>NC_084882.1:35994087-36302658 GCF_023558435.1 Drosophila sulfurigaster albostrigata | reverse complement strand
GACTCATTGGTTTATTGTCGTTATTTTAAGACCGCTAGAAGATCAAGTAAGCTTGTAATTATTTTAAAAAAAGACTAATTTCTAGCCCCACCTTAAATTTGATTATATATTTTTTGTTACGTAATATAAGAATTTCTAAGTACAAAAAAGTTTAAAATAAATTAAGAAATTATTTCTTTTAAAAACTGAATACCAAGAGCAGGTTTCGATACTTTAAAAGTCATGTAAAGTTGAAAATATTATTTGCTTCGAATGGAGGGAAAAGGCAAAAGAATTCTTTCAAGTATTATTTCCCTTTATTGAAACTAAAAACTGAGGAAAAGATAAGAATTTAATTTAATATAAACTAATTTAAAATGTTGTTAAATATTATATTGCTCTATTGAAACTAAGAACTGTGAAAAAGATGAAAGATATTTACTCATTGGAATATAAATGATTTAATAATGTTATAAAGAATTCTCTTGCTTCATTAAAAGTAAGAACTGTAAAATATAAACTCATTAAAAATGCTATTATTATTAATGAAATATTTTGGCTCTACTTGGATTATAGCATAATGCACTTAAGAACTTAAGAACTGGCTGCCCAATAGCTTTGACCTCTGACATTGTCAGCGAACTAGACATTTGAATGCAAATGAATAGATTCACTTGCATTCGCTGTGGACTTCAATGTCATGCAGTCTGTCTACGATTGAATTGCCTGTCCAGACTTGCTCCCGTTTTCCATTTTCCGTTCCCCTCTCTTCGACTAATTGTCTAAATTAAGAGGCAACAAAGTGCAGCTAATTAACACGTTGCGATGTTGCATTTGGTCAATGTCAGCTAAAAGTGCCAAAGACACACTTTTGATGCTAAGTGTGATCGGTTTAATTAACTGAAATTAAAGTGCAGCACTCTCAGTGGATAATCGCAATGAAAAAGATTCGAGTTGAGTTCAGCCCACATGCAATTTTGCATCTACTTCGGAATTGCGACACTTTGCAGCCCCTTGGGCGATTAATTGACATTGTGCTGGTTCCATAAATAAAATTTAATCGAATTTAACACAGCACAGGGCTGGCGTTAGATGATTCACATTTGCTTTGAAGATGGATGAAAATGCCGCCACTCGGTTAATTGTTAATTTGCTTCAACTTGCGAGTTGAACTACTGAAAACAACGCCAACGCAATGAAGAGAAGGCTTCTGCAGGAAATGACTTCATAATGTGGGAAAAATGCGGGAGAAGTAAGTGATTGATAAAATGAAATGTGGAAGTGATAAACTTGTGTCTCAACCTGAAACAAATCGCTTAACGAGTGAGAAATAAATACGACAAAATGTCAACGTTGCGGATGACAGATGAATAATACGCCGTGTAGTCCCAATTTCAATGGGCAGCCTAATGAGTGGAATGGGGAAACAAGAGAGATACAACTATGAACGTAACTCAAGTGAACTGAGAACTGAGAACTGGGAATTGCGGCGTGGGCGGCTGTATAAATTACAACCGCAAACAGCAAACAGCGCATGGAGCACTTAAAAAGCCAAATAAGCGTCGCACTGCTAATCAGCAAAACAAATCGTATCTGTTAGAGTGTAGAGACTGTAGCTTTGATTGGGCAGCAAGTTCAAGTTGAATGTCGGGAGAGACAATCTCGAATCTCGAATCTCTAAATACCCTTTGGCCAGCGAGTGGCTGGATCCTTTGAGTGCCTCGTAGTAGACTCCAGCCTGGGATGGAGTGTGTGAAATGCCTCTCATATATTGTCGCTTCCACTCCTTCATGTGGGTAAAGGTTTCATCCTTGTCGCCTGCGAGGGTCTCGCCATCAACTGGATCCACTTGGACATCGCTCAAAGGCACCTGCAGCGGCATCGCGATCTTTAGACGAACGCGCACAAAACTCAACTGAAGCTAGGAACTATCGATTGTGATAGTCAATGCCTAAGCTGTCAGTATTTGATTGGGAAATTAGAGCAGCTCTAACTAATAATCCACAGTTGACTCTATCACTTAGAAGACTGCCAAAACATCGAGTAAACATAATCGATTCCCCCCCTTTCTTACCTGCAACTTGGCTGCCGTTGAAACGCTTTGCCATTTGTGGAGAGGCCGTAGAAGCTGGCTGGGCGATTGGGAACAATTGTGATGGGATACGATTGTGGATTGCTGATCACACTGTCCAGTGAATCGGGATCCTCCTCGATTGTTGGCGGCCTCTTCAGCGGCTGTGCAGACTTCTCCTTGTTGTAGCCAGCGACTGTGGTCGATGCTGGCGCCGATGTTGTTGTCACAGCCGCCGTGTGGCTCGTGAAATTGAAACGCATCTGTGGATGTCACATTGAAAAAGGCCACTTTAGATGCCACAAAACACTAGAGACTACAGAGTGCCCAGAGACACTTTAAGAGGTGCGAAAAGTGCATCACGTATAATAGATTTAGTTGATGTTTGCAAAACTTGAACGTGCTTATAACAACACCGTCAACAACAACGACGATGATGACGATGACGACGACGACGCTTTTTATCAGTCCAGAAAAGGGCCTCATTTGCAGCGCCTCGTGGGGTGTTGAATTTGTCACTCTTACAGCACATTGTTTGCCCTGAGATGATGCAAACAATTCTATTTTGTTACTGTCTATCTTTCACTGGTTAATTAAGACGCTGATTTACTAACTCTAAATATATCTTCCTAGTCTTAAATTCATTGTCAATTCTATGGCTTAATGAAACACTTAGTTCAATAGTTAAAAAGTACCCCTAAAGAACATTTAATTATGTGCTTTATTTTTAATAAATGTCAAATAAAAATCTACATTTTATAACAGACTATCTTTCTCTGGTTAAATAAGACGCTGATTTACTAACTAAATGTTGATTGAGCTGAATACTCAAAATATTTCTTTCTAGTCTTAATTTCATTGTTACAATTTCTATTCTATAGTCAAATGAATCACTTACTTCAGTAGTAATAAAATACCCAAAAAGAACATTTAATTATGTACTTTATTTCCAATAAATGTCAAATAAAAATCTACTCTTTATTCCTTATGACAATTCCACTTCTCTGGTTAATGAAATCACTGCTTTACTGACTAAAAATTAAATTACAACTAAATTGCTTTGGAAAAAGTTTTTGTTTTTTTGGTAATGCCAAATATAAATTCATTCATTCTTCAAATAGGTTATTTAATTTCTCTAGCTTTGTAATATCAAATCACTGTGTAAATAATGATTCACTTGAATATAAAATTGCTCAAAACAACATTAAATGATTTGCTTAATTTCTAAAAAAAATGTCAATCGTCTTTCTATAATTCCTCTAGTTAAATAAATCAATGGCTTACTAATTGACTAAGAAATGATTCAATAAAATGATAAAATTCAATGATAAAATTTCCCAGAAGAACATTTAATAATTTGGTTATTTTTTAATAAATATCAAAAATAAATTGCACTTTTCCTGGATCTAATTTCATTTAAACAATCTGTTTTCTTCAGTTCAAAAAATCACTGACTAACAACTAATTTACTAACTGACTTAATATTGATAAGCCTGAAAGAATATTTTGAATATTTATTTACTTTATTTCCAATAAATGTCAAAATGAAATCCACGCATATTTCTTAGATTTAATTTCTAGCTGTTTGGCTGGAAAATGGGCAGTTAATTGCTGTCCAAATAAACCTTAACGACTACACAAAACGTTATTCAACATTTTATGTTCATAACAAACGATAAACAGCAGCAGCAACATTTGGCTTTAAGCAGCTGGCTAAAATGCCTGGGAAGAAGCCTAGCGAGAATTCACAACACCAGCAAAAAAGGCAGCTTCCGTCTTTATTTATTTAATCCTATTGAGGCACTTAAGAATGTGTTAGGCCGGTTAAAAATACATAAAAAGTTTTCAATGCGGACACACCTTTCAATTATTTTCTTTTTGGTTTCGTTTGTTGGTTGTTTGGCTCGATTGGGATTAAATATTTTTAGCACCTTTTTACGAGCGGACTATTTTCAATTAATTGGCACCTTTAAAACGAGCATTAAGCGTGTATATTTTTCTTCTTTCTTTTCTTTGTTGTTGTATTTGTCATGCAAAACACTTTAACACATCTTTAGCAACTTGTGTTATTTATTTTTGCATAAAAACCGCTAAAAGTTGAGCTTTGTTTTGCGAACGAAAGAGATCACGCCAAGCCAAAGTTGAGGCTGAATCGAGCACTAGAGACGATGTCACGGATTAAATGACGATTGCGACTGCGACTGCGAGAGTGACAGTCGAGAGACGACGACAGTCGACGGTGTCAGCGACAGCAAGAAAATATCAAAACTAAACAAAAGTTGTGAACAAAAGGCGGCTCGACTCGGCTTCGGGGCTGTAAATGAGCTCAGTTCGCACTCTCGGGGCAGATTGATGCTCTCGCACAGTCACAGAGATACAACAAGAGATATAGAGATAGAGATACAGTTACAGTTACTCACACACTCACACACACGGACGAGAAAAGTTCAATTGAAATGATTTTTAAATTGAAAATGAGGCGGAAGATAAGCGCGATAAGTGCGGTTCGCTTATCTATATTTGATGTTTTCAATGGACAAAAGAAATTAAAAGGTAGCAAAGAGCGAGAGAGAGTAGGGTACGACCTTGCAATTCAATGGTGGCGTATACGTAATATCGAGTATACGCCTTTACCTTGACCAAAAGTGTTCGTGAGGGGTAAACACTGATAACAGTTGATGAGTGGAGAGTGTGAAGTGGCGGTGGCGTATACGTAATATTTACGCACTGCTGACTGCAGACAACTCACGCGTCATTTTGCTGCACGCTGCACATAAATCTCAGAGCTACGCGGAAGCCAAAGAATGGCTGAGTAAAGCTCGAGTTACGCGTCATGAATTTGCTAATTAATTAAAAGTGAATGAACTACACACACAATATAGAATATTAGTAATAAGTTAGTCAATAAAGAGGAGGTATCGCATTTGATCTTCAGTTTCTATGCGGTAGTCACAGCTGACATGGGAAGCAAACAGTGAAGAGTGCAGAGCAAAGGGGAGAATGATAGCAACAACTACATGAATTACGAGCATTTCTCGGTAAATTGTGAATGGCAGCAGCCACAACCCCAACCTCAACGATTGTCGCAGCAGTCGCAGCCAGACAGCTGACAGTGTTGATGAAGAGCGCCCAGTCAAAAGCAGCTGTGATAATTGAATAATCAGCTTTGTTACGCAGCTTGACAATGAGCGTGCCCCAAGATTCGACTGCACTGCCGCATTCACACAGAGAGCATATTAATATGTGTGTACCTTCCCCCTTAACCCACTCTGCTACTCTGCCTTTGTCTCGCCTCAAGTGCAAATTTGTTGGCAATCATTGGGTCACTTGTAATCCCTGCTGCTAATTTGTTTTTAATGCATTGAATGGCGCCCATGCGTTGCTATTTTTAAATAGCACCCCTCCGTCTCACGCATTTGTTTTTTCCAATTAGCGTATTTTTGAGATTTATGCATAATTTGTTTAATGATTATCTACCAGCGACGAGAGGTATGCAAAGTATTTGCATTGAGAGACTACAACGATAAACAATTTTAATGTGGGTCGAATATAAAATAAGGTGAAAATATTAATATTATTAATAGGCAGAATTAAACTTGATAAATTTCTATTTTCTTTATCATTTCAATATTAAACAATATGCTGAAATTGCTTACAATATTTAATACTTTGTTTGAAGGCATTTCGCATTGGCCAACAAGCGGAACATTAGCGCCATCTATCGGAATGAAGCCATAAGCTATAGAACTTTGAGCTATAACTAAAGCAGCCCCAAAGTATGCAACACTTTTATTGCATACAAGCAGCTTATGCTTGAAGGCACAGCAAACTTTTATGAGTCAACATTCTTCGATGAGTTTTGAAATCGAAATCGAAATGATTTGTCAATTACCATTTAATACGATTATTTTATTTGCTTTCCCATCAATGAGAATTTATTCAACGACGAATGTAAACAAGCAGCAATAATTCGCAATTTCCAATAAAAAGACGCTTTTAAATACGATACAAAAAAACGTGTGTCATGGACAAACACGTTTACAACTTTATTGTGGATCGGATCAGAATTCAAACAGATCTCGAATTGAATGTTGGACACTTTGAAGAAAAGCCTTTTGACTATTTACACCTGATATTGTACAATGAGAAGTAAGGAAAAGATTTGTTGGCTTTGGGTATGCTATAAGTACAATTGCTTAAACTACATGTTTGTGTGTGTATATGTGGAGAGTGTGTGTGTGTGTAAATGTTTATAAATGCTGCAACACTTATGTACAAGCTAAACACTAATTGGACTAACAAACTAATTGGCTACAAACTACGATAATTTTACAATGATATTTGCATTAAATATTCTTCTGCTCACTCTCTGACAAAATGGCAAAATCGTGTGTGTGAGTGTGTGAATGTGTGTGTGTGTGGAGATGGTGATAAACATGTGTGGCAACTTCACATGGCCGCACCGTTGTAATGCTGATACATCTCATCCCAGAATCTCTGACGTTCTGGCTCTGGATTTGTCTTCATGTTGATCTCATGCGAGATGTCCAAATAATTGAGGCTGTTCATCACATTCGTGGCATCGATGGGCGTCCACTTGGTGTTCAGTATGGGATCATCAAAGTTTGGCGTGGGCGTGCTGAAAAGTAGAGAACATGTTAGAGTTCTGTTCATTAGATTACTTTATAAAACTTACCCATATTTGGCAAAGTTTGTCCACATGCGCACCATGCGATTCTTCACTTGCACCTCCATTGACTTGGGATCCAAGCTGAGATTGAAGAAGCCAAACTTGAACAAGTAGCCCATCTCATCGCCATGGCAAACACCTGGCCTAGGGATGCCCAACATGCGCTTGTATAATCCCAAAGCGCCATCGAAGGAGAAGCGATACATGTAGACAGGCGCATTGCCGAACTTGGCGTGATTGCGAGCTGTGCGTCGAATGCCTTGCAGGAACATCAAATCAGTGAGGAGCTGAAAAGAATGTCAAGTTAATAAGGAAATTGAAAAGTAAAGAGAAGTCTTTATACTGACCGCTATCATTTCGTCCACGGACTCGAGACCCACGTGTTTGTTGCCCAGGTAGAAGGAGCGTATCTCACGCGTGACTCTGTCGTGCACGTGCGTGACATTCAGATCATGAGGCACGAGGCGACCAAAATCATTCTCAATGATGCCCAACAGCTGTGGATTCTTACGCAGTCCTGCAGGCAAAAAAAATTTCATATTTTAAGTAAACACTTTTTGCGATTCAACACTTTGATTTAAATATGAAGTTAGAAAGCAACAGTCAAGTTATGACTGCAATAGACCCCTTTTATGTACTACTCAAAAATAAGCATTTTAAGTTCATTTTCAGTTATTCAACTTATGTATTACAAGTTTTGAATTGGCTTTAAATGAACTGAATTTCATTCCTTTAAATCTTCTACGTATATTTACGGTCTAAGCTTACAAAGCTAGAAACCTACAATCAAGTTGTCACTGCAGTAGACACTTTACATATTAAGATTTTCTCTTTGTATAATAAACTTGAGTATTGCAGTATTTTTGTTGGATTCTTGTTTGTTTGAATTTCATTCCATTAAATCTTTTAGTTATATTTACGATCTAAGTAATTTTCACAATTTTGAGCACGAATTAAGTAAAAAGTTAATAGTTTCATAAAATCCAGCTAATGCTTGGTATGATTATGAACTTGTGGGCTATATAATGATGTTGATTTGATTTTCAAATTGATGCTAGCCACATTTCAATTTTGACAAACTTAATATACTATTTTTTCACTTTTCCACAAGATAAGGGTCTAAATATAAAAGTGAATAAAAGTTAATATTATAAAATGTATGCTAATAACGAAATAATTAAAAGTTTTTCGAAATACTATATTATTTTATATATGTATATTCACTATACTAGTTACTATATTATCTATATATATAGTTCAAAATATGCAAATGCGATATAAAAATTCTACTCACTTCTTATAAAGAGCATCGCTTCGTGTGTGTTGTAGCCTGTCATGTAGGGCACATCGCTGTTGAAGTTGTGCTCCTCATACATTTCGCTGGGATGCTGCGTGAGGAACGGTTCCTCCAAGTAGTTCTCCTCCTGTGAGTCCTCGTTCCAATATCCCTCGACAACGGGCACAAAAGGCAATCCGATGTTGTTGCGCTGATCTTCAGCAGTCAGCGTTGTGGGCGCTGCTTCAACCAGTTTCATTGCCGGCACTCGACGCAAAAAGTCCAAGATCTCCTCAGTGTTGTTGGCACCCACGTATCCCAGATTGGCAGCCAGACGAGCTGCTCTCTGACTTGAACTCGCCGCCATGGACCAGGGATTCAAAGCAGAGCCGCTCTGTGAGATGGCGCGATGGAACAGACCCTTGGCCAATGGAGAGAGCAAGAGGAACTGCACTGAAGAGGCGCCAGCTGATTCGCCAAAGATGGTCACTTGATTTGGGTCGCCACCGAAGGCTTCAATGTTATCCCTGACCCACTTAAGAGCAAGTATTTGATCCTTCAATCCCTGATTACCAGGCGCATCGGGTCCAGCGGTGAGGAAGCCGAGAGGACCAAGTCTGTAGTTGAGCGTGACGAGAACGATGTCTTCGGCAACCAAATAGTCAGGGCCATAGAGGAAAGAGTTGCCAGAGCCAAAGGAAAACCCGCCACCGTGCAGCCAGACCATGACAGGTAGCTTGACTTGGGATCTAATTGAAAGATTGATTTAAATTAAAGTAAGGTAAGAGTAAAGATCTTAGAACTTATAAAATTATGTATAAAATAAATAAAAAACTTTATAATCAGTAAAAGTAAGAGTAAAGGTCTTAAAACTTCTCAAATTATGTAAAAATGAAATAAAGAAATTCATAATAAGTAGAAGTATGAGTAAATGTCTTAAAACTTCTAAAATTTTGTATAAAATAAATAATGAAATTCATAATAAGTATAAGTATGAGTAAAGATCTTAGAACTTCTGAAGTATGTATAAAATAAATAAAGAAATTTATAATATTAATAACTTCTCTGCTTACTCATCCTCCTTGGGCATTCTTGTAGTGAACACGTTGAGGAACAGACAATCTTCGTCTCCCTTGAACGTGTCGAGTATCATGTTCTTGTGCGGACAACTTTGACCCTCTCTTGAAGCATCTCTCACACCCGTCCAAGGTTTCTCTGGCTCCGCAGCGCGGAATCTGTGAAAGAATTACAATCTTTTTATTCAGAATTCTGCATTTCAAACAGCAAGTTGAACCCACCTTCTGGCTCCGATTGGCGCCGCTCCGTAGCGCATGCCCTTGAAGCTGTAGTAACCACCTCGTTCACCTGAGCGATACTTCAAGTATCTGCCTCGCACCTTGCCCAGCGTTGTGCTCGCCACAATTTCGCGCTCCTTCTGCAAATTCGAGTAATGTATATAGCGAATTTACCAGCAAGCAAATCAAGCAAAAAAGTTGCCAAAACTCTAGCGTGCGAACTTCTCTAATTTACAAGTTGGTGCAAGAGAATAAACAATAAATAAAGCTGATCGAAAATTTAATGCTCTTTAAGGTTTTGGGTATGTGAATTGTTTGGTAAAAAATTAATGTTTAAAAACATACAATTTTATGCACTCTTAATACGTAGCAATGTTAAAAAAACAATCAGTTGAGTATTAAATAGTTTAATGTTTCTATAGATTTATTAATTCATATAACAGCAGACAAGTAACTTATAAGGGTAAAAGAGTATTATAACTTTGAGCCTTCAGGAAATGTATGCAATGCTTTAATACTGTAATGTGAAGATCACCTAGTTAACATTTAAAAAATAACTCAACAGTCAATCCAATTTTTAGTTAATAAATTAAATAACCAAATATTAAGATATACCAGTAAAGATTTTAGTAGCTTTCAGCACTCAATATATTTGTTTGTGATAAATATAGTTCGTTAATGTGAAGATCTGCTAATATTAATTGCCACAACTGCAAAAACGAAAAAGTTGCTTTAAAGATGACTTCAATCTTTAAAAATATTTTCTTTCGTAGAAATAAATTAAAGTGCTCAATAAATGTCAATCGTAAAGCTGACAGCTATAAATCAAATCGAAGTGACATAGATTAGTTTTAAAGCAAAAGTTACTTATTTATAAAGAAAAAAGTCAGACAAGTAAGTATTCTTAAAACAAACTTTATCGACGTTCAATATGTAATACACTTCTATAAAAAGAGTATTCCGACAATTTGAACTGCCAAGTGAAGTGCTACTAATTTTTGCACCATGCCAAGTATCCATGAGGTGGTAGCATTTGTGGCAGTTAGTTGCAAGTGCATGTTTATAATACTATTAGTGTGATGTTTCTATGTAAATGTGTTGTGTCAATGTGTGGGTTATGATTGCGCAAGAGCTGCAAGAATATGTAAGAATTAATCTTGAGCAGCGGTCGAGTGTTTGAGCGTTGGAGTTTATTTCGCAGAAGGAGGCCATGGTGCAAATGTTGCGCAATCGTGTTTTGGCCATTGGCCATTAGCCATTAGCCGCAATGTAATAGCCAAAAAAAGACAAGACAAGACAGAGAACCAGCTTTGCATTAAATAATTAAAATTTCGTGCCACACAGCTGATCTTTCTTTGTTCTTGAAGCCGGTTGACTAGAAGACTTGACCCGCTTCAAGCTGCAGTTGCTTGGAATTCAACGAGTTGTTGATTGATTCGTGTGCACACAACAAACACATAACATAACTAACTATATTTGGCATTTAACCACAAGGTCGTCAAGTTGGCTTGTTACTTACCCGCAGCGATCGCACCACCTCCTGCACCACTCGCATGGCCCTCGATGGCAGCAATTGCACCAACGAATTGGGATGCGAGGTCAATGTTTTCCAGGCCGTCGTCTCCTGCAATTTAAGTTTTATTTTATATTAAGTTCATGGCATCAATGACAATTTGCAAGCATGTCAGCTGGCGAGCGCCTTGTGCAAACACACTCAAGTTCACCACGAGCATATTCATTCACTCATTACTCACTACTCACTACTCACTCTGGGTACTCACAGTACTCAGTATTCGGTTAGTCGCTTGTTGCAGTAATAGTTGACAATTTCATTATTGTTATTGTTTCTCTTTATTGCCCTCTCTCTTTCTGTTGTCTATCTCTTTCTCTCTCTCCCTGTCCCCACTGGGGCTGCCCAGTTTTAATGATGTTAACGGGCAACCTTGCCTTACCTTGCCTTGCCTCGCCGCCAAGCAAATTTCATTTAATTGAAATGCCATTTACATCATACCAAAAGCTAAGTATATTAAAACAAAACAAACACAAACAAAACTGGGCGCTGAAGAATAATGAATACTCTAGCACTTAGTTTGCAATTCATTTGGTAATTATAGTTGAATTTAAATGTATTTGAACTACAACTTTAATATTTTAAATATGTGTTTTAAGTGCTCAAAATATTTAGCAGTTAGTTAGACAATCATTTTAGGTATTTCAAGTTAAATTTAAATGTAATAATTGTTAAAATTTTATATCATAAATGTAATAAAAGAAGTGACAGATTTACTATTCTTTTTACTATGATGTTCCTTCTATATTTTAAATAAGTGCTTTGAGTATTAAAGCCTAAATTAAAAATGTTATAAAAGAGGTTTTGTCTTAATTTTCTGCTTTGATATTTAAAATGTGGGCCTTGAATATCTAACTGATTGGTATATTGAGTTAGAGTGCAATAATATTTGATATTTAATATATAATATAAAATATAATATATGCTTTAAATACTTTGGCAATTTGGTATTTAGTTAGACAATCATTTTAGGTATTTCAAATTAAATTCAAATGTACTAATAGTTGAAATTTAATATCATAAATGCAATAAAAGAAGTGGCAGACTTACTATTCTTTGTACTGTTGTTTCTTCTATATTTGTAATAAGAGCTTTGAGTATTGAAGCCTAGATTTAAAATATTGTAAATGAGGTTTTAGCTTGCTTTAAATTTAAAATGTGTCCCTGGCATATCTAACTATCTAGTATATTAGAATTTTTAGTAACAAAATTTGATATATGAAATATATGCTTTAAATACTTTGGCCATTTAGTATTAAGTTAGACAATCATTTCTAAGTGATACAAGTTAAATTTAATTACAATAAAAGTAGTCTTAGTTTTACTATTTCTTATAGCTTTGCCCCGTCCCTATTTTGTACTTAATTTGACAAGCATTTTAAATAATTGAAACGTTTAATTATAATTTAAATTTATTCAAATTTACTTTAAATATAATAACAGAAGAAATAATTCAACTGTTTACTCTGCTGCATCTCTAAATATTTTGTGCTTAATTTGACAACCATTTGCGGTAATTCAACTTGAATTTAAATGCACTTAAAGCACTCTTTGAGCTCCTCTAGTTGAGTCAAGCCTTGGCTTTAAATATGCTCTGCTTTGACGAGCCCCCTTTGAATGTGTTGCCAACTTCGTGAAGCAGTTGCAATGCTCTTTAGTCTAGTGTATAGAAAAGATACACATAAAGAAAATGAAAACACTTTGCCAAAGGCGGCAACAAGCGAAGTGGCAACAACACAATGGCTTAGAGTCACGTGCAGCCAACGCTTGAAGCTTGAAGCCAAAGCTCGTAGTTAGATCTACTCAAAGACACATTTGTATCCACATTGTTGTCCGTCTGTCTGTCTGTCTGTCTGTCCGTCCGTCTCTTGTTCGTCTGTCAGCTGTCACATTAGCCGGCTCGGCGTGTGCCCCACAGCTGAAATGTATCTGTATCTCGAAGCTGAAGTGAATCATGACACACTTGGCCACTCGGACACTTGGACAGTTAAACATTTAACCATTTAACCAGTTGGCCATTTGGCCATTTAAGCACTAGAGCACTGAAGTTGAACAGTTAAAGAGCCGTCTTTAACGCACCAAACTCTAGACGTTCGTCGCTTGTGGCCAGTTTCAAGTTCACATTTTATAACACTTTATGCTAATTTCATTTATTTCTTTTATTCATCATTATTTTTTTGTTTTTTGTTTATGACACTCACTGCCCAAACTCTTGACCCGCTATAATATGCGTGGTTTAGCTTTATCTCTGTTTTTTTTCTCTGTCTCTATCTTTCTCTCAGCCTTTGTCTCTCTCTTTTTATGCTAATGTGGGTGTAGCCGGTTATAAAACTGTTTGCGATTATTATTTATAACTGTTTCTCGATCGAGATACATTTTTTAATTAAATTCCCCACATATCAATTTACTCAGAAGTAGGTCAGAGTTAAATCTCCTCTCTCGAGACTTGAGACAAACTCATGGAAATAACCCAATTTCCTCTAGATTAGTTTTTGATCTTGAACTCAAAATGCGACGCATAAATGTGGATATTTTAACAGGTTTTGTTTTACTTCAAGTGGATAAATAAATTATTTTTTAAGGCAAACTATTCAACAATAAAGTATTTACTTAATGAATATGTTTCTTGAACTCCAAATTTTGGTCAAATTAGTGAATAAATAATATTCGTTCTGGTCATTTATATTTTCAATTAATTTCTACCTGTTGTCACTTTTATATTATTTCTTCATATTTGAATACATATTAATATTAATAATTGATTTAAATAAATAATGTGGTATTAAATTTGAAATGATCTATTAAAGAAAACATAACGAATCAAACGAAACATAATCCGATTAATATAAATTAATTTACCTTGACTGAAATTTACTCAACAAACAAAAATAAGAAAACCTAAATTGAGATGCAAAAATATTAAATGAAGCCTAGTGAAATTAATAAAAATATGTACAAATTGTTAAACTTAACTAACAAATAAAAGGAAATGAAAATTCAGAAGCTGTCATAATTCGTTGTATTGAAATGTTCGTGTTGTTAATATTTAATACACAAAATAGGAAGTAGCATTAATAAATGCATTAGGTAATGCATTTTTCAAAGAGTTTCCTCTCATAAAGTAATTACAGATTGAATAAATAACGCCCTTTGTTAACCTCTTGAATGCAAGTGAGTAGCTTAACACTTTGTTGTGTGTTGAATTCTTCAGTTGGTTGCAACTGGCAATTTGCGGCATTTAAACGCAGTAAACACACAAATGATGCCATTTATAATGCACACATATATTATGTAATAACAGCAACAATAATAACAACAATAAAGTTAACATCACCAACAAACAACAACTACAACAACAATGAAGACAGATGGACGCTTTCACGCTACGCTCGAAATATAAAAATAAATACGAAAAAAGCAGAAGCAGGAGCAGAGGGGGAAAATAAATGCAGTCCGGCAGATCGCCAACTGCAACTGCAACATGCAACAAAGTAGAAAGTTGCAGCAACAACAGCAGACAACAGATAGAAAATGCATTGCATAAATATTTCACTATGAAGCGTAATCAAGTCAAAGGCAAAACAAACCTCAACTGGGGGCGGGATTCCGGTTGACCCGGAAGCCAATTCAGTGGTCAATGAATCCAACGATGATGATTGAGTTGTAGTGGTTGCTGCTGTTGTTGTTGTGGTTGCTGGTGTAGTGGCAACGAGCAACAAAGCTCTGGCCAAAGCGTTAAACATATCTTCGGACTGTGGCAAACTCGCTTCGGTGGGCAAAACATCTTCAAGCTCTGCGTAATCCCAATTCCAATTCACATTTTGAACTTGTTGCATCTTCATTTGATTCTTTGGCTCCGAGTGACGCTCCATGAAGATGGCAAAGAGAATCAGACCGAGGGACAACAACAATGCAATGCTGGCCAGCACATAGGGCGTGTATGGGCGGCAGGCCATGGCTCCAAGGGGGGGGGCGTGGTCGCTTGTCGCTCTTTTTTATGCAATGCAAACGCTAATAATTGCCAGACAGTAAACAGTAAAAAAAAGTTGCTGCCGTTGCAGTTGCAGTTGCAGTCAAAGTTGTGGCTGTTGCTGCAATCGCGGCACGCGTCGCAATGCGAGAGACAGTAAAACTTTTGAGTTATTTGAATACTATATTTGTGCTTTATGATTTGTGCTTTGTTTTCACAGTGGAGCACATTGGCACACTCTGTCTGCACAGTGGGAAAAAACACGAGACACAACACACACAAAAACTCCCTCTGTCACTTTTCAAAGGTATCTTTGACTGTCTGACTGTCTGCATCCGTTAATGTTGCACTCGCGACCGCAGCTAACCGACTTTTGAGCCAAAGCCAAAACAAACGTTTCCAATTTAATTGAAGTTTTCGCTACTCATTTCGCTTCGTTCGCTTTTCGCTTTTATTTCAGCTTCAGTTTCAGTTGCACTTGAGTTATCGCCACAAAACAGTTGCGATTTAACGTGTAAGTTCGAGTATTTGCTTTATTTTACTCCATTTTTATATTAATGCTCGTAACTGTTATTCGTTTGTATACCGAGTAAAATGTCGAATAATTCCAGAGGGTAGCTTAGACTTTGAAGTGAAGAATGTATAGATTTTCTAAAAGTTGTCTTTCGATTACTAATTTGAGTAATGGCATTGAAGAATTGCTGCATTACTGTTGAAGTTGCTTAGGCTATAATTTGGTTGCTTTGCTTAGGTTAACAATCTGGTATATTTTGTACTATATGGTATATTTTTTGGTATATTGAAATACTAAAAAGTATTTTTGGAGTATATTAATTCAATTTTCGATGCAATAGTATGTCGATATACCAAATATAACCTTTGATATATTTTAGTATTTTTTGGTATATTAATTTTATTTTGAATGTAATAGTATATCGATATACCAAATATATCCCTCGGTTTATTTTAGTATTTTATCAGTATACAAATAGTATATTGATATACCAAATATAACGTTTGGTATAATTTTAGTATTTTATTAATATTATAAATTTCTTATTTGTTTACAAATTACTTAGTTTATCAAATTTTTATTTGTAAATATGACACACATACTTATGTTTATAACAAACATTATTGCCAGAGTACAGAGAGTAAATGAGTATTCAAAGGTCGAGCAGACTCAGCTTAGAATTAACAGCAAACTAAAGACAAAGAAACATTGCCTGATTCAATCTATAATATAATCAATTTCATACTAATATCATCTACAATTTTAATATTATAACTGTACACATAGCTTACAGCGTAACTGCAAGTCGAGCAGGCTCTTCTAAACGCCGCCTACAACATGCAATAAACCAAAGCAGACGCTGTCATTGTTGTTGTTCGTGTTGTTGTTGTTGCTTTTGCTGTTGCTTTACTTGCCTAATTGTTGTTGTCTGCATTTGATATTAATTAATCTTTCAATGTTATCTGAGAAGCCAACGGAAATGTTCGATTGTAATTTAGTTATTTATTTAATTCGTTAATCAATTATCGTTGTGTTGGTGTTAGACGTGTTAAACAGTTAATCGAGTAAATCTACAACGTTGACATTAATTACACAAAAGTGAGACACAAACAACCAAACAAACACAGAGGACACACAGATTTCCAGCTCACCTGATGCCAATCTTCAATTATCATATATAACATTTGCTGCAGAGTTGACATACTATATTGCCCTTTAACCAAATGTAATACCTACAATAATATATTATTTAATATTCAAGAATTATTACGTGTTAGGCGAAAGTTAAAACTTTTGTTTACTTTTCTATATTACAAAATCAAAAGATGCAAATCAAAAATTTATGAAGTCAAAGTGTTAAAGTTTTGAATAAAATTCTGCAAAAATTATTAAACTATAATGATTAAGTTACATTAAGCTGCAAAATGTATAAATATTCTAAAGCAAGACAATAAAAATACAAAAATTGTTTTCAAAAATCTTACGTGTATTAATAATACTTCAAAGATGTGTTAAAGATTTGCTTGCTTTGAATTAACTCTATTAAACAATTAAATTCTGTAATATTATGACCATGCATTTTCTGAAGTTTTAATTGCAATTAAGTTGCAAATAATGATAACTACTTTAATGTAAAAATTAATCTTTCAAACAAAATTCTAAAAAAGTTATTTGTCATGCATTTTATGATGATTCGACCAAAAAAGTCGATTGCTTAATTTACTAACGAAATTAATATAGAGACTAGAGGAAATAAAACAAACTTTGTTCATGCCAAAGATCTATATCAAATGATAGTATTGGACCTCTTTTGGCGTATTTTCTACGTTTGTTGGTTTTAGTGTTGAAAACAATATTCTATTAAAATATTAATCAAGTTCTTTTTGCAATGATTAACTGCAAACTAGATTCAAATTGTCAAATATCGTATACTACTATTATTACTATACTACATTACTATTTTTTAAAACAAACAACAATCTATAACTATGTTAATCAAGTTTTTTTAGAATAATTATAAAGCTCTTAAAAAATCTTAGAGGAAATAAAACAAATTATTTTCCTGCCAAAAAAATTTATCTATCTCTTATACTTGAACTCCTCTAGCTTACACTTATATATAATAATATATCTTTTTAATTAAGACTCATGTAAGGTAATCAAATATCGAAATAAAACTGCCAACAAATCTGACAACAAATAGTTTTTCTGCTAAGATCTCTATCTAAAAGTCTAAGCTCTGCTTCCTATGAATGGAGTCTTTTAAGCAACATTCTATGAAAATGTTAAACCTGTTTTGTTTACAATGATTTGACTAGAAGAGATAATCAGTTATTGAAATCTAGTAATTAGAGGAAATAAAACAAACCGTTTTCCTGCCAAAATCTCTATTGAAAAGTTGAAGTTCTGCATCGTTTGAATTGAGTGCTTAAAACAACATTCTATAAAAATAATAGTCAAGTTTTTTATAATGATAATAAAGCTG
The DNA here is from genome assembly GCF_023558435.1 of Drosophila sulfurigaster albostrigata. Classification (NCBI taxonomy): domain Eukaryota; kingdom Metazoa; phylum Arthropoda; class Insecta; order Diptera; family Drosophilidae; genus Drosophila; species Drosophila sulfurigaster. The sequence continues at coordinate 36,284,808 of NC_084882.1, read as the reverse complement.
TAAAACGATTTTAGACGAAATAAAACAAACACTTTTTCTGCTAAGATCTCTACCTAAAAGCTTAAGTTCTGCTTCCTTTAATTAAGCAACATTCTATGAAAATATTAAACCAGTTTGGTTCCCAATGATTTGACTAGTAGAAATGATAATCAGGAATTCAAATCTAATAATTGAGCTGCAAAAAAATCTATTCAAAAGTTAAAGTTCTGCATCGTTTGAATTGAGTGTTTAAAACAACATTCTATAAAAATAATAATCAAGTTTTATACAATGATAATAAAGCTGTAAAACGATTTTGGAGGAAATAAAACAAACAGTTTTCCTGCCCCGATCTCTGTCTAAACAAAGCTAAGAGCTTTAAGTTATGCAACTGCATATTAATAGCCCATACAAATTCTATTGATTGTTTACAAGCTGAGAGAATAAATCACAGCAAGACATAATCATCAAAGCATCGTGATGAAGTGGAAGTTAAATGCTTAATGTGCACGCTAAAGTGCAGCTTAAATTGTAGATGGGATTGAAGAGGGAGAGGGAGCAGGGAGGGGAAGCAGCATAATTTGTGTTGGCATTGGCAATGCGATGTAAATAAATCGTACAAGATTCAAGATTCAAGATCGGTTGGCAAATAGTCGCGTACTCAACTCGAAGCGACTCAACTCGACTCGATTTAAGTCGTATTTGGTGAGCAGTTGTCATTCACGCGCATTGGGCACAGATTCTTTAAAGCCATGGCCAAAAGTCAATTGAATAGCACCGAAAATATTTGTGTTGTTTTTTCTGTTCGTGGCTCATAAAGTACAACTTGGTCGTATAACGAGAATTGCTCTGAGTTGAAGCTGACGCTGAAAGCCAAAACCGAGGCGAATAACGTATGCGCATGGCCATAAAATCCATTAACAGGCACCTGTAAATGCAATCTGCATTTCAGTCTTTGAATTTTTTGCGCACAAAGGCGGCAACTCAGACACAGTTAAAAATAAAGAGAAGAAGCGTTTAAGACAATGACTTCAGCTTCATTCCAGAGACTTACTTTTCGAAATAGCAACAACACATTTTGCGACATGCCAGCGACAGAGACAGCAACACCTTTCGACTTCAGCGAGTGCGAAAGAAATGGAGACTTGTTGTGGCTTTGATTTAAAGTCAAAAAGCGTTGTAAGCAAATTTTTCGACTCTGGCACGCTTCAAGTGTTGTCAATTGTGTGCTTCTTTGTTTAAATATGTGTCTGTATGTGTACATAACACATATTTATATTGCATGCATCACATTAACATTGGTTTTCCCGGCATTGCTCGCACTTTCAATGGGATCTAAATTTAATGCCATATTTGGCTTAAAGCATAATTTCAAGATAAACAACTTTAAATTTCACGCTAAGAAAGAGCTGCGAAAGTAAGTTTTATATTCAAATGAATTAACTATTTAGCTCCAAATGAAGTTGGTAGTTTATGAAGTATTAAAAGAGCTAATTAAAGAAAACAATGTTGAAATATTTGCTAAGAATAAGCTGAATATCTAACGAATATAAAATGCTTTAAGAAATGAAGGAGTTCATGGTATATATTAGAGAGTAATTACTGAAGAATTTTTTAAAATTTTATAATATGGTATATTTTGTACTTTTTAGTATATTTTTAATGGTATATTTACCAATATATGGTATATTTTGGGGTAGTACTTACAAAATATATGCTATAAATAGTATTTTTCTGGTATATTTATTTGGTATATTTTAAATTTTCAAAATGGTATATTTTGAATGAAGTACTGTCTATACCAAAGTATAGCCTTTGGTATATTTTAGTATTTTTTGCAGTATATTAATTTGATATATATTAAGATCAATTCTGTTTTACTTTTATTTAGAATGAGTAACGGATATTTCACCGTCGAGCACACTCGACTATAACTTTCTTACTTGTAAGAGCAATATCACGAATATTTGCTAAAATAATTGTTAAACTCAAGTGGCAAATCAGCTAAAGAGTCTTCTCTTTGAAGTAAGTATCTGCTTGAAATGAATTTACTACTTTTTGGCAATTATTAGCAAAAGAATTAGCATTTTATTTAATCATTTAAAGACGCGCTAACTGATAGAACAATATTACCAATGTTTGCTAAAATAATTGTTAGAAATAAGCTGCACAACAGTTGAAAATCTCACTTATAGAACTGAATATCTTCTTCATAAGAATAATCTTTTTGTTTGCAAATGAAATGTGAAAATACTAAGCATTAATTTTCTGTTGAAAAAAGAGACGTTAATTAAGAGAATAATCTTTCCAGTAGTCACTAAACTAATGATTAAACAAAAGCAGTTAAGTATTGCATCATTAAAGTATCTTATGCACAAATTTAACTTTAGAAATCGCATACAATTTCAAACTAAAATGAATCGAGTATTTATTGCATGCAAATTTCTTAATAAGTATATAAGTTGGCCTTAAAAAAGCGACACTTTCGCACTCGGATTTCCGAATAAGGTTTGTCAATAGTTACTAACTAAAAACTTCCGCTTCAAGTTGAAACCACGCATTGATGGACAATAATTTATAGAGTCAACACAAACAGCTATAAATAAGTTCAGAGAGGATTTCCCTCTCTCTCACTCTTTCTCCCTCTCTTTCGGATGTCTACTAAGCTGACGCGTGTTTTCTTTGAACTCACCTTTAGCGTGTTTGAAATCTTTCCAGCGCGTGCAATCGCGGTGCCAAATGTGGAGGGCGCGATGGCAATGGAGGCGGACTCATGGCAGAGCAGCAGCGTGAACAGCAGAAGGCTGAGGAGGAGGAGCGGGGAGAGGAGGAGCACCGGACACGAGAGTCTTTTACATATCATGTTGACAGCGGCGACTAAGCAAATAGAAGCGAATAATGCATTAGTCTTGAACTGATAATGTGTGTTGTCAAAGCACACACTTAAGACACACACACACACTTGAGACACACAGCGACTAAAGCGAACCGAAGCGAACTGCGACGCTTCTGAGACTACTTCTTGGTCAGGGCCAAAAAATGCGAATGTCAACAGCAGCACACAAAACACAAAACTTTGAGCTGAGCTCAACTAAACCGAAAAGCGAAAAGCGAACTGAGGTTGAGCTTGAGCTCAGTTTTTCCGACGCGAGTCTTTTTACGTTTAATTGGCAGATATTATTTTCGAATTTGTTGTCGATTGTCGTTGCTAGTTAGTCGCTTGTTCTCTCTATTGTTTATTTTATGCGACAACCGAAATTATTCAATTTGATTATTTGAGGTCATTGTGCGCACTTGGAAGCAGCAGCGACTAAATATTTGCATGGCTCACAGGGCGTATGATTAATTAGCTATGCATAAGGTGTCGCATTTGATTGTATCTGGTTTCCATTTGTGACTGACAGACGAGGTTAATCAACCAAGCTATAAACTTGCTCTCATTTCTCTCCTTTCTCTCTACAAAGATGTTCTGCCAAATTTCCATTCAAATTTGTGCAAAACATTCGTGTGCAAATTAACAAGTTTTTTGCGCAGCCACGCCCACTATTTAAAGCGAGTCAGACAACGCTTAAACTAGTAACCCACTTCCTACTTGAGGCTCGAAGCGGACGGCCTCAAGTGCGACGACGTCGACATTGTCGTCATTTGTGTGCTGTTGCCTCAGCAGCAGTTTGATCATAATTATGACAATGATTATTAAAGCGATCACGAAGCTCACCATGATGATGATGACGATGAACAATGAAAAGGAAACACTTGCACTTTCGTGGAAAGTTGTTTGGCCAGTTACCCAAAAGAGAGCGAGCGAAGTAAAGAGACTAAAGTCAGCTGTGTTGTGAGCTACACTGACTGTCAAAAGTATAGAGACGCACATAAGTATGGAAATTAGCTAAAAGAGAGTGAGAGAGAGAAGCAGACAGGAGATCGAGATGTAGATGGAGACAAGTGGCAAACTGGGAGCAACATGTCCAGTGATAAAACTCGGTCAGGCTGAGACTTCGAAGCGACTTCGAAGCAAAATACCGCTATGCAATGCATTACGTAAGCGCCGATCAAAACAAAAAAGGTAAATATTGAAGAAAAATACAACCGACAGCAAAATGAAAAAGAAAAAAAAGATAAATAAATAAGTCAAACATGTTGAAGAGCCCAAAAACTGAGCAAAGCCAAAAGTAAACTGCGAAAAAAGCAGCTGCAGCAATGTGCGAGAAAAAGCTGAGAGAAAGACGTCAAAAAGAGAGAGAGAGAGCAAAGTTGAAGAGCGAATTTTTGATAGATGGAATTTAATGTTGATAACGTGACTTTAAAAAATTAGTATTGTCTTTATTTGCGCGTAATTTATGCATGCTTTTGTTAACACTCAAATTTCGCTTTTGACCTGCGATTATATAATAGCCGGCTGCTGCCAAACGGAACTAATATGCTTAAAGAAAAGGGTAGAGTATGTGTGTGTGTATTTGTGCGTGTTTTTGTAGTTGGAGTTGAAACATTGTCGAAATGCGATTTCAATGACAATTGCAAGCGATTTGATCATTTAACCGTTTATTATTCAATCGATTGCGCGTTTAACCGTTAACCGTTTACCGTTAACCGATTGCAGTTTACCGTTACCGTTTCACAGGCTGCACTTTCGCGTGCACTCGATCTAAGCATAAGCACACACACACACACACACACTTTCAGCAAGTTCAAGTTTGCAAGTTTGTCGCCTAAGTCTTTCGTTTGCCAGGCACAAACTTCTCTGCTTCCTCTTCTTCTTATTCGATTACGGTAACTGCGACACACTCACACACAAAATGACTTCACGTGCTTCACGTTTGACTGTCGCCGTCGAACTGAGTCTGCGGCTGGCCAGCAATGCGCTTAAGCGTCGAAAAATTGCTCTTCGCTGCCGCAGAGAAACCAAACAAAGAGTGGTGAGTGGGGAGGGGTGGAAGTGGGAGAGGGGAGGCGACTAAATGGGAGTGTGAGCAGCATCCTAAGCCTGGCTTTTTCTCTTCTTGTGGCGGTGAAAAACGCAAAAAACTAATTTCGAACGCGTTGACAACGAGTCACGCATAAATTATGCAAAAATCTTTATGGTATATATTTTTTTTTATTTTTGGTCATTTGTATGTATAACAACGAGCTAAAGACAGACAACAACAACAACTACTTAAGAGATCAAGCTGTCGTATTCTTGACCAAGATTAGCCTCTTTTTTTATTTGTTTTTATTGTGTTAATCTATGGACACGTGCAATTAGTTGCTGTCGGAAAAGCTGTTGGCAATGAACCGCAACGAAATACACGCATCTGGAGTTGTTGGCGACACTTCTCATTTGAGATCAAGGATAAACCATTATTTGTGCTTGCCACACACACACACACACACTTTAAGCGACAAAGTTCCCCCAGAATGATGGGCTGTAAATGACACGTTACGCGTCTCTCTTGAATAACATTATTATTATTAATTAATCTGCTGCTCTGCCCATTAAGTTTGTTGCACTAATCACCGAAAAGCTTATTGTGCAAGCATTTTATTCATTTACATTTCTCACATGACCTTTTTAAACTACAAAAAAAAAGACATCTCCTTTCCTATCTTTAGATTTCTAGGAAATAATTTTAGAATAAATGCATTTAACTACATTTATATTGACTATGAAAAAACAATACTAAAAAAGTAATGATGAAGTAATGAAACTTTAAAGTTTAATAGTTTTTTTTATAGATATATATTATATTATAAATTGTAGGGGGTTTTGAAAAGTCTTTATTCTTATTCATTTATCGATGGAGGGTAGTATACTAATAGATTATATGATAATAATTATTTAGAATGTAGAGTATATTTTATATTTTTGCTATTACTTTTCAATAATAATAATATCTCTTGTTCTCCATTTATACCTAAGTTCAAAAAGGTTTTTAAAATATAATTCTACAACAAATTATTTGATATACTATTTTACTACTAATAACAAATCAATATTAAGTTAATTTAGCCATTTTGCTATAACTTTTCCTTAGTACAAATAATATCTTTGACTCTCTCTCTCTCTCTCTCTCTCTCTCTCTCTCTCTCTCTCTCTCTCTCTCTCTCTCTCTCTCTGTAAAGATATCGCGTCTGCAATTGCCTAAATAGCACACATACTTTTCGTTATTCATATTTCATATTCATGAATAGTTCGGTATTTACCATTTATTTGAGTTTTGTGCATGCAGCGCAGCAAAGTCTGTTTGCTCTTCTCGAGTGGAAAGTGTGTCACCATATTGTTCTATACAAATATTGTTTATACTCGCATTCGCCGTGAATTACAACTGAATAATATTCGAGTATAATGCGAGTACTCAACACACGCATCGCTTGGCCAAACAAGGAATTTCGCTTTCGAAAGCCACCAAAGCTAAATTGTCAACAACAAAATGACAAAAACTCGCTTCGCATAAAATAAACTCGTAGATAAGCTGACTGAGATTATTAAGAGCAGCGTTGACGTGGCAACTGACAGAATGGAAGGAGGAAACGCGTTGTCCCGTTGCATGCCATTTTCAGGGTCATCTCTAGAGTCAATACACTCCAACTGACGTCATTCCAGTTTACAAATTTACCTTCTCAATTAACTGCAAAACTCTTTAATTGCAAGTGCAATACGAATTTAATTATACACTGCACAGCGTGATATGACAACTGCAACCCACTTAACCTAGCATTAAGCATTTATTCTTTATGCCCATTTTATTTCTCATATATATCTTCAACTTAACGCCTTTTTTTATTGAATGCCATCAGTTGCTAATCAAGTTTACTATTAAGCGCCTGCAGCAAGTTTCAAATGCGCTTTGTGCCTAACACAATATGTAGATGGCGCTGATGTCGTGGTTTGTGTCTTTGCTGCGAGAATAACAGCTGTGCAGTTTTCAAGTGTGAACTTGGCTATGCGCATTTTCGCGATCTCGCGTGAAGTTAGCTGCGCGCAAGTTATGCTCTCGCATGAAGTTGGGCACGCGCAATATTTACTCTCGCGTGAAGTTGGGCATGCTTAGGCTTTTTTTCTCGCGCAAAATTACGCCAAAAGTGAAAAGTGCATTTAAAAAAGTTAAACAAAGTGCCAAAATTTACATACATGTAAGTGTTATTAGCTATTAATATTTATATAATAATATTAAAAGAGATTGCGTTTCTATCTGGGCATAATGAGTGCATAGAGATCGGTAACAATTACAACAGTGAACTATCATATTAACTTGTGCGTCTAACGGTTAACGGTAAGCAGAGTTTCACTTTTCCTCATATAGAAGTGTGAAACACCAATGGCGCCTCGGAAATTTTCTGAAACTCCTTCAAAAAGAAATTTATAGCAAATATGCAGGCGAAGAGAACAACTAATCCGGAGAACGCAATACGACCAAAGAGTATCGAGAATATGTTGAGTTTATAATAAGGCACAAATGCCATGTCGTGATCCGTCATTCGCATATGCGGAGCTCCCTTATGCCTTAGTACGTATTCTGTCCACCAGATGGCTCTCTCGAGGGCGGTCGTTGGTTGGTCGCGAAAACGCGTCGACAGCTCCTTGGCTTTAAGAGCATATATGGGATTCTGCAGAAGTTCTTTGATGTTATTCGTCAACAGTTCCACTGTTAAAGTGTTAATATCCAGCTTACGAGCCACACCCATCCTTAGCATGCGCTCCACATTGTCGAATTGATCGAAATAGATGGGCAAGGCCAGCATAGGCACTCCAGAGTGTGCTGCCTCAGTGGTGCTCAACAGGCCGCCATGTGTGATAAAGAGCTTCATGTTCGGGTGCTCCAGCAGCTGACGCTGCGAAGCCATGGGACTCAAGAAGATATTATCCGACTTGTTGACCATCGTATGCATCTCGTGCTTCCACACGACTCGCTGCTTCAGCTGTGCAAAGGTCTGGAGCATCTTTTGTTCCATATTTTTGGGCAGCCATCTGTTCAGAATCTCCATGCCCATGGAAAAGTAAATGACGCCGTGCTCCGCACCATTCACAAAGTCAAGTAACTCTGGCTCGAGTGGCTCACTAGGTTCTGCCATATGCATTCCTGCCACCTCGATAACATTCGGCACATTGGACCGAACGCGACCGAGACTAAAGTGCTGATTGATCATCATCAGAGAATAACTTGTGCGTCGCTCAAGTAAACGCGACGTTGGAAGTTGAAAGTATCGTGTGAACAGTTCCAGTTGTCCAGGTAAAATAAGCAATCTATCGATCAACCATTCCTCGGATATGTAAATCCAATTGTTCCATTTATCCAACAGCGAATCACCATGAGAATAGCCCATTGGTTGTATAGGTCTGTAAATACTTGGCGCCGAGTTTCCAGCCAGATGATCAGTTAGCCAAGAAGAACCAAATGTCGACAAACCAACGAGGGAGGCACTATAGTGCTCTGCGAATCCAATAAGCGCATCGGAATACGTTGGCTCTACGACAATCATATCGAAGTGCTCGGATTTATCTTGTAGCAACGATTGCACTCCTGAGTCGCTGAGAATGGCGTGTGACATGTTGTAATGAAAACTGGAGGCTACTAAAGATTCCTTCCATTTGCTGTACAAGCAATCTGAATAATCAAAGTTCATGACGTCTGCAAGTAAGCCAAATTTTATAATATTAATGTAGCTATAAAAGGCGTCTCTAATGTACACTCGAGCAATTATGAGTACAATTCAATATTTTCAATATCGATAAGACAAGCTTGTGCTCGTTTTACTGATATGAACTTTACGAGCATGAATTGCCGTCTGTACACGAGTTGGGTTGTTGCGTCTAAGAATAACATTCCCCTTAATTTGGAAGTATCTTGTAGACTTACGTTCTATGATCCGATCTAGACCAGCAACGCGAATGTGGCGTACGTTCTCGATATCCGGTAGAAGTTCTTTCGATGAGATAATAGTTACATTATGTCCGTTGTGTACTAGAGCTTCGAAATACGGTTTAACCACTTTGTAGGGAGTACTAAAAGTATATGAAAATATTCCTAGAATATTTTCCGATTGCGTTGACCGCGTGCACAAAAGAAGCGTGATCAAAGCGACGAAAACTTGAGCAGTCTTCATGTTAAACTACGTCTGTTCATTGCGATATCCGATGGTCAACTAACTTTTTAACTACGCTGCGAGCTCATTCGAATGGCAATCTTATCGTTTACCACTTGCAATTGATAAGCGAAGGTACAACAATCAAACTACAACTCTCGCGCTCTCTTCGAGTTTATTCGCGAATGAGTGTCGATAAAATTTCTAGTGTCTGAGGTGAGCCATCACTTCAAATGGTTGTAGAACACATTGTCCCTTATCTTTGTTTATGGGATTTCGTTTATCAACGGCAAACCTTTTAAAATTCGCTTTTCATTGTTTTGTTTTGACGATGCAGGTTAGTCAACTCCTAACAATGTTTTGCTTATTCCAAAGTTTATGTTAGAATGATTTACTATACATAATTTACAAACACTTTATTAATGGAAACTTTAAGAAAATGATTAATAACATTTTTAGATATAATTAATTGAGATTGCATTTCGAATCGGAATGATAATAATTTCAACTATGAACTATCACAGCTGACTTTCACTTTTTCTCTTCAAATAGATGTATAAAACGCCAAAGGCTCCTCCCGAATTCTCTGAAGCTTCTTCCAGATGAAATGTACAACAAAAGCACAAGCGAGGACAACAACGAATGCAGAAAACGCAATGCGAGCAAGAAGGACCGAGAATATATTGAGTTTATAGTACGGCGCAAAGGAAATGTCATCTTCTGTCATTCGCATGTGAGGAGCTCCTTTGTGCCTTAGTACATACTCCGTCCACCACACGGCTGCCTCCAGTGGAGACGTTGGTTGATCGCGAAAGCGCTTGGACATCTCCTTGGCCTTAAGCGTGTAAATTGGATTCTGCAGCAGTTCCTTGATGTTACTCATCAACTGCTCCTCTGTCAGAGTGTTAATATCCAACTTACGGGCTACGCCCACCTTCACCATACGTTCCACATTATCAAACTGATCGAAAAAGATGGGCAAACCCAGCATGGGAACTCCCGAGTATGCTGCCTCGATGGTGCTGAGAAGACCGCCGTTTGTAATGAAAAGCTTCACGTTGGCATGTTCCAGCAGCTGACGTTGAGGTACATTGTGACTCAAGTAGATGTTTTCTGACTTATTGAGCATCGTGTTCTCTTCGTACTTCCACACGACTCGCTGCTTCAGCTGTGCAAAAGTCTGCAGCATCTTTTGTTCAATGTTCTTCGGACGCCATCTGCTAAGAATCTTCATGCCCATGGAAAAGTAAATGACGCCGTGCTCCGCACCATTCACAAAGTCAAGTAACTCTGGCTCGAGCGGTTCACTGGGTTCTGCCATATGTATGCCGGCCACCTCGATAACGTTAGGCACATTAGAGCGAACGCGTCCGAGGCTAAAGTGCTGATTGATCAACATCAAAGAATAGCTTGTGCGTCGCTCGAATAAACGCGACGATGGCAGTTGAAAGTATCGTGTGAACAGCTCCAGTTGTCCAGGTAATATAAGCAATCGATCGATTAACCATTCCTCGGCTATGTAAATCCAATTATTCCATTTATCTACCAGCGAATCTCCATGAGAATAGCCGACTGGCTGCACGGGTCTATAGACACTTGGTGCCGAGTTTCCAGCTAAATGATCGGTCAACCAAGAGGAACCAAACGTGGACAATCCAACCAAGGAGGCACCAAAGTGCTCTGCGAAGCCAATAAAAGCTTCTGAGTGCGTTGGCTCTAAGACGATCATGTCAAACTTTTCGGATTTATCGTGTAGCACGGATTGCACTCTTGAATCGCTGAGAATTCCGATCGAAACGTTGTAATAGAAACTGGAGAATACCAACGATTCTTTCCATTTGCTGTATAAACACTCTGAAAAATCAATGTTCGTGACATCTGTAAGTAAGCAACAATTTTTTTATTTTAATTTTTAGGTATAAATACGTCTATAATGTTTTTTCGAGCAATTCGTATATTTGCAATAGCGATAAGACAGGTTTTGTGGTCTGTTCACTGATATGAACTTTACGAGCTTATAGAATAGCTGCACAGTGGTTCGACTTCAGAGAACTCGTTGCGAAAATCCAATTTCGATTTGCTGAAATTGGTAGTTCATCAAAAAAGACACAAAGCTTTTAACTTGAAGACACTTTTTTAGAAATTTATTATTTTTTTGTTTTGTACAATGAAAAAAAGAATTCCTCAAAGCAGAAAGCTAAAAACATGCCTCTTAACTACCTTTAAAGCTTTCCGGCTAAAGTTGTTTTTTATCATAGAAGAAATTAAGTTGTGTATTTAAAGAAAGCTACCCACTGTGACTTGTGGTTCTTAGAATAACCTTCCCCCTTTATTGAAAAGTTATTTGAGACTTACATTCTATGACCTGATCTATGGCTGCCACACGAATGTGTCGCACGTTCTCGATGTCCGGCAGAAGTTGTTTCGATGAGATAACAGTCACATTGTGTCCGTTGTGTACTAGGGCTTTAATATACGGTTTAACCACTGTGTAAGGCGTACTAAAAGATTGTGTTGAACGCGTGCACAGGACAAGCGTGAACAAAGCAACGAGAATTTTAGCTGTTTTCATATTGCACTGCGCCCGCTAATGGCAATATCCGACGGTCAACTAACTGTGGAACAACATTGCGTGCTCAATTTAATGGCAATCTTATCATTTACCACCACTAATTGATAAGCAAAAGTTCATCAATCAATCTACAACTCGCGCTCTCTCTTCGAGTTTATTCGCGAATGAGTGTCAATAAAATTGCAGAACATAAACCATCAGTATAATTTGTATTAGAACACATTTCTCCATAAATTTATTTTAGGAATTTTACCTATCAATGGCCAACTCTTTTTTTTATTTTATAATTTATATATATATTTTTATTATTTTTTAAGGAGATTACGTTTCTTAATATACTTCTAACGATTAACTCACTCTTTTATTTTTCAATTAGATGGGTAAAACACTGAAGGCGTCTCAGCGTTTCTTTGAAACTCCTTTAAAAAGAAGTTCACAACAATAATGCAGACGAGGAGGACAACGAACGCAGAGAACGCAATGCGACTGAACAGTACCGAGAATATGTTGAGTTTATAATAAGGCACAAAGGCCATGTCCTGATCCGTCATTCGCATGTGAGGAGCTCCCTTGTGCCTTAGTACGTATTCTGTCCACCAGATGGCTGTCTCAATGGGACTTGAGGGTTGATCCCGGAACCGCTTGGACATCTCCTTGGCCTTGAGCGTGTAAATTGGATTCTCTAGCAGTTCCTTTATATTGTTCATCAACTGCTCGTCTGTGAGCTTGTTAATATCCAGCTTACGAGCTATGCCTACCTTCACCATACGTTCCACATTATCAAACTGATCGAAATAGATGGGCATGCCCAACATGGGGACTCCCGAGTATATTGATTCGATGGTGCTAAGGAGACCGCCGTTTGTGATGAAGAGCTTCATGTTGGGATGTTCCAACAGCTGACGCTGAGGTGCTAAGGAAGTCAAGTAGACGTTATCCGACTTGTTAGGCATTGTGTGCACATCGTGCTTCCACACGACTCGCTGCTTTAGCTGTGAAAATGTCTGGAGCATCTTTTGTTTCATGGTTTTGGGCAGCCATGCGGTAAGAATCTCCATGCCCATGGAAAAGTAAATGACGCCGTGCTCCGCTCCATTCACAAAGTCCAGCAACTCTGGCTCAAGTGGTTCACTAGGCTCTGCCATATGTAAACCGGCCACCTCGATAACATTGGGCACATTGGATCGAACACGACCGAGGCTGAAGTGCGTATTAATCATCATAAGTGAGTAAGAAGTTCGTCGCTCGAATAAACGTGACGATGGAAGTTGAAAGAACTGTGTAAAAAAGTTCAACCTGTCCAGGTAAAATAAGCAATCTATCGATCATCCATTCCTCGGCTATGTAAATCCAATTGTTCCATTTGTCCAACAGCGAATTCCCATAAGAATAGCCCAATGGCTTAACGGGCTTGTAAACACTTGGTGCCGAGTTACCAGCTAGATGATCAGTCAACCAAGAGAATCCAAGAGTCGATAAACCAACCATAGAAGCATTAAAGTGCTCTGCGAAGCCGATGAGAGCGTCTGAATGCGTTGGCTCTACGACGATCATGTCGAAGTGCTCGGATTTATTTTGCATCAACGATTGCACTCCTGAATCGCTGAGTATACCGTGCGACATATTGTAATGAAATTTACAGATTACCAAAGATTCCTTCCACTTGCTGTTAGACCACTCTGTAATATCAAACGTCAGGACAACTGCAAGTAAGTAAAATAATTGTGGCTATAAATAAACTCTATAAAATATACCCGATTAATGCGGAGTACAATTTAGTATTTCCAGTATCGCTTAAAAACAATATCGATAAGATAAGTTTACTTTACTGATACGAACTTCACAAGCTTCAATTGCCGTTTATACACGCTCTATTATGTTCGTTTTAAGAGGATTTTTCTACTAAACTTGTGGTGTGTAGACTTACTTTCTCTGAGTCGATCTAGAGCTCCAACACGAATGTGGCGCACATTCTCGATGTCTGGTAGAAAACTTATTGATGAGATAATTGTCACATTATGTCCGTTGAGTACTAGGGCTTTGATATAAGGTATAACCACTTTATAGGGGGTACTAAAAGTGTATGAGAATATTCCTAGAATATTTTCCGCTTGTGTTGAACGCTTGCATAGAACAAACGCTAACAACACGACGACAACTCGAGCTATTTTCATGTTGTTCAACACCCGCTCATGACGATATCCGACGGTCAACTAATTCTAGCACTATACTTTATGCCCCACCTTTTGGTAATCTTATCACTTACCTGCAAATGATAAGCTAAGTCCAAAAATTCAACTCTCACTCTCGTTCTCTCTTCTTTTTCAAATTTCTAAGCAAATTTACTCTCATTCTTTTGTTTTGACGCTGATGGTTAGTGAACTCTTAACAATGCTTTTACCAAGTTGAATGCTGGCGATTGAAATCCGCTGCATATAAACTACAATAGAGCTAAAATTTTTGACAAAATTTGGTTTTTGTAAATCGATCAAGTTTATTATACTTAAAGGAGTTTTTAATTATTAAATGAGATTACAATTTTTACTGGTCGTGGATAGCAGAATGGTAACAATTACTGAATCACATTACACATATTAGAAATATCTAACGATATGAACTCTCTTTATTTATATAGATGTGTAAAACAACGGAGGCTCCTCAGCGATTCTCAGAAACTCCTTCACGATAAAGTTCCCAACAATGACGCAGATGAGGAGAACAAGGATTGCAGAAAACCCAATACGACAGAAGAGTATCGAGAATATGTTGAGTTTATAATAAGGAAAAAATGCCATATACTGATCCGTCATTCGCATGTGAGGAGCTCCCTTGTGCCTTAGTACATACTCTGTCCACCAGATGGCAGTCTCAATGGGACTTATTGGCTGATCGCGAAAGCGTTTGGACATTTCTTTTGCCTTAAGAGCATAAGTGGGATTTTGGAGCAGTTCCTTGATATTATTCATCAGCTGCTCCTCTGTGAGATTATTGATATCCAGTTTACGAGCTAAACCCATCTTTACCATGCATTCCACATTGTCGAACTGATCGAAATAGATAGGCAAGCCCAACATCGGCACTCCCGAGTACACTGCCTCGATAGTGCTCAACAGTCCGCCATGAGTGATGAAAAGCTTAATGTTCGGGTGCTCCAGGAGCTGACGCTGTGATGCCATGGGACTTAAATAGATGTTATCCGACTTATTGAGCATTGTGAGCTTTTCGTGCTTCCACACAACTCGCTGCTTCAGCTGTGCGAAGGTCTGGAGCATCTTTTCTTCCATGTTCTTGGGAAGAAATTTGTTAAGAATCTCCATGCCCATGGAGAAGTAAATAACGCCGTGCTCCGCTCCATTGACAAAGTTCAGCAAATCTGGCTCAAGTGGCTCACTGGGTTCTGCCATATGTAAACCAGCCACCTCGATAATATTGGGCACATTGGACCGAACACGACTTAGACTAAAGTGCTGATTGATTATCATTAAAGAATAGCTTGTGCGTCGCTCGAAAAAACGCGATGATGGAAGTTGAAAGAAGTGTGTGAACAGCTTCAGCTGTCCAGGTAAAATAACCAGTCTGTCGATCATCCATTCCTCGGCTATATAAAACCAATTGTTCCACCTATCCAACAGTGAATCACTATGAGAATAGCCCATTGGCTGTATGGGTCTATAGATACTTGGCGCCGAGTTTCCAGCTAGATGATCAGTCAACCAAGAAGAACCATACGTCGACAAACCAACGAGGGAGGCATTAAAATGATCAGCGAAGCCAATAAGCGCATCGGAGTTCGTTGGCTCCAAAACGATCATGTCGAAGTGTTCGGATTTATCTTGTAGCAACGATTGCACTTCTGAGTCGCTGAGAATGCTATGCGACATGTTGTAACAAAAGGTGGAGAACATTACGGATTCCTTCCATTTGCTGTTTGACCATTCTATATAATCAAAGGACAAGGTATCTGCAAGTAAGTAACTCATTAAGTGTTATTTGTAGCTATAATTAGTGTTTTTTTTAACACAGTACAATTTTACAACAAAATCGATAAGACAAATATGTACTCAATTCACTGATATGAACACGTAATTTTAAAGCTAGTGCTTAACTATAGATTGATTTGATTGCGATCGTGTAGTTATTAAAGAAATACTTTTGTGAATACTTACTAGGGGTCTTAGTTGCTTTGGCTGACAATCTGGTATATTGTGTCGTCTATGGTATATTTTGAATGCGGTACTTTATCGATATACCTTGTATACCATTTGGTATATTTTAAAACATATTGCTTTTATTCAAAATGGGTAGCGGGTATCTCACAGTCGAGTACACTCGACTTACTTGTTTCTTAACACTTTTGAGCAATGTTGAGTACAATTTGAAAAGAAAATATAAGCTCATTTCACTGATATGAACACTACGTGCTTCGATTGCTCGTGTAGCGTGACACTTGGGTAATGTTCTATAAAGCGATCTAAAGCTGCAACACGAATGTGCCGAACGTTTTTGATGTTCGGTAGAAAACTTATCGATGAGATAATTGTTACATTATGTCCGTTGTTTACTAGGGCTTGAATATACGGTTTAACCACTTTGTATGGGGTACTAAAAGTATATGAGAATATTCCTAGAATATTTTCCGATTGTGTTTTACGCGTGCACAGGAAAATCGCGAATAAAGCGATGGCAACTCGAGCAGTTTTCATATTGCACTACGTCCATTCATGGCAATATTCGATGGTCAACTAACTTTTTAATTACGCTGCATGCTCAGCCTTATAGTAATCTTATCATTTACCCATTGCTATTGATAACAGTAGGTAAAACAATCATATTCGCTCTCTTTTCAAATTTTATATAAGAGTCAATAAAATTTTGTCTGAAATGAGAAATTATTTCAATTTGGTTGTAATACAAATTTTTTCTTACCTTTCTTTCGGGGTTGCGCTTATCACCAGTAAAGCTTTTTCATTGTTTTGTTTTGATGCTGCCGGCTCATCTCATAACAATGTTTTGCTATTCCCAAATGGAATACTGGCGCCTGAATCCCGCAGAATATGAATTAATATAGACCCGTTCATAAAGAAGTGAATAATTGTTTTATTTCAGTTATAAATTATAACTTTGGCTTAAGTATTTGCATATAGTTTTATTCCTGCTAGAAATGTATTAAAATTTTCTGTCAACAGTAAACATATGTACTTACATATGTAAAAGATAAGAGGATGCATCTTCGTCGAATAGCAAACATAATTTCAAAGCTAGATTTTTGGTATCCACTATACTTAAAGAAGTTTTTAATTTGCAAATGAGATTACGATTTTTACTGGGCATGGATATCGGAATAGTAACAATTACAGTTGTGAACTATCACATTACTTGTATGACTAACGATTACCTCTCTCTCCTTTTCTTCAAATAGATGTGTAAAACATCGAAGGTTTTTCAGCGATTCTCAGAAACTTGTTTAACATAAA
Organism: Drosophila sulfurigaster albostrigata; assembly: GCF_023558435.1. Lineage (NCBI taxonomy): Eukaryota > Metazoa > Arthropoda > Insecta > Diptera > Drosophilidae > Drosophila > Drosophila sulfurigaster. The sequence continues at coordinate 36,267,720 of NC_084882.1, read as the reverse complement.
ATTAACAACAATGACGCAGATAAGGACGACGAGGATTGCAGAGAACGCAATACGTCCGAAAAGTATCGAGAATATGTTGAGTTTATAATAAGGAACAAAGGCCATATCCTGATCCGTCATTCGCATGTGAGGAGCTCCATTGTGCCTTAGTACATACTCTGTCCACCAGATGGTAGTCTCAATGGGACTTGTTGGCTGATCGCGAAAGCGTTTGGACATCTTTTGGCCTTGAGCGTGTAAATTGGATTCTCTAGCAGTTCCTTGATATTATTCATGAGCTGCTTGTCTGACAAAGAGTTAATATGGAGTTTACGAGCTAAACCCGACTTCAGCACGCGCTCCACATCGAACTGATCGAAATAGATGGGCAAGCCTAACATCGGCACTCCCGAGTACACTGCCTCGATAGTGCTTAACAGACCGCCATGTGTAATGAACAACTTCATGTTCGGGTGCTCCAAGAGCTGACGCTGCGATGCCATGGGACTCAAGTAGATGTTATCCGACTTATTGAGCATTGTGTGCTCTTCATGCTTCCACACAACTCGCTGCTTTAGCTTTGCAAAGGTCTGCAGCATCTTTTGTTCCATGTTCTTAGGGAGCCATCTGTTCATGATTTCCATGCCCATGGAAAAGTAAATGACTCCGTGCTCCGCCCCATTCATAAACTCTAGCAACTCCGGCTCGAGCGGTTCACTGGGTTCTGCCATATGTAAGCCGGCCACCTCGATAACATTGGGCACATTGGACCGAACACGACCGAGGCTAAAGTGCTGATTGATCATCATCAGCGAGTAAGATGTACGACGCTCTAGTAAACGTGACGATGGAAATTGAAAGAACTGTGTAAAAAGTTCAACCTGTCCAGGTAAAATAACCAATCTGTCGATCATCCATTCCTCGGCTATGTAATTCCAATTGTTCCATTTATCCAACAGTGAATCACCATGAGAATATCCCTTTGGTTGTACGGGCCTGTAAACACTTGGCGCCGAGTTTCCAGCCATATGATCAATCAACCATGACGAACCAAACGTTGACAAACCAACTAGGGAAGCATTAAAATGCTCTGCGAAGCCGATGAGAGCGTCTGAATGCGTTGGTTCCAGGACGATCATGTCGAAGTGCTCGGATTTATTATGTAGCAGCGACTGCACTCCTAAGTCGCTGAGAATGCCGTGTGACATGTTGTAATGAAAGCTGGAGGCTACTAAAGATTCCTTCCATTTGCTGGCTGACCACGCTGTATAATCAAAGGTCAATACAACTGCAAGTAAAACACTCAAGCAATTCAGAGTACAATTCAATATTTCCAATATCACTTTCAAGCAATATTGATAAGATAAGTTAGTGCTCATTTTACTGATACGAACTTTACGAGCATTAATTGCTATATATACACGCGTATCGTATTTTGATTCTAAGAATAACATTCTCTTTAAGTTGGGGGCGTCTTCTAGACTTACGTTCTCTAACTTGATCTATAGCTGCAACACGAATGTGGCGCACGTTCTCGATGTCTGGTAGTAAATCTACCGATGAGATGATAGTTACATTATGTCCGTTGTTTACTAGGGCTTGAATATACGGTTTAACCACTTTGTAGGGGGTACTAAAAGTATACCAAAATATTCCTAGAATATTTTCCGATTGTGTTGAGCGCGTGCACAGGAAAATCGCGAACAATGCGACGACAACTCGAGCTATCTTCTTATTGCACTACGTCCATTCATGGCAATATCCGATGGTCAACTAACTCTTTAACTACGGTGCATGCTCAGTCTAATGGCAATCTTATCATTTACCCACTGCTATTGATAAAGCAATCAAATTCGTTCTCTCTTCAAATTTTATTCGCGAATGAGTGTCAATAAAGTTTTGTCTAGAATGAGAAGTCATGTCAATTTGGTTGTAGTACAAATTGCCCCTTATCTTTGTTTATGGGGTTTCGCTTATCACCGGCAAACCTTTTTCATTGTTTTGTTTTGATGCTGTCGGTTAGTCAGCTCTTAACAATGTTTTGCTATTCCCAAGTTAAATACTGGCGCCTTAAACCTGCTGAATATAAATTAAGATAGAGCTCCAATTTTTAGAAAACTTTGTTAGTTTATTATACTTAAAATAATTTTTAAATGCTAAATGAGATTACGATTATGGATAAATGGATAATACAATAATTACAGAATCACATTGCAAGTATGACTAACGATATTAACTCTCTCTGCCTCTTTCTTTAAATAGGTGTGTAGAACACCGAAGGTTCTTCAGTGATTCTTAGAAACTCTTTCAAGATAAACTTCACAACAATCACGCAGATGAAGAGAACGAGAATTGTAGACAATGCAATACGACCGAAGAGTATCGAGAATATGTTGAGTTTATAATAAGGAACAAATGCCATGTCCTGATCCGTCATTCGCATGTGAGGAGCTCCCTTGTGCCTTAGTACATATTCTGTCCACCAGATGGCGCTCTCGATGGGACTTTTTGGCTGATCCCGGAACCGCTTGGACATCTCCTTTGCCTTGAGAGCATAGATGGGATTTTGGAGCAGTTCTCTGACATTATTCATCAGTTGCTCCTCTGTGAAACTGTTGATATCCAGTTTCCGAGCTACGCCTACCTTCACCATTCTTTCCACGTTGTCGAACTGATCGTAATAGATGGGCAAGCCCAACATCGGCACTCCCGAGTATATTGCCTCGATAGTGCTCAACAGTCCGCCATGTGTGATGAAAAGTTTCACATTCGGGTGCTCCAGAAGTTGACGCTGTGATGCCATGGGACTCAAGTAGATGTTATCCGACTTATTGAGCATTGTGTGCTCTTCGTGCTTCCACACGACTCGCTGCTCTTGAGAAGGTCAACCATCTGGTTAGAATCTCCATTCCCATGGAAAAGTAAATGACGCCGTGCTCCGCTCCATTCACAAAGTCCAGCAACTCTGGCTCGAGCGGTTCACTGGGCTCTGCCATATGTAAACCGGCCACCTCAATGACGTTGGGCACATTGGACCGAACACGACCGAGGCTAAAGTGCGTATTAATCATCATCAGTGAGTAAGATGTGCGCCGCTCTAATAAACGTGAAGATGGAAGTTGAAAGAAGTGCGCGAAAAGTTTCAGTTGGCCAGGTAAAACTACAAATCTTTCGATCATCCATTCCTCGGCTATGTAAATCCAATTGTTCCACTTATCCAGTAAGGAATTACCAAGAGAATAGCCCACTGGCTGCACGGGTCTATAAACACTTGGCGCCGAGTTACCAGCTAAATAATCAGTTAACCAAGAGGAACCAAATGTCGACAAACCAACAAGGGAGGCATTAAAATGCTCTGCGAATCCAATAAGCGCATCGGAGTACGTTGGCTCCAAAACGATCATGTCGAAGTGCTCGGATTTATCATGTAGCAACGATTGCACTCCTGAGTCGCTGAGAATACAGTGCGACACATTGTAATAAAAGATGGAGGACATTACGGATTCTTTCCATTTGCTGTTATACCACTCTGCATAATCAAAGGACAAAGCATCTGCAAGTAAGTGAAACATTAAGTACTAATTATAGTTATAAGTTGTATATCTTAAACACTTTTGATCAATTCTGAGTATATTTGAAAACAAAATCGATAAGATAAATATGTACGCATTTTACTGATATGAACTTTACGTGCTTTGATTGTTCGTGTAGCGTGAATAATCTCCCCTTTAAGTTGGAGACATTTTCTTGACTTACGTTCTATGAGCAAATCAAGAGCTGCTATGCGAATGTGTCGCACGTTCTCGATGTCCGGTAGAAGTTCTTTTGATGAGATAATAGTTACATTATGTCCGTTGTGCACTAGAGCTTCGAAATACGGTTTAACCACTTTGTAGGGGGTACTAAAAGTATACGAGAATATTCCTAGAATATTTTCCGATTGTGTTGACCGCGTGCACAAAACAAGCGTGATCAAAGCGACGAAAACTTGAGCAGTCTTCATGTTAAACTACGTCTGTTCATTGTGATATCCGATGGTCAACTAACTTTTTAACTACTGTTTATGTGCTCAACGTAATGGCAATCTTATCATTTACCACTTGAGTTTGATAAGCGATGGTTCAACAATCAGTCTAAAACTCTCGCTCTCTGTTCGAGAGAGTGACAATAAAGCTTTGCCTGTTATCTCTGCTTGTTAGATTTCACTTATCTTTGATTTGCTTTGATTTGTTTTGACGCCGAAGGTTAATTATTTGTTGGTGTGTTCCCTAGATGAGTCAGCTCTTAACCATTTTTGGTATGGATTTAATTAATTTTAAATACTGGCGCTCAAGTCATAGTTCTGTCTCTATCTTTAGCACACCTTTTATCCCTTTCGCACAATTTCAGAGTATATTTATTTCACTTGCCTTGTCTCCCTCACTTTTATATGAACTGCGCATGTCCCGTTTTCACCCTCTGTTATGAATTTCTGAATTTAATTGAAAAACTCGCAGGATATAAGTTTAGATAGTGGCGCCCTCTATGCTGCTGACAATGTACTTCACCTTGGGATATCCTTTACAGAGATATGTTAACAGAAATTACACATCTGTTTTGGGTAGGAACTGGGTAAAAATCCTAATATCGGGAATAACAAGGCAAGTTAAGGGTTCGGATTTGCTGAACTTTTTCCTCACCCAAATACAATTTGTATTTATTTATAATTTATTAATATAAAATTATAGTTTCTGACAATTAATGGTCTATATATATTTAGACGTAAAAGATTGTTTTAGGACTTAAGGAAGAAAAGGCTTTGGTAAAATATGTAAAAAAAGTTCTCTCCTCCCCTTAGGTCGAAGGGTATTTGCTTAATATATCATAATAAGTATTAATTTTGAGCAATTGGCAATGTTCTTAGGATTTTTTATTACACCTATCAGTTTCTTTCAAAGTTTTCTTATCCTCACACAAATATTCTTTATAAGTATGAATAAATGTGAGTGAAGGGAGCATAATAGAAAGCAATGTCTTTGCTAATTGCAGAGAGTTTTGCAAGTGCAATTAGCTATTCCCCAAACTCTTCTTTTTTTTTCTTTTTGGAAGTGGGGAAAATGGTGTTGGAAAGGCCATATATTTTGATTCACCTCAGATGCATGCACTATAAATGAAACTGTGCGTTTTATATTTTGACTATAACTCAAAGTGCATTTCGGGTGGCGGGACGAGAGTTGCCTGCAACCTTTTTGTGTGTCGGCAGAATAGGTGTGTGCATGCTTTTTGCACTGACTGTGTGTGTGTGAGAGTGAGTGCATGAAGTTGCCTCTCAAACATGCATGTGCCACATGAACAGCATTCCGAAAATGTGAAGCAGCAGTTGTTGGAGTTGATTCAGGTTGGGGCTGAGGTTGGGGTTGGGTTTGGAGTTCGTTGCTGCAATGGGAGATGCATCCGCGCCTGGCAGCCCAAATTAACTTAACACTCATAAATCAGCGTTAAGGGCGACCGCAAAAGCGTTGCATAAAAAATAGTTATGACGCTTATTTTTTTCGCAGCTTTTTCTGTTTTTTGCTGAAACCGGGTAACAACAGGGCAAAGTGAAACAACTGGCAACTAGCGACTGGCAACTGGGATGATGCAGTTCGTCAATTCGTCAGCAGCAGAGTTGCATGCACCAAATAAACGATACTCATAAAACGGCTGCGTTTGCATTGCCCCAACTTGATGAGTATCTTCCACCTCATTCTCCCTTCCCCCAAAACTCCTTTGACTGCCAATGAAACGGCTGGACAATTTCGTTTGCTGGACCAAATGGCGGCTGTCATTCTTGGTAATCAAATTGTAGTGCGCAATTTGGTTACTTTTCTCACATTTTTTTGTTGTCGCATAGTTGTTGTAGGTTGCATAGATGATGGCTTCATGCAGTCATCATTTTTTATTCAACGTTTTGCACTAGCGATGAGTAATGTGGATAATTGAGTAAGTCGCGTAATCGCTCACTAAATGAAAACAGTTAACCGAACCGTTTAAAATGTCACTGTCAGCATTCGCAAACGCAATCGTATAAAATGGCAGCTCAAATCTCTGCAATATTTAAAAAGTTAATTAATTGAATACTTGCAACGCGCTTTCAATCATACTCAAATTTCGCAGCGATTGATGTGCTTTTAATGGACGCATCAAATAAAAGCCTGCTACAACAATAAATGACAATTGTGTGTTCGATTTAACGACAGACTCTCTCTTATTAAATATCCAATGCAACAGCTGGTTGAGTCCTAAATCGATGACAGTGACTTTCCATTTAAAGCTTGGATTAAATCAAGCAAAATAATGAAAGTTTATTAATGACTTATTTTCGATTCAGTATGCGACTTGTTCTACCCTCTAATCTTAGGGTAAAAGGGTATTACAACTTTTAACTTTGGTATATTTTTAGTATTTGCGTGGTATATTTATTTGGTATGTTTTCAATATTTTTTCGGTATATTTATTTGGAATATTTTTAAATTAATACCGCCCAGTTTTACTATTTTATTTAGTATGCGACTTGTTCTACCCTCTAATCATAGGGTGGAAGGGTATTATTGCTTTGTTCTTTGGTATACTTTTAGTATTTGTGTGGTATATTAATTTGGTATGTTATCAGTATTTTTGCGGTATATTCATCATAGGGTAGAAGGGTATTATAACTTTGTACTTTGGTATATTTTTAGTATTTTTGTTGTATATTAATTTGGTATGTTTTCAGTAATTTTGTGGTATATTCTTTTGGTATATTTCGACATTAATACCGCACTGTTTTACTATTATTCCAAAAATGGGTAGCGGGTATCTTACAGTCGAACATTCAACATAGCTTTCTTACTTGTTAAAGTTGAATATTATACCGAAAACAGCTGCTGTCTGTCCAATTACTCAGCAACATTTGGTTAATAAAGCAGTCAGCGATGAGAAGAGAAGAGTTTGCCAGATCTAAATACAATTTGCATTTTCATTAAGTAACCTTTTCGCAAAGGGGTTTTCCCGCCGGTTGAGGATGCTTTTAATTATCTTAATGCGGCAACTGAGCGTATGTGCCACATACTTTGACTTTGAACGGTGTGTAAATCATTCAGGCAGACGTTAAAGTGGGTGTCTGTGTGTGTGTGTTGTCGCATTGCATTAAAAGCAAAACATTAAAATGCTTGCCAACTTACGCCGGCAGGTGTCGCCAGCGTGATAATGTCAACAGAGGAAACAATAAAAGCCTCAGTTGTCTTTTACTTTTGCTGCGGGATACGTGGCACGTCAGGATGCATGCCACGCCAGCGAGTGAGTGGAGGAAGCGCCACGGCAAAGCAAAAGGATGCTGCTTCTTCTCTCTACACAAACGTTAACTGTATCAGTCGCATTTATTCACATACGTGCTGCTGTTCTTTATTGACTGCAGACTCTATCCCAATTTATAATTTACATTCTATATCAGCCAGAGTTGTGTGGGAAGGAAACGTAATGTACTCTCTCTCTCTCTCTCTCTTGGTTGATAATTGAATAGCAAAAAACAATCTATTATGTTTAATCAGCAACGCTTTTACTTTAATTCAAATTCTCCGAATTTCGAATATATACAAATGTCTCTTTACCGCAAAGGGTCTGTCTGCGCTTTCCTACGCTTCTCTCTGCCATCAATTCGGGCATCAAGCGCTTTACGGCAAGACACTGACAGGTGTCAGACTTAATAAATTACATTGCAATTTGGCGCCTGCCCGTCTTTGTCTTCATAAATGAGCCTCAGTGCTCTGAGTCAGTCTAGTATTTTTCATCGTTTTGTGGCTACTTTAATATAATAGGAAGAAACAGCTGTGTTGCGTGGGTGCCCGCAAAATTCCACTCTGGGGGCAATGAAAATTTATATGTCAAGTTGGAGCAAAACACAACAGAGCAGAGCTGAGCTGAGAGCAAAAGTTGCAGAACAACTGCGTTGTGGCTTCAGGTTATTTCACATTGGGCACAATAATACTATGAGAGCAATAACAATATTATCCAACAGCAGCAACAATGACAACGCAACGCAACTGGCACAAGGCTAATGCAAACTAATGCAAAATTCACCACACAAAAGCTGAACTCTGCCAGCATCTGGCTTAGAAGTAGAAATAGAAATAGGAATCAGAATCAGAATCAGAATCAGAGAGTCGGAGTCAAAATCAGAATCAAAATTCGTATAACGAGAGAGAACTCTAGCTGCGTTGTGTGCTGTGGCTGCTGTTTGTGGTTCTTGCTCCCAGCGGTGCACTGTGTTGTCAGTGTTGTTGTTGTCTGTGTTGTTGTTGCCATTACGTATGCGCTCCACAAATGCAAATGTGATCTGCAAGGGGTTAAATGTGTCAGCTGCGGTTTCGCCACGTGCCTGTTTGGGCTGCCAAGTTTTTAATTGTCAGAAACAAGTTGAAATTAGCTGCAGGAAATCTTCAAAATCCCATAAAATGAACGCAGAGATGGTGAAAACAAGTAAGAAAGCTACAAAGCACGACTATGAGATACCCAAAAGAGTGCGGTATTATTCGTAAAATATACCAACTAATATACCACAAAAATACTAAAATATACCAATGGTTGTATTTAGTATATCGATGAAGAAAACAAGAAAGCTACACAGCACGACTATGAGATACCCAAAACGGCGCGGTATTATTCGTAAAATATACCAAATAATATACCGCAAAAATACTATAATATACCGAAGGTAGTATTTAGTATATCGTTGAAGAAAGCAAGTAACAAAGCAAGATAACACGACTATGAGATACCGAAAACAGTGCGGTATTAGTCGTAAAATATACCAAATAATATACCACAAAAATATTAAAATATGGCAATGGTTGTATTTAGCATATCGTTGAAAATTCATTCAAAATATAAAATATAGCTAAAAATATACCATATTCTCATCCAATGGGTAGCGGGTATAAACACACAAAAGAAGGAAGACAGACAAAGAGAGAGAGAGAGAGAGAAAAAGAGAGCAAGTTTTCATTTAGCCTCGCGCGCTTTTCTCACTATAAATAAGCTCAATATGAGGTTATCGTTGTTGCTTTGTTAAGCAGCTGGCGGCGTTGCAGCTGCCAAATGGTGCAGCTCCTGCTGCTCCTCGAAGTCTCGAATGATCCCGTCGTCCGGCTTTTAAGCGTTTAAATATTTATAAAGCGAAAAACGTTATGTTTACACGCTCTGGGTCGTTTAGAGAGGTGCAAGCGCTGCTTGTTGCTGCTGTTGTTGCATTTAAGTGCTGCAAATGAGAGTAAATGCAAAGTAAAAGTGCTCGAGTGGCTAAAATGTGTTAACGCTGACCTGGCTACCTCTCAACTGTCGCCAGTCAACGTGAATGTCGCCTTAGTATGACTTTAGTTTTGGGTTTCTAGTTCACTTAGTCTCTTCTCCTGTTACGCATCATCAGCTGAGGTTCGTTTGAGACACATTTGTGCAAAGGCTGAATTTTAATTAAAACCATCATTAAATATGGCGTGGAGCAAAAAGGCGTAAGCTTCACTTTGGCTGCCAAAGGCGGCAAACAAAGGAAGCTTGCATTACAAATATTGCGTATGCGCCGCGTTGCCGCGCTGCCACGCTGCCAGTGCACTATTTGCCTTTATAACAAACTGTCTGCGAGTATAGACAGTGACAGCATGCGGTATTAAGACCTCAGCTGAAATGATTACATGCCTGTTTAGATTTGTCAGTCGACAGCCAACAGAAGTGAAGCGAGAGGCAGGCAGGCAGGAAGGCAGAAGAGGCGTTGGCTTCTCTTTTGATTTACTGCCATGGCTGAGGGAAGACGCAAGTCGAGTCGAGGTTGGGTGCTGGCTGCCAGCTCATGCATTTTACACTTGATAAATGATCAAATTAGGCAAGGAAAGCGGCAACTTGCATATGTATGCTACATACAAACTCTGCGTGTGTGTGTGTTTGTGTTGCCTTGTTGATGTTGCAGCTTGAGGCTGAAGCAACTTCTGCAGCATTGTCCCGACCGACGCAACGACGCTGGCGCTGACGCTGGGGCAGCCACGGACTATGAATAAGTAAGACTCTAGCGCTGCTTTATATGCGTTGCATGTCTTGCACTTTTGCAGCTGCCGCGGCTGCTGCCGCTGCTTTGCTTTTGCGGCTACTTGCTGCTGCCGCTGCTGCTTAGGTTGTGGCATCTTCTCGGGCTTGTCTTTCGCTCTGCTCTGTGTGCGCATCGTGTTGCATGGCTCTAAACTATTTGGAAACATCATGCACGTTTTCATTTAGCTGAGTGCATGCAACTGCCTCGAAGCAGCAGCTCGAAACCTTGTCTACATTTCGCAACTCACTTGCCACAGGGCACAAGCAGAAGCACAAGCATGTTGCCAGTTCAAGTTGCTCAAACTATGGCTTAAATGTTGCCATTGACTGCTTGCGCTTAGACCCATAATTTCCAATACATAAATAACGATTTTAATGCCAGTCAACATCTATCCATTTGCATCGACTGGCAATTAAGTTCATAGTGCTGATTTAAGCAGATGTTAATTTCCCCTTTCAATATTTCATTTTCAATTGCTTACTGTTTGCAGTTGTCTGCAGTCTGCAGTCTGCAGTTGCTTTGCCGGGCCAGTAATTTCCTAACTAATTGCAATAATAATAGCCGAAATTATTCGAGCATTTCTGTAAACTGACCTTACAATTACAGCCAGCAAAATTCTCTCTCTAGGCAACATAGATAGCTAGTTAATTGCATTTCCAAGACTCTTTAGTAAACAACAGCAGCAAACTTCTGCAGCTAATATTCATGTGAAATTCAATTATTAAATGCAGGAATGTGCCTGCAGATTTGTTCTTTAAAAGTCGATCAAAATTTGTGCTACCTTTGCAGGGCTTCAAGCACGTGTTTGCAGGTTGTTATACCGGCTACTCATTAGGTTGAAAGGTATTATAACTTTGTGGCAAGGAGACATCTCCTTTCTTTCTTTCTCAGCGTCAACATCTGAGACGACAATCGGGTCATAGGTGCTCTTGTTGAAAATCTAGTATATTTTGTATTCTATGGTATATTTTGTGTTCTATGGTATATTTTGAACTTATAACTATACCAATATGCCAAATACACCCTTGAGTATATTTTTGTATTTTTTCGCTACACTAATTTGGTGTATTTTTATAATATGGTATATTAATTTGGTATATTTTTGAAATATAGTTGTATACAAAAGTTTTCTTGATTAAGAAGTACTTTTGAAAAAATCTACTGCAATTGGATCTTAGTTGCTTTGGCTGACAATTTGGTATATTTTGTATTCTATGTTTTATTTTGAATGTTTTATTATAATGATATACCAATTACAGCCTTGCGCATAGTTTAGTAATTTTCTGTATATTATTTTGGCATTATTTTAGGACGTGGTATATTAACTTGGTATATTTTTTAATATGGTATATTAATTTGGTAAATTTCTAATTTCGATTTTTTAATATGGTATATTAATTTGGTAAATTTTAAAAATTTGGTTTATTGAAATGGTATATTATGCTTTATTAAGAATATGGTATATTGATTTGGTATATTTTTAGAATACGGTATTGAAAATAGGTAGCGGGTATCTCACAGTCGAGCACACTCTATAGCAGCTTTTTTACTTGTTTTTCTATTGTTTTGCAAAGACTTTGTGTAGGACGCTCGTAATGAATGTCAGTTTCCAGACACACCGAGGAGGGTTCAATGACCATATTAGCATATAGGTTTCAGTACTTCACATAGTCCCCAAATATATATGTATATATATATGAGTTAAATGGCTGCTGTTGAATTTATTTGCGGTTGACGTAACGCCCACTGCTGCTGCTGCTGCTGCTGTGTTATGTTGGGGTGGAATTTTTATTGCCGTTGACAGGCGTGTTGCAATTGCAGTTGCAGTGGCAGCAGTTGAAATTTATGCCGCTTCAACACAAGGCATAAATTAAATTTAGAAGCGAAAATCGTTTCCTCTTGTTGGGCGCTCGCTTGCTCGCACTATTAGTCAGCTAGGAGAGAGGGGCGAGAGTGGCGGTAAAGTTGCGCATTATAAAAACAATTTTGGCAAGTTTTTGCGCCAAGTTTCGAAATGATTCAATTTGCCGAACCGCCGACCCAAAGTTTTCGCAGGTACCAGCTGCAGCAGCTGCTGCTGTTCTACTCTTCTACTGTTGATGCTTCTTTCTGCTTCTCCTGTTGCTCACTCAGACTGCGAGACTACGAGAGTCAGCTACGCGGCTGGAACGAACGAATCCTTAATTGCTCGCGGCAGGCCACAAACAGACCCCGGCTGGCAATTAGTTCAGTTGCTGTTGCTGTTGCTGTTCAGGAAGCCGCGAGTCGCGAGTTGCTTTAAATATTTAATACTTTTTCATTGTTGCACATTTGTTGTAGTCAGCGCAAAAGAGCCTTTTTGCTACTATCTCTCTGTGCATTAATGATTCTCATATGATTATGCGATATTTAATTACGTATGAGTGTCATATATAATGATTGTATTATTTATGCAAAAATTAAAATGGCAAAAATGAAACATGGCTTTCAATTTCCGTCCTGTGCAAACAGCTTTAATAGAAGGGTTTATGCTTTGCATTTTTTTGTTGTTGTTGTTGTCGGTTTGCTGTTTATGCTTTAACTGGCAATTGTTGTGCACATCATAAACACGTTTAACCGCAGCTTGACATCTGCAAACAATACAAACACGCTCCCACATTCACACGCACACACACCTCTCACTCTGTCTCTCACTCTATGCCTTCCCCTTTGGAGCTTTGCTCAGGTGGCAAATATTTAAAGCTCGCTGCGAGTTATGCATGTCAATGGCTTTGACTGTCTGCGGTCTGTGCTGCCTCGCTTCGACTGTGACAACAACATCGCGATTCGCGCCAAGTCAGCGCTGAGGCAAGCAGCAGGAATGCCGCTGCGAATTCCGCTTAGAGCCTCAAATAGCTGATCAGCTTGTCAGAGGGGGCGTATACGTAATGTGACAAGCGTATCTATATTTATGCGCTCAATGCAGAACAGCCATGAGCTATATTTAGCTTAGTTGGGAGTAAATAACAATGCGTTTTATTAGCTAACAAATTTGATTAAATTAATCCCTGATTACACTTGACTTTAATTTAATATGTTTTCCCCATTATTAATAGTAGTTTTCCTCTTTTTCGTCGTTGGCTGACAACTTTATAATATCCCCCTTCATACGCATTTTATGGGTATCAAACGGGAAGAAGAACATTACAAACACACACGTGCTTCCACACTCACGCACTCTCTCATATAATTTATGGAGTATGCTGTGCTACTTAGTCGCAGCTCCTCTTTGGAGACGATGGATGCAAGCGCACATTAAAGGTTCTGCGTATCTGTGTGTGTGTGTGTGTGTGTGTACTCGAGTGTGTGTCACAGGCGAGTCGAGTCGAGTTGAGTTGAGCAGTGTCACTCACTTGAGTGCCCCTGCCACTGTGCGAGACCATCAGTCATCCAAAACAGAGGAGAACATAGCAGAGGGTTCCTGTTAGAGTATATGACATAAAGACAGAAAGACAGACAGAGAGACAGAGACAGCGTGCCGCCTGCTGGCAGCTTCTAAACACATTAAATGTAATTATTACTGAAATATTCTGCACTTAACAACTCTCGATTTAAGTGGTCGATTTTGATGCGTTTTTCTTGTCTCGCTTTTCGCTTAATTCCCTCAACTGTAAATTGAAGCTACTTCTCGAATTGTCGCATCAAATCCTGATGCAATCGAATTGCTTTACCACTTGTCTTGAGCCATGTTAATAAAACTAACCACAAGTCCCCAGGCAATCGAATGTGCGAGTGCGAGTGCGTTGCGTTGAGCACTCGTCGTCTTGTCGTATAACATACGATAGCTTGTATTACCACGCCAAATATTATACTTTTCACAATTTCGAAATTCGTTTTCGTTTTTCGCTTTTCGAGTGGTGCACGGAATATGAAAAATAGAAAAGTTCGACACAAAATCAATAAAAGCAATTGGTACTTTACCCATGGGGGAGAGCAGAGGAAGAAAGTCCCCTTCAAGACAAAAACCCAGCCACAAATTGAATGACTGACAAATGCACTTATATTGGTCTAAGCTAAGCATTGCATAAAGCACGACGACGGACGACGACGAAACTCATGGGATTTGCATACGCAACAAGAAAACCGAACCGAACTGAACTGAACCTAACTGAAGCCACAACAATAGATGAAATAAAACACAAGACGCAAGACGAAGCGAAGCATTCTTGAAAGCTATCCAATATTTGCACAGCACACACACACACACACTCACACACATGTAAATACAATATATGTACACATACTTTCATACACTACAAATTTGTGCGCTTAAAAGCATGCTATGATAATGTAAGCGAGTGTTGTTTGTGTGTCAAATAGCTATTTCAATGATTACACTAGTTTACACGGAGAAGATGATATAGCCATGTCCGTCAGTCTGTCTGTCTGTCTGTATGAAACACTCGATCTGAGAGACTATAAGAGATAGAGCTGTAATTGACTATCTGGTATATATAATATGTCAATCTGGTATATTTCGCATGTAGTAACATATCAATATACCAAATATAGCATTTGTTATGTTTTTAGTATTTTTGCAGTATATTAATTGGGTATAATTTAAAATTTAAAATGATATATTTTGAATGTAGTACTAAATCAATATACCAAATATAACTTTTAGTATATTTCAATATTTTTAATTTGGTATATCTTAAAATAAATACCGCACTGTTTCTATTTTCCATAGTTCAAAAAGGGAGAGAATCTAGTTCAGTTTACAACTTGCCTGTATCCTATTATTAACTATAGTAAATACATAAAAATTGTGCTAAAGGGCTTACGAGTATTTACAGTATATTTTTAATAATTTTTCTGGCTGTACGAAGTAATTACTTATTAAAAGCGGGCATGCCCCTCGGGCTCTGGGCCAATCAGAACAAAGAGTAAGGCGAAAGAGACCCGCAAGCCGCAATGTGAAATATTTATTGTAAATGCAAGTAAGTGTGTGTGTGTGTGTTTGGGTGTGAGTGTGAGAGTGTGCAAGTGGGTCCGAGTGTTTGTATGGGAAAGATAATAACAAACATTTTTGAAAAGAAGTTTTGCACATAATAAATAACTACAAAATAAAAGCAATGCACCATAAGGACACAGTGAAAAGGGCATAGAAAGCGTGGGAAGTGGATGAGGATGAAGAGAGTGGGAGTAGAAGGAAAAGCAGCTCGCATTTTTAATAAAAGCAAATAAACAGCAAAGTGACCATAAAAGCTTTGAGGACGCGCTTGGGTTCTGCACAGCGTTTGCAATATTAAAGCAGAGCAGAGTAGAGCTGGGCAGAGAAATCAAGCCGAGACCGAGAAGTAAATAACGCTGGCTAAGACGAAGCGCTGAAGCAGCCAGCGGGCAAAAAGCAGCAGGCAGCAAGCAGCAAGTAGCGAGCAGCAGGCCAAGAAAAATGAGGAAAAAATACAATAAAATAAAAATTACTGAACCGAATGCATCATAATGTTTACGTCAGAAGTGGACAACATGAAATAGCTGCTAGACGAGGCTCTGAATACAGCTGGCAACGTTCAGTTCAGTTCAGTTCAGTCCGAGAGCAAACCAAGCAAGCAGGCAGGCAGGCAACGAGGCGGCTAAGATGCAGTCCCCGGGCAGCTAGCTAGCGTGTTGTGCTCTTTGTTCCAGGCAACTGCAGGCAACAGCCTGTGCGATATTGTTGGCCAAACAGAATGGGAAAGGGAAAATGTGCAACGTGCACACACTTCACATAATTGTAAAGGCTGCTGTTGCTGTTGCTTTTGCTGTGTTGTGGCTTTAGCTTTGGCCATTTCTGCAGTTGTGGTTGTTGCTGCTGTTGTTGTGTTGTGGTTGCGAATCATCTTAAATTGATTATGAGCAGAGAAAGAAGTAAAGAGAGACAGAGAGAGTATTGGCTGTAGAGCATCAAAAGTCAACCACTTGACTGGCAGTCCGTCTGTCTGTCTGCCTGCCTGGCGTATACTTAATATTATTGAGCCAGCTCAAAAATGTAATATGTTTTAAAACGATATGGTTGATATGCTGAGAAGTAAAGAGATGGCTGCATATAAAGGAATTAGCTAAATTGGCCAACTGATGGCAAGCTTTTGCTTTTCTGCACTCGCAGACAGAAACATTTTGACACTGGTATTTATAGCTGTTTAGAGCAATTGTCTGGCCTGCCTTTCATGCATTTTGACAGCGGAGAGCAGAGCAGAGGAGTTTGTCGTTTTCACAGGTAAACAAAAGTTTGAGAAGAATAACATAAAGAAAATCCGAGCAGAAGGCTTTTAATGTCACCGTTCGGTGAGTGGCTTTCAGCAAGGGTTTTCTCTCGCTCTCTTTTTATACCCGCTATATGTAGGGTAGAAGGGTATTATGACTTTTGGCCTCCAGAAAATAAATGTAACAGGCGAAGAAGGCGGCTCCGATCCCTTAAATATGTATATATTCATCATAGTCGAGTCTATAATCGGGTTTAAGTTGCTTTTGCTGACAATCTGGTATATTTTGCACTCTATAGTATTTTGGTATATTTTGAATGTCGTACAAATATAGAATTTGGTATATTTTCAGTATTTCACGGTCTATTATTTTGGTATATTTTGAGTGTAGTAGTATTCCAATATACCGAATATATACTTCAGTATTTTTTAAGTATATTTTCGGTATATAAATTTGGTATATTTTCAAATTATTACCGCATGGTTTTGCTTTTACTAGCAATGGGTAGAGGGTACTTCACAGTCGAGCACACTCGACTGTAGCTTTCTTGTTCTACATTGTATATTCAGTTATATATATAAGCTATAGAAGCCAAGTTGGCCCAGGTTGAGGCAAAGTTTTAAATGCGCTAAAGCCTAAGCATTTGTGAAGCGCCACAACGAACGAACTGAAGGCAGCGGCACTTGAAGTTTCGCAGCTGCGGCTTTAGTGCTTGCCTTGAAAATTTGTTGCATGCAACTGCACTTGACTGCCAGCGACAAGTGGCACAAACAACAACAGCATCGAGACTTGCCATTTAGCTGCTAAAAATAGCATAACATAATTATGAGTTGCCATTAGGCAACTGTAACTGCTGCAACGACGACGACGAGTGTTGCATGCCTTCCTTTCTCTGGCTCTGCCTCTGCCTCTTGTCGACGACAGCAGCAGACGTCGACCATCACATGGTCGCCACAAAGTGTCACAGTGAAATGTAAAAACATTTCGAGTGACATTCGTGTATTTTCTTTTTTTTGCGTACTCTCGTTTGCTTTTTTTGTGTCAACTCCAAAATGCCGCAAAACGCCCAAGTGCTCACTTCATTCACACTCTATGCGTTGCGACAGAGGGGGGAAAGGGGAAAGAGAAAAGGTGCTGAGGAGATGACAGTGTTGCCGCCTTCCTCGTTTGCTGGCAAACAGGTAAAACCGACTACTGTTTTATGGCAAAATATTTACGATTCGGTATGTAAAGTGGCGTTTCTTGTGCGCTTTTCCGGCGCCTTCTCTCGCTCTCTGTTCTTCTCTTTGCCAACGTTTAGTTGTACGTTTTTTAAAAGCCTCTAGGGCTTTTGTTTGCACTCACACACACGGAGACACTCACTCTTTGAGTTGGCAAGCCTTTTTCCATGTCCTGTCAAGTGTTTGGCTTTGTCACAACCCGCCTGGCAGTTGAGTTCTTCCTTGTTGTTGCCTCGTTTGGATCGTTTGAATCGTTGCCTCGAGTTTAATGCCCGATGATTCGTTACCTATAAGTCTGTTAAAAATTTGTTATTGCCGTTTGTCGTTCTCGTTCTCGTTGTCGTTCTTGTTTCTGCTTTGCGCTTTTGCTATTTATTTGATTGAACAGATTCATTGTTTGCCTACCCAATCCTATTTATTTCTATGCAAATTCCGCCATCTCATTCCACATTGTTATTCCTCTTCTCTCAGCCTCTCTTTTCCTTATCACTTTGTACGCTTTTTTATTTCTCCAGCGATTTGATGCCTGCTCAGCGCGCTCAGCTGTCAATTTGTCTTTTCATTTTTCCACTTATTTCCTGTCTCTGACGTTGGATGCATTTTTAATTGGCTTCAAATTTCCGGCTTTGGCATTACAGCAGAAGCATCACTAGAGCAAGGAATTTCAATTTTGTTATTAAACGCGGGACTTCATTCAAGTGCCACCAGCTGCGGAGAGTCTATTCAAGCGACAGCAACTACAATTCAGTAGCTAAATTAGACGGAAAATGTTATTGAATCTATTTTGCTATTCACTGGAGTATAGCTAAATATTTGAAGTTTGAAGATAGAACTATTTTCTCCATTCTTTCTAAAGACACAAAAGTCGTAAAAAAATCTTGCCGACACTTATCGATTTTAATAATAAACTCGAGCAGCTGCAATCGACATATTTTCTGGTCAATTTGTGGTTGCTGCAAATGCGAGTTGAAGCACATAAACTTGGGGACATTTTGTTGGCCTTGGCTAGATATTTAATTAAATCGAAATGAAGGCATTTGCATTGCTTCACCGAAATCGCACTTAATCCATCTGCAATTGTGGTGTGCTTTCTTTTGGGGCAATAAATTCAATGCTAACTGTGTTCACTCTTCAAACAAACTACTTCTAACTAACACTTGAGCATTTGCCCACAAATGACACACAAACAGACAGACAGACAGTGAGAGAGAGAGAGAGAGATGCCTGCAGCTGATCTCCTCCTGCTCCTGCTGCTATTCCTGCTGCCATCGCCAGCTGCTGCTGCTCGGCTTTCTGGCTGTGCTCCACATTTTTGTTACGAAGATTTTAACTGTCAGCAAGTTGGGCGACTTAATTTGAATTTACGGCGCCAAGAGGAGCGACTCTTGGGTCCTGCTGCTGCTGCTGATGCTGTTGGTGCAGCTGCAGCCATGAGTTCTACTCGGGCTATTATTTCGCACAAACACCATTAAATACTGAGTGCCGCATCTAATGTGTTTATTGTTGCTGTAGCTGTTGTCTGTTGGGTCTGTCGGGCAACGGTTCTGTCCTGTCCAGGACCTAAGCTCCACAGCTCGCATGTCGTATGTGCGCGACAATAATATTCAAATGCTACAGCATAGCTCGACTCTGTTGCACTTTTTTTATACCCGATACCGATTTGGCCCTTCTACCAAATCGGTATCGGGTATAAAAAAGTGCAACATTATAACTTTGTGCCTGCAGGAAATGTAGAGGCTTCGCCGACCCTTAAAAGTATATATGTATATTCTTGATCAGTCATATGCGTCTGTCAGTATTAAATCCGTTTTAGTTGCTTTGGCTGGTTATCTGGTATATTTTGCACTGTACGGTATATCGTGAATCTATTACTATAGTATATCAATATAACAAATCTTTGGTATGTTTTTCGTATTTTTGTAGTATATTAATTTGAAATATATTGTGAATATAGTACTGTAATAATACATATACCAAATATAGCATTCTATGTATTTTTAGTATTTTTGTGGTATATAAATTCGGTATATTTTTAAATTTAGATCGGTATATTTTTAATGTAGCGCTATGACAATTTACCACATATATTATACCAACAAAGTATATATTTGGTATATTTTTAGTATTTTTGTGGTATACTAATTTGGCATATTTTGGATGTAAAAATTCCTAATATCGTTGGTATATTTGTAGTATTTTTGTGGTATATAAATTTGGTTTTATAATTAATATCGGGTATTTCACGGTCGAGCACACTCGACTATATTTTTCCTACTTTTTTCTCTTGTTATTTTCTGAGTGTGGGTGTGTGTAAGTGGGCGTGGCATAACGCCTTTTCAGTCAGCACTCAGCGCGCCTAGGTGCTCACTTTTCACCCTCTTCCTCCCTCCCCTCCCCCTCTATGCTATATTGTGTGCTCAGAGCTCTCTCGAGTTGCCGCCTGCATTTTCATATTTATGTGTCTCCAGATAGCACCGACGCTGCTCCAGTCAAAAGTTCTTCCTTCACACTTGCAGCAGCACGTGAGTGTCTCTCCCTCTCTTTCACTCTCCCACTCTCTGGGTCTGTATGTTTATATGCTAATATTTCAGCACACATGCCGAGCACTATTATCGCGGCTGCCACTTGGGCGTCGAACTTCCGTTTTGCCAGCAGTTGGATCTCAAGGCAAATCCTGCAGCACTGCAATTTTGGTTTGACTCTGTCTCAGTTGCTCTCTCTGTGTGTGGGTGTGTGTGTGTGTTGTAAAATGAATTTTACTTCATTTTGATATGTTTTCCCAGCTGGTTTTTAGTGCTCTCACACAGTTGCATGGAGTATTTGCTGCTTTGTTTGTTTGTTGGTCTGTTTGCCTTGCACTATCGCAATGATAATAAATTTTATTAATCTTGCCACCCACACACACACATGCACAGAACTCGCCCACTCGCTGATCAAGTGCTCAACTAAGTACTCAAATATGTAAACGTGGCCCAAACCCCCCGACGTACATAGTTCGGCCATCGCCATTAGCGACGTGGCAAGCGACGAGCACGACGGAAGCGAATCCCGAAAAAAGCGCCCAGCACGCGACCAAGTTGCAATTTATTTTCATTTGTAGATGCAACAAGAGAGGCAAGCAAGTAACTCCTTCTCTGCTCTGGGTTGGCAATATTTATTGTGTAATTATTATAGTTCATTCTAATTGCGTGACTTATTTATTTGCAATGAAACAAACTCTGGGCGAAAGCGTTGCAAATGTGACAAGTTTTATGTTCATTTGCAGCTGAATAAATGTGCAACATATCGAGGTTAGCCACGATTTATGGCCATCACAATGATTGGCCATTTCTAGTGCTGAATCAATTTCTCAACTGCACAAATTCCTCGTTTGACATATGCAAATTGAACTATAAAATAGTGTATCTCCTACCTAAAGCAAAAGTTCGCTTTGTGTTGCCATAATCCTCGCATACATCACAAAGAAAACTTTCTTCTTAGCCGTGGCAGCTCGATAAAATTCACTTGCTAAATCCAGGTCGCTGCTTAGCTAAGAGCTGCTTCAAGCTGTTTAGCTGCTCAGCTGCTCAGCAGCTGGTTGAGGGCAAGAGGCAACCGCAGAAACATATACAAAATGAGCTAATGAAAAATTTATTTAATCTCTCTCGACAACACTCAAAGGCCGACGAAGTGAAAGTGCATCCTGGCCTCAGTTGGGGGTCAAACAGAATTCCCGAGGAATGTGGCAGCAATTAAAGCCCCAGGGAAACGGATTTGCTGTCGCTGGCCACGACGATGGCGATGCCGTTGTGTGGCCTGCGGTTGTTGTTCGTCCTCTCTCTCCTCTCCTCTCCCTCTCTCGCTCTCTCTCTCTCCAACCTTGGTTAATGTTAAGCAGCAAATTTGATGATGCCGCGAGCTGTGGACTCTCTAGTTCTCTCCAGTGTATAAGCTGCTGTCTGCTCTGCGCTACGTTGTGCTGTGCGGAGTGTTGCTGCTGCTGCTGCAGGAAATGCAGTCTAAAACCAACAAACGCCGGAAATGCGCCGTCGTTGCGATTAAACTTTCTGCATTAAAAATTTGGCTGCCTAGTTGCAACTGACATTGGTTTGGGGGCAGAGCACAGCACAGCTCGCGGATGCTGCGGCTGCTTTTTACCAAATCTAATTGCAAATTTTATGTAACGCCCACTCAACACGGCTGCTGCATGCAGCATGTGGCAGCCTGACAGCTGTGTGTAGCCTGGCAACTGGTAATGGCGGCTATGATGGTGGATTGTTTTCCTGCTATAGCCATTTTCCATACACAACAACTCCCCTCATAGCCTCGCAGCAGTTTCCTGTTTAGGTTCGCAGTAAATCACGAAATGTATTTGGCAGCATGCGAGAATGGAAAACCAACACACACAGAGAGAGAGAGTGAAAAAAATGTCAAATAATTGCAAAAAGTTGTCGGGTTTTTTCGCTCTCTCTCTGTCGCTTTGAGGCGACCGCTGCCACGCCTCCCCAAGGAGCGTTGGCATTAATTTAGATGTTGTTTATAATTTGGTTTTGTTGGCCAAACTCATTGACAAAGCCTCAAAGAACACAGACTCCGCAGAGAAATTTTGTTTGTGATTTCATTAAATCTAATTGAAACTTTTGTGTCCCTGCCACCCTTTCGTCCTCCTTCCCATCCCATCCTTTCGTCCTCGCTGCTGCCAGCAGCTCAGCCGAGCAGCAGTCAATCTTGCAATTTGAGTCCCAACGAGCTGGACTCACAAATGATTTTTGCCCGGGCTTCTGTCCTCAGAGAATGCGAACGAGCGAGGCCTCGACAGCAGCAGCAACAGCAGCAGCAACAGACATGCCAACCACTTGGCTGACATTTTGGCAAATCTGGCAAAAACTTGATAGGGGCCCTTTTCTCTTCCGGAAGTGTGAGGAGCTGCATTGCCACAGCTGGACCTAGGTTTGGCTCAACCGAGGGGAAGCGAACACAAACGCACTTTAAATTCGAGCTCAAGGCAAAATATTGCTAAGGAAAAGTTTAAAGCACTTTTGCTACAATTATCCAAACATTCTCCCCTCTGTTTCCCTGCCCCAGTTTCTCGCCAGCTTCGCCACGGAAATATGCACTGAAAGTGCGACAATTCCGTGGCAGGTAAAGCGCAAGAAGCAATTAGGCATCCCAATTAGGCAACCCCCCAGGCCACAGGCAAACTTGGCTAAAGTGTACAGTCACAGTTTATCCAGTGCGACTTGAGCAAAAACTCAACTCGGCAATGAACGAGGGTGAACGAATCACAAGAGTTTCCAGATAGTTAATGTCAATTTTCTACTTTTATTCTGCGAAAGAAATGAATCAAGCACCAATGAAGTTGCCGTAAAGAGGAAACTTTTATCAGCAAGAATTCAAAGTCAGTCTTCAAGTTAAATATAGATAAATCCCCGAACATCTCTTTCGATCAGTTTTTGTCTTTCTTAAATAACCTGAGAAAGCTGCGTGACTTGGGCTGAATGGATAAAGGTTGAATTTGAGTTCGATCAGCATCCAATACCCTGGCAGGATATCTTTCTGGAGCATTGTCGTGCAGAGTGCGAATATTTACACAAGTAGCAAAGCTCTCTAAGCTGCCCAACATGGGAGTGTTTGGTGGTTTCTCCCGCTGTAGATCCCCGATTGTGTTGGCGGCTCTTGGCAAAGTGTCTGCCCTGGGAACATAGACAGATTGTTCTCCTCTGAAGGTCTTTCTCCACTCGCAGTTGTTCTTGAATAAGCAGGTCGAGCTCCTCATCTTGGCCAGTTTCGGACGTGAATTGCTAAGCCGAGGTTGCATCAGTTGTCTGTCACCTATGGAGCTGTCCCTCGAGTTGCTAATGGGATGGACCAGGCAACTGCTCTTTGAGCCGCCAAAAGGAGTTCTGGACAGCCGATCATCGCGCTTCACATCGAATGTGCCTTGACGCAAGAACTTGGGTCGATCGCATTGCATTAGAGGTGAACCCAGTTTTGAGCTGGGTGCTATAGGAGATTCCTCCAATTGCTTGAGGCGCAGCTCCTCCAACTGTGAACATATTTCCTTGAGCCTAGGAGTTTTGGGTATTAAATTTTCGGAACTCGCAGAATGTCCAAGAGGCGTCTGCGTTTCTTCTCGATGATAATTCTCTTCTTCCGTCAGCTCCGTGATGCAGAGTTGCTTGAGATCCTCGTCGAACTCGAGCTCAGCTCTGGCATCCTTCTCTTCGGAAGTCATCGGCTCTGCCCGCATCGCTGGCTTCATGTACTTCAGCAGGGGCAGCACGCAGCATTTCCGCTGTATCCACTTCATGCGCCGCTTCTCACACTTGGACAACGCCAAATTCAGTTGCTGGCGATTCCTCATGCACATGGCATCCACAAGTATAAAAGGCATGCCATCATTGTCGAATTGCGCGAGGTCTTCGAGGCCAGTTAGTCGAGCATTGGTTGTTGTTGTATTATTAGTCTTGGACCTGCTGAAATGCTTCCCCTTGGCTTGGGATTGGGAGCGGGAACGGGAGCGAGAAGGCGACGCAATTTGGGGGTCAATTCGATGCTTGCGATTGCTCATTGTGTAGACTGTGGAGGGGAAAAGGTGGGAAAGGAAGGAAGGGCAAGGGTCAATCAGCTGTCGTCTGCAAATCAAATTCGACACACATGACAAATCGTTTATGGCTTCTAAGCCAGCTGTCAGTTGGCGCATTTGATTTGCATTTAATTGCCACCGCTGCGGAAATGATGTGACACGTGTCTAGACGTCATCATCCGCCGAAATCGAAATCGAAGCGGGGCAAATGGGAAATGGGATTGAAAGGGCTCTCACCTGGGCTACTGCTGCTTAAATCCTTTCGAAAGTACTCCGACAGAAATCAAATTGAAAGGGATACAAAACTTTGTCCAAGCAAGAGCAACAGCAACAGCAACAGCAGGAGAAAGAAAAAAGTGGAATAAGAATGGATGAAAATGAAGAAGTAGAAATTGTGCTTTAAGTCCTCGAGCGTCCTTTGGGCACTTCGCGCACTTGTGGCTTCTGCTTAGCTCCTCCAGTTGTTGTTTCTTTCTTGTTTTTTTTTCTTGCTTGTTGTTGGTTGATGGCACTGTACGGATTCAGCAAAACTTTATTTTGTTCTGATAAAAACTTAAATGCTGCTGCTGCTGCCGCCTTTGGCTGTCTGTCTGCTTGGCCTGCTTGGTTGTTGGTTGTTGGCTGTTGGTTTGGTTGCGAATCGTAAATGCTTGGTATCCCCAAAAGGTTAACAATTTCAGCTGCCGCTGCTTTTGCTCCTGTTTTGTTTTTGTTTCTGTTGCTGGTTTTTCGGTTTGGTTTTGGGTTAAAACTGCGAATTGGGGGATGGGGAGATGGAGTTGGGGTTTTGCTTTGTGCAGCTCACTTCAGATCAGTTTAGAGTTTTAGTTTAGTTTGGTGTTTTCTATTCGTTTCTTTTTTGTTTTTTTTTTTCTGTTTTTCGTTTTCTATAAGAATGAATTTTGCGCTTTGCCAAATGCCAAAATGAAACCACAACGTTAGGAGCGCCCCATCAAAAACGCACACACGCAAACACACACAGTTGTCGATACACACACACACACAACCACACGTTCACTTATGGATGTGTCTTCTTGCTGCGGTTCTTTGTGTGTTTTATATTATTTTTATGTGCTGGCTGCTACATTAGGAAAAGCGTGCTTTGTTGAATTTAGCCAAGTAAAAAAATCAAAAAGAATACCTATCATGAAAGTATATGTATGTTAAGTGTATGTATTTTCCTATGTGTGTCGCACTCTGAAGTCTACAAGTCGACAACTTTCAATTGACAACATTCTCGGAGTTGTCGTAAAATAAGCAAATGTGAAAATAGAAATCCTCTTACTCCGTATATTAAAATAAATGCATTCGAAAGTGTACTTAAAATTTATTTTCATACATAAAATGCTATCAAAATGAGGAATATACCTAGTATATATGTATACTGCAGAATAAACTAAATGCGGTATATACTACTACTATAGTATATCAAGTATACCCTTTCTATAAAAACGAGGAATATGGTATATACTATATACTAAGAGTATATACTATTTATTGTGTACTGTACTATAAAATCGAGGAATGTGGGTAATAGTATATACTAAATATATATACTGTATACTATATACTGCCTAATAGACAATATACTATACATATACTGAGTATATATACTATTTACTGTATACTGCACTATATACTATATATATAAATGTACTCTCTTCGAACACTTATACTTTTATTTCACGCAGAATATATTCTGTAGTATACTAAATAGAATATACTATAATTTATACTATAGTATATTGAATATACCCTCTTCGAACACTCATACTTATATTTCATACAGAAAACGAAGCACTTTGTTGCACACTTTGATCTAAGCTTACCCATATTCTCGTACTTCGCATCATCTTTAAACCCTCTTATTGTACTTGGTATTATTTTGAGGGTGAGCAGAGAGGGGACAGCGCGGAGCGCACTGTAGTATAATGTTGACACAGAATTTCGCCTCAGTCCCGCAGAATCTGCAGTTTTCGCTGTCAAAATTCCCCAGTGTCCTGTCATGACCTCTCGGCCCTTAGCGACTTCTTTCCTACAGGTATTGTTTACCCAAATCTCGTTTAAAGACCTTCGCTCTTAGCGAAATTAAATCGTAAATTGCTCTTTCAAGAGTTTCTCTCTTAAATCGCTTACGATACTCAATGCGCTCAGTGTACTAAAAGCTCATCTGTTGGCATAGTCCTTCGGCCGAAGCACAGAGCCGAGAGTGTCAAACGAATGCGAGGACGACGACAACGAGAACGAAGTTGACGATGCTGCCGAGCCGAATGCCAAGCTTCAGTTTCTGTTGCTGGCTCGGCTAACAGCTAACGGCGCCCATGCCAAGGCCCGTTCAGTCTTATTCGCTTGGGTCTGCGGAACGGACGTGACAGCGGCTGGCAAAAGGCAACGACAACGGCAAACAGTCATTGTAAAAAGGCAGCGAACGGTTTTTTGAGCGGGTCACGAACGAAATGCTGAACGTGAGTGAATAACATTCGCGATTGCAGTTCGAGTCGAGTGGGTGCAACTAACTGTGGCAGGCAAAGTCTGTTGTTGTGGGCCAGGTGTGAAAGTTATTAGTCTCAAATTGTTTTCAAAGTGCGCGGGCAATTAAAGTTTCAGACTCCTCGCAGTATACCACGACGATATATACATGACGAGTGAAGCCTGATGGAAGCCTATTGCTGCCTGATGGCTAAAGGTTGATGGCTGCATGTTGCAACTTGCAAGTCAGAGCGTAAATTGCATGTCGCGGTGGTTACATGACACAAGACACGCACACAACTCCGCATAAGAGTGAGAGTGGGTCAGCGAAGCAACAAAAAAAATAGAAGTGTACAATGTGCAAGCAGCCAAACTAACAGCTGACTGTGAACAAAAAAAAAAAAATACTGGCAGCAAATGCAATAACAATCAACTAAACTCGCAACAACTGGCAAGTATTCTAAAGGAAACGCAAGGATTATAAATGCTGTGAAAATGTTACAAAATTAAAGTCAAGGAAATGAAGCTGAATAGGAGAAGATTGTATGGCATTTTAAGTTGTAGTTCATCATTAGATATAAACGAAAAGCTAGAATTAAATTCACACCCTTATAGCATCACTAATTGATTAGTTCAATATTCATTATCATTGGAAATATAAACAATTGAAATAAATTCATGCATATACAGTTGACTAGAAATAAATAAACAAATTTAGCATCAACTAAGGAAAGTCCAACATTAGATATCATGCGAAAAGTATTGAATAAAATTAAATTTAAAAAAATACAATTAACTAGATTTCTACATAAAATTGTAGCCTGAAGAAATGTATAATAAAATGAATTTCATGCATATGCATTTGGCTGGGAATATGCTAAAAAAAATATTATACAAAGATGTGGCATCATAATTGGGGTAGTTCAGCTTCAAATATCATTGACAGAATTAAAAAGGAAATTAAATTCATACTTTTTATGTAATTGGGAATATACAGTCAAATGTTGTGTCGAGTGTGCTCAACTGTGAGATACCCGCTCCCCTTTCTGAATAAAAGCAAAAGAGTGTGGAATAAATTTTTAAAATATACCAAAATAATGTACCTTAGAAATACGAAAATATACCAAAGGCTACCAGTATATACCATAATGTCAGCCAAAGTAACTAATAACCATAGAAAGTATGCAAAAATTGCGACTCTAGCTTCAATATAACATCATAAGTGGGGTAGTTAAACATTCAACAAATCATCGAAGAAAATTAGAATAAAATGATAATCATATAGTATATAGAAAAATCTTGTACCCAGACACAGCATACATAATAAGTCGGGTAGTTCAGCATTAGATATCATCGAATGAATATAAACAATACCAAAGGGTGTAAAGAGAAAGAGAGTGGGAGAGAACCAGTTGAGAGAGAGAGAGGGAGAGTGAAATACCAAGCTCATTGCCCTCAGGCAATTAACAAACATTGTTATGCCTCCCACAATGGCTGGCAGGTCCCGGACCTCGGTGAAGGGCTGCCAGGGAAAGAAGAGGGGAACGTTGCCTATTGAGACAAACAATGCATATTGTAGAAGTTGTAGTTGTAGTTGTAGTTATGAGAGTGTGAGTGTGAGTGCAAGTGGTGGTGCCACATTTTGGACACCCCCTCGAGGGCAAACAATGGCCGATAGCCGGCAGCGCAGAAAGCCAAACAGTTAAGCGCCTCGTCATAAATTCAATTAAAATTCAATCGAAAATATATGCAAATTAAACAATGGCATAAATCATAGGGCTGTGCTCCCTATTAACTGAGTGTTTGTCTCTCTTTCTCTCTGTATGTGTGTGTGTGTTTGTGTGTGTATAGTAAACAATGTCAGTCATAAAATCGCGTACATTCTATATGTATATTGAGTATTTATCGATTGTTGCGCTGCTCTGAGCTCACACTTCGCGGCAAATTACAACAATGCTTTGTTACTTTGTTTGTTATATTTGTGATTTTCCGTTTCGTTGATTATGTTGATTATTGTTATAAATATTTAAGGTTCTGTTGCTCGCTGCTGCTCTTTCAATAAAGTTGACATCACTTTGCGCGAAACTTAAATATTTTTTCACACTTTCTTTTCCTTTTTATCCAAAACTTTTCAAATTATGTGTCGCCCTTTTTTTTCTCCAACCCTCTGCAAAGGCTTCGTCTCGTCATATATTTTTGTTGGTGTGTCCTTTGGCTGCTGGCAAAAGTTTTTATCGTTGAAAATTATGCGGACATGCGGCTGCCTCATATGATTGGAGTCTCGCTAGAAACTTTTGCCACAAAATTATTATCATAAGAAGAGACGCAGTCGCCTTATGAAGTAGATTCGCTTGAGGTATTCGCTGAGTTCAGGCTCAGTTAACCCTTTAGGCAACTCAATTTAAGCATGAAATGACAAAGCAAAAAAGGGGATAACGATAACGTTTTAGACGAAAATAAAATGCGAAATAAAAATATATTTCTTAGAAAATGCTTTTTATTTGCTGTTTGTTTCCAAGAACTACAATTTCGTTGAGGAAGAAGTACTTTGGCAAAACTTAATTAACTTTCGTAATTTAGTCATAATTACACATGGAAATTTGTCTATCGAATGTGTTATTTATTTATTCATTTATTCACTCATTCATTCGTCACACTCACACTCTTTTATGAGAATAAAAGAGAGTACTCGCACTTTTATTCAAACACAACTCATACTACACGTTATTTCGCTTTAGTACATTAAGGGAAACTTCCTTTTGATTGTGCGCTTAATTTCCGGCTTAGAGAATTTGCCGTTGTCGTTGTCGTTGTTCCACAAAGGCGACAATTGTGTTTTGTTTGTTGTCTTACATTAAATATGAAATTGTCACGTCAGCTGGAATCCCCGCGTCTGGGGGGGAAATGCGGGGGAAGCCACAAGTGGAACGTGGACGGATTGCTTTTAATTTAAGAAAACAAATGTGCCGTTTATGTGCGCCTAAGTTACACGCTTATGTGCTTATGTGTGAATTTACGTAAAAATAATAATATCATGGAAAATAATCGGCGATATTACTCATACGCCGTGTGTGCGTCGGGTCGCTGCCTCGTTTAAGGTGCCAGTTTGTTTATTTTACAATCTTATTTTTTCCGCTTCTTTTTTATTTATTTTTTCATAACCAACAAATCTTCTGAATAACAGTTAATTTTCTGGCTTCACGTGACAGCGAAGCTTCTCCTTCCATTTGCCTTATGTTTCTTTTTTTGCCACACTCCCTTTTCATGTTGTGCGTTACCTTGGCTTTGGCTTTAGCTTTGACTGCGTTGTGTGCTAAAATATGCCTGCGGTTGGCATAGCAACGTGGCAACGTGGCAGGATGAGGAGGAGAATTCTGTGCCACAGCCGCAAAATGTTGGCATTGCAATGCCGGAAGATGCCACTGAGGATGTGAATGTGAATGTGGATGAAAGCGTGTGATGTGATGTGCAGAAAGCAACTATTTATAGACACGCGGCCATTATGTTTATTTTAGAATGTGTTTTGCTCACAGCTGTTGTTGTGCTCCACTTTGTGGCATATTTATCTACATTGAGATTGCAAAATATTATTTAAAGATTTCGAGTATTGATAAAGGAAAGATCTGATAACATTTTGATAGGCAACTCAAAGTGCTATTATCTGGCATTTCTACGAATCTTATTTACCATAAGAAATGTGAGAAGTTACACGGCTGGTTGACTAAATGCGGCAGATTGTGACGCCTCTTTTTCCATCTCCCTCTTTCTCTTTCTCTCCTCTCTCACACAAACACAATTGTGGCCAGACGGTGGCATTCAACGTGCTTCTGCCCCAAACATAACTTTGTTGAGTTGCTGTTTTCGTTGTTGTTGTTGTTCTCCTGCTTGTGTCCTTCTGTCGCTTTTTCTGCCGTGTGCTCATTTATTTTTTATGTGCCTTGCACCTGAGAAAACACCAAACCAAACAGCACAACGCACAAAGGAAGGAAAAACTCATATGACGACGGAGCCGAGCTGGTATTAAAAATTAAAGTTTTTTTTCTTGTCAATGAATGTCGTTTCCTTTTTGTTGTTATTGCTGCTTAAATGTACGCACATGCGAGTATAATATATTATATTTTATTTTATTATATTATGCCTGGTCTTTTCATTTGGACGTTGATTTAATTTTCGTTTATGCACCATTTTAAATTTGAGTCGTTGTTTAGTTGTTGTTAGTTAAGCGAGTGCTCGCACACAGAATGAGTAACTATTAAATTTTAAATAGGCAAACATGACAAACGTGGTAAATGAGATTGAGGTGTGTGTGCGTGCCTAAATGCCAGGTTATTAGCTCTCATCTAGGCGCAATCATAATATATTTATAATGGTTAGTTTAGGCTTAGCTAATTCCCACTCTCACTCACTCTTCTCTCTCTGCGTCTCTGTTGACGCACTATGAAAAAAGCCATAAACACTTTAGGCTCCCAACACACACACACTTGTTTTCCCGTGTTCCTGTTTCTTTTTTGAGTGTGTGAGAGAGTGTGTGTGTTTTATTTGATACTCTCATAAACTGGTTTTATTTTCCATGCGTGATATTTATCAACTCAAAGCGAAAGAAAAATGTGTACATACGTAGTCCTTGTCGTGCACATGCATGTTTATTTCCGTTCCTGCTGTGACACTCACTCTACTCACCATTCATACTCACGCATTCATACACTTACAATCCCACTGTGCTTGTATCTTTTATGAGTTTTGCCACTCTATTCAAAGGGCGTTAAGGTTCACAGTTCCAGTTCAACTATAAAATAAAATATGCCCCCGAAATATCGCATTCGTATATGCGTATTTCTATATTCTTATTTTTTGTGCACTGCCAATCACATTTCAATAGGCCATCTCATATATTTTACACACTGCGGCGGCAGCAGCTGCTCTCTATGAATTTTTCATGATTCGCAGCTTCGAACTTGTAAAAATTCAAATATTAGCAAATGAATTCAATAAGCCTTCACACTAATGGCTATTTCATTCGTTTATCTGAATGATAGTAAATTAATTGCCCACTTGCAATAGGAAAGGGCAATAAATTAGTCTAACAATCCTCGTTTTGACCATTAATTATGCATTAGTGAATCAAATGACCTTTTCGGACCCCACTAAATATGAATGAAAAGAAAGAAGTGTGTGTGCTTAATCGATTTGTGAGCAAAGCAAATATGCATATGACCTTTTGGAACAGAGAGAAATAGTTCTGCAAACAATCAGTTCTAGATAAATATAGAGTATTGCGGGGTCGTCATTTAAATATATTATACTTCGGTTCTACTATGCGTATACGCAATATTCAGTAATTACGCATTTATGCAAGGCGCCTGCTCTTCAATTTATAGTTTGCATTTTCGACAGCTGACAGCGTGTGTAAATTTTTGGGGGTAATCTCTTTAATTGGGCTTTGAGTGCTAATGTAAAATTTATTTTTAAATTGGATTATGTGTCAAACATTTTGACTTGTGCCAACAGCAATTTGCAGCGTTGCAGCGCGCTGAATTTTAATGTGGTTTTTGGGTAAATGCCACAGCCAGCCGCAGGTGCAACATCGTGTCGATGGCGGAGGCAATTGCAGGCTCCATCGCTTCTGTATGTGAGTGTAAGTGTGTCAATTTGTTAATTTTGATGTGGGTCCCCAGTCGTATGTCAAGCCAAAAATCAATATATTTACGCAAATAGGCAGCAGCTTGACATCTGCCCAGAGAGTTGAGTTGAGGGAAGCGGCGAGCAGCGAGCATTGAGTAAATGGGATTTCGTGGGACGTTGTCGTGGGTTGTGGGTATAAATTTAATTTATCAGCCCGATAGCTGTTTGTGCAACGGCAAAGTTATAAATAATTCATGCAAGGCGAAACGCTAACGCTGCCTACGCTGCGAATACTTGATCTGAGCAAGTGCTGCGTATTAATTGTCATCATCTTTGGCCAGACAATTGCAGGGCCATAAGTGATACCAGAGAGCAAAGAGCAAAGAGACTCTGAAAACACATGACCCCAAAAAGTTTGTACAACAATCTGAAAGATAAACAACTCCGAGTTCGAGTCGTTGCAGCAGGCCAAAGCTAAAGGGACAAGTTGATCGAGTTCGTGATGCTGTTGCTTGTTTTTGCTCTGTTTGTTTCACAATAATAAAGTGCGGCTGCAGCTTTAATAACTTTTTGCTGCAGCAGCAGCAGCGGCAGCAGAGTCAGCGACAACCACAACAAAGTTGTTAATAGAGACAAAGAACGAGATAGAGTTGTAGGCAAAGCGAGAAAGCGAGACAGAGAGATGAGCTTGAATAGGACATGAGACAAAAAGCAAATACGGCAGCCGCAGTCGTCGCAGTCGCAGTTGTTTGTGGGAATGGAAACTGCATTCTAATATCGTCGTCAGATAAAACTAGAAAACTTTTGCCAGCCAGCAAACGAGGCAATCGCACAGAATTTTCGCATTTTCCATGGACCAACCTCAAACCTCAAACCTCAAACCCCAAACAAAAACCTCAATCCGAATTGCGAACTTCAACTACACAAACCGAGGCAAAGACGAATTACATTTGTCGTGCGATGTTTGCACATATTTAAACAACTTAAAAATTAGCCAACTTTGCGGCAAAATGCAGCGGAAAAATGCTGCTAGCTGCATTAACGCAGATTTCCACTAACTGTACAGAACTCCATTCACCTCCTCTCTTTCTCTCTTGCTCTCTATCTAGTTTGTGTTTCTTTGCGCTGGCCCCTTATGCATTCAGTCATGCCGTCAATTCAGAAACTTTCGTCGCTTCGCCAGCAACGTCGTCGAGCAACCCAATTTGAGTTGCCCGCGCTTTGCAATGCAAAATGACGTCGCTGGCGCTGGCGCTGGCAAAGTTTTTGCTGCATAATCGCAGGCGCAGCGCTTTCAACTCGAGATAGCAACAAAAACAATTGCGAACGCCGTAGAAACGGCATAAAATTGAAGAAAACGCAGCTATTCAGAAAAAAGCAGCACATCAAATACTCTTGCAAACTTTTTATACCTGCTACCCTGTAGTGCAGAAGGGTATTATAACTTTGTGTGTGCAGGAAACGAATTTAAAAGGCAGAAGGATGCATATCCGACTCTATAAAGTCCTTCTTAGTTCCTTTGACTAACAATCTGGTATATTTTTAATGTATTAGTATATTATTATACCAAATATAGTCTTTGGTATATTTTCATTTTTTGTAGTATTTGGTATATTTTAAATTTAAATCAGTATATTTTGAATGTAGTATATAAATATCCCAAAGGTGGTCTTTGGTATTTTTAGTATTTTTGTGGTATAATAATTTGGTATATTTCAAATTTTAAATGGTATATTTTGCATGTACTATACAAATACGTCAAAGGTGGTCTTTGGTAGTTTTAGTATTTTTGCTGTATATTAATTTGGTATATTTTAAATTTAAAATTGTATATTTCGAATGTACTATATAAATACTCCAAATGCCGTATTTGGTATTTTTATGTATTTTTGTGGTATATTAATTTGGTATATTTTCAAATTAATACCGCACTTTTTTGTTTTTAATATAGGTATCGGGTGTCTCACAGTCGGGAATACTCGTCTTTAGCTTTCTTATTTGTTTTTACTACTTCTTGATTGAAGTCATTTGTTCAGCGACACTTTTTATTTGCTAGCGATCTGATCAGTTATAAATTCTCTCTCTCTATCAACTGACACACTATCAATTCAATAGTTTATAGAGTCGACAGCAAATTGGCAATACCCGGAGCAAAGTGTATGCAAAGGACTCGACAAACTTTGCAGCAACTGCGCATAATGTCGCGCCGGGGCACAGAGAACAGAACAGAGCAGAAACAGGCAAATTCATCTGCAACTGTGGACAAAAAGTATCAAAAAAAGTTTCAGTTGCGAAATGTGAAAAGAATGAGGCACAGGCGGAAAGGAGGCAGAGAGGTGGAGGAAGAGGGAGGCAGAGGCAACGACTTTGTCACAGTTTATTTGGCGTTTACATTTGCTTCGCTATGCCACGTTTTTTTTATGATTACTTCTGATTCTGATTCGTATTTCATTAAAGGTCGCATAAAGCCGCCGCCGCCAAATGTTTCGTTCTTTCCTTGTGCGGCGGATTTATGCACATTTCATGAGCTCTTGAGAGAGCGAGCGAACATTTGATATTCCTTCACATACATATTTATATTTTGTTAAGGCGATTTGCGACTTTGCTTTGCTTTGCTTTGATTCGAATATTCAACGAATGCAGCATTGTGAAATATCACAGTTCAAATTGGAGGCACGCAAAGTGCCACAGTTTGTTGCGTGCCACGCTTTATATTTGGCTTTGAT
Organism: Drosophila sulfurigaster albostrigata; assembly: GCF_023558435.1. NCBI lineage: Eukaryota > Metazoa > Arthropoda > Insecta > Diptera > Drosophilidae > Drosophila > Drosophila sulfurigaster. Next base: position 36,232,863 of record NC_084882.1, on the reverse strand, counting down.
ATTTAGCAGTTTATTTATGGACAAATCGCCTGCAATCAAGTTAATTTTGATGAATTCATTGACAACACACACAAAACACAAAACACATAACTGTCACATAATTACACAACGTCTTTTGGTCATATCATATATATGAATGAATATTTTACTTGTCGCAAATGTCAAGCCAAAGTCTCTGCTCTTTCTATTTTCTGTCGTCAACAAGGAAGCAATTCCCGAAAGAGTCCTTGAACTGCTCATGAAAATCAATAAGAGTTGTTCGTTTGCTCGGTGGCCAAAAAAAAAACAGAAAAGAACAGAAGCAAAATCATTTGATTGTATTGTGAGACAGATGTTCTTTATGCTTCTTTAATTCACTACATAGAAATGTAACGAGAAGTACTTGAAATTTATTAAAAATCCCCCAGAAAAAGCTGCTTATGAACTCAAGTTTTAAAGCCAAAAATGTGTATAGGAAATGAGAATTTCAATTGATTTGTTTTTCGTATTAATAAATCACCGATTCTTTTTGAAGATTATTTTTGTTTGCGTTGGTGCCAGATGACAATGCATTTGCATAAATTATACAACTTCAAATTGAATTCATTTGTGTTATTCTCTCTTTCTTATTTTTTCCAGACTTTGACTCGCATTTAATGAGACAGTTGCAGATGCCCACACACATGGGACCTGGACTTCAAGCTCCTCTCAACTAAGCCAATTGTGAACGGCAACAGGCTGAAATTTATGCGAAAACTTGTGCAATGTAATAAGCACAACAAGAACAAACAAAACTAAACGAGAAAGAGAGAGAAACGAAAACAAAAGTAAAGTAAAGTAAACAACATTGCCAACAAAAGCCATAAACAAAAGGCACAAAAACTAAATCCGACGAACTATCAAAAAGAAACAAAAACGGAGGAGAGAGAAAATCACTTAAATCGGCAGGAAAAACAGCTTACAAAGAGAAATCAGAGAAAACTTTAACTTGGAAGTCGAGCTTAATCCAAGTAAGCCACGCCCACGCCCACAACGCAAAAGGAAGGGCGACAGCGACATATCATTAGAGGAGCGTATGGGATTATTATGCCATAAATATGAAACACATAAACGATATATCCATTATTGTGCTCATTTGCTGTTTGCTACAAGGTGAGTGCGAAAAAAAAAAGTATGCTCAATTGAAGGGCGGTTAAAGAGGGGGTGGTTAAAGAGGGGGAAGCGGGGAGGGGAGAAACTAGGGAGCGACACGATGCGGGAGTCTCGACACCTTCCAAGTCAATAAAAAGCAAATTGTAACTGCTGAACAAAGTCACTTGTGGCGTTTTAACACCTCAATACACATACACACACACTCCCAACACACACACATGGTTGTCTCTGCGTGCGTGCATCCCATTGGCACCCCCCCTGGCAACCCTCCACCCCTTTGCCTTGCCTCTTCTACCTCCCAAAGTTTGCTCGTTTCGCTTATTTCGGTTATTTTTCCTGTGTATGCGACACGCAGCGCGCATACAAATAAGCCAGCCAGAACGAAGTCAGGTATTCACCTCCTCTGCCTCTGCCCTTTTCCTCTCCTCTCTGCTGCTCCATTGCGGAGGACACATTTTGCAGTAGATTTTAAATAAAACATGATCATTTTTAATAGAATTTTCGGCCGCCTGTTGAGCGAGCTGTCAGTTTGGGTTTCAAGTTGGCCCAATTGAAAGTCGATGCTTCTAAATTAACGCCACACACGCATGTTGCCTCGGCCTCTGCCTGTGTCATGTGGCATGCGCCATGTGGCATGTGGCATGCGAAATGTGTGTGTGTGCTGTGTTCCCCCAAAGAAATCAGTCGATATATGTGGCACACAGCTGAGGGAATTGCAGCTGCCATTGCAATAAGTTCCATTTCATTTTGCAAATATGTAATCGTACTAAAAGTGCATACACTGAGCTCACACACAACACGCAACACAAATCAGTCAAAGCAGCTTGGGAATGGTGAGAGGGAGAGGGGGAAAGCGAACTGATGAGGAATTGCAGCAGGTGCTGCTGCATTCAGCATCCTCTTAACTCATTGGCAACAGAGAAGCGGCGTTAGCTAGTTTTATGCAACGTCAGCAAATTGTTTGTCGAACGTGCCACCCGATGGCACGTTCTATTCATCGTCCTGCGTCCTGCGTCCAATGTCCTGCTTCGCCTCGGTTCGGCTTTGTGTAACAGAAGAGAGAGCGTAGAATGTTGAGCAGGTTGCATGCGGGATGCTGCTGCACATTAGGGTATTATTTAATCCTAAATGGGTTCAAATGAATCGCCTTAAAGTGGGAACACACTCCGCACTCACGCGGGCATACACAACAAATTACACATACGCCCCGTGGCATGAACATATGTTTTGTGCTGAGCTCATCACAGTTGTGTAGCTGCTGCTGCTGCTGTTATTGTTATTACTTTTTCAATTACGAGTCAGCTTAAAACAACAATGAAAGTTTTCCATTCCCCCTTCCACCCACACACACACACGCTCGCACACACACTTACGCAATTTCCCCCTTTGTTCGGGTAAATAATATTTTCTGTTATTTCGCTTTTAATTTCGTCGCTCGTCAGTCGCTTGTTTCAGCTTCTTTTCTGCTGTCATGCTTGCTATTTTATTCATAAATGTTTTTGCTAAAAGTCATGAGTACTTTTTCTCAGTGTTCCACCAACACACACACACGCATACACACCAACACACATGCTCAGTGACGTAAGCGGTGCACTTGCAACGCTCGCTCGCTCGCTAGCTCGTCATGTCAGACTCGCTTAAAGTTGCATTGTCGCTGTCGCTTTTTGTTTGTGTGCGGATTTGCGCCAGATTTGTGTCAACTTGAATACATCAGAAGCGCTTGCACAGATTTGTTTGTTGTTGTTGCTGTTGCTGTTGTTGACGCTGTGGTGGCGCTAAACAAAAATGCACACGCAATCGCGCGCTGCAACGGGGCGTATGAGTATCGTCTGTCTGCTATATAAGAGCACCAAGAGAGTGTGTGTGTTTGCATCTGATATTGTGTGTGTGTGTGTGTGTGTGTTGCCTTTGAGCGCGCTTCAAAACTGTTGCACACTTTTTGTTGTTGTTGCTGTTGCTGTTGTCGTGGCTGTTTCTCTATGGAATATAAACGCGGTCTCTCGCATCGCCTTTGTTGCTGCTCGCTTACTGCAAACTAACCCAAAGGCTTTTTCATTACAATTTCGCTTAGCTTTTTTTTCCTCGAACCTTGCTCTCATATTTTCCTTCTCCTTCTCTGTTTTTTTAATAGAATTGTTTGCTTATTTAGCACAAGGCCAGCGAGACGCGTAATGAACTTCACTTTCAGTTTCAGTTGAGCAAAAGTTTAGCAACTTTTGCTGCCCCTCGAGGCCGAGGAGAGCAAAGCACAGGCACTAATTGTTTTTTAAACACGAATTAAAAATGTCAATACCTCATAATTATGCATAGAGTGGAATGAAATGGTGTGATAGATGTACATTTTAATGAAGTCTAGACACTTGAATTTCCACAACAACAACAATCAACCCAGTAGGGAGAGGTTCTTAATGAGCTGCGTCTCCGATTGCCTCTGACAACGTTTGTTTTTTGTGTTTCCAACAGTTTGACAGTTTTCTCGTAGAACTTTCCACCGATACGCTTTGTTCCCGACACTGCCAGCAAATTTCCACGTTAAACGTTTTGCCAGATAACGGAAAGTTTTTCTTTCTGTTCTCGTTGTTGTTGTTGTTGCTTGGGTCTGCTGCTGGTGCCGCATAATTGCTGCAAAGAGCGAGGAACTCATTAGCGGTGTAATGTTGAGCCCCTTTCAGGGTGTCCATGTCAGAGAGCGACGCGGGATTTTCGGTGGCCGACGCCGCTTCGATAGATTTTTAGGCCGGTGTTTTTATCTTCTAATGATGTGCTTCATTATGCATTGCAGCCCAGATCCGCTGAAATGTTACTGCCTGGATGGTTTAACCTATTTCACGGGCTCTTGTCGTAATCTGCGTTCGCTCTCGCCTTTGTTTGCGTTTCTACTTTCTACTCTCCACCTTTTAACGTTCACCGCGCTCTTCACTTTGTTTGCCAATTTTATCGAATTATGCTAAACGTTCAATTTGAAGTGAAGCCAGGACACCAAAGGCAACAAAGGTGGGAAGACCACAGAGGAGTTCCTTCACTGGAGACTAAAGAGAGAGGAGCGTCTCCCTTGGGACTAGCTTGTTTAAATATGCGTTAATGAAAGAAATTATCATGCATACTTAATGATGTTACTTCATGCTGCATCATTCCCTGATGTTGCCACGCTTGCCACCTGTTTATGCATATTCAATTTACCTAAAAGTACGCTTACGATTTCCATAAATATCTGAGTGCTGGGGCAAGAAGAAGGGCCACAGCAAAAAATAATCAATTGAGATGCAGCTGTGGCAAAAAAGCACCGACAGAGGCAGCACAGACATGCGATATGACCGAGCGATATGCGAGTCTGTGTGTGTGGGAGCATTTTTATGTCATAGTCATTCCTTGAGCAGCATTTTAGTGCACAGTGGGGCAATTGCCTCGAGTAACATTTTGCTAACCTTTTCATACCCGCTACCCATACAGTAGCCTCCATGAAATATATGTAACAGGCAACTCTGACCCTATAAAATATGGATATTCTATATCAATACACCAAATATATAATCTAGAATATTTTCAGTATATTTGTGGTATATTAATTTGATATATTTTATTATTTAAAATATCATATTTTGAATGTACTTTTAGTACTATATAAATATGCCGAATATAGTCGTTGGTATATTTTTAGTATTTTTGTGGTATATTAATTTGTTACAATATATTTAAAAATTTAAAATGATATTTTTTAATGTTCTATGTAAATATACCAAATATATTCGTTGTTAGTAGTTAGTATTTTTGGTATATCAATTTGGTATAATTTAAAATGGTATATTTTGAATGTACTATATAAATATAGCAAATATAGCCGTTGGTATATTTTTTGTTATTTTTGGTATATTTTAAAATGGTATTTTTTGAATGTAGTACTATATAAAAACATCAAATATAACCTTTGGCATATACTATTGCTAGTATTCTGTGGTATATTAAATTGCTCTATTTTTGCTTTCATCAAATATGGGTAGCCGATATATCAGAGTCAAACACACTCGACTGTAGCTTTCTTACGTGTTCCCTCTTCTATGTGACCCACAGTACCATAGTGTACCTCATGCTTATTGTCATCCTCCTTCTTTTTTGCTGGCTTTGCTTTTGTTCCTCGCATTCGCTGTAGTTGTTATTGTTGTTGTCATTCTCATTGTTGTTGTTGGTGGTTGCGTGCAAGCTTTGCTGCTTTTAATTAATATTAAGACACTTTGTAATGTAGCCAAAATGACATGTGTTTGCATTGTCAGCGCTGCTGCTTTGTGTTCTTTATACCGAGTACATACTGTGGGTGTATATATCACAGACAAAGACAGCTGCTACTTGCTCTACGTCTCTACGGCCTCTCCTGACTCCCATCTCTTATCTCTCCTCCCACTCGTTGGAGTATTGTGCTTGTTTTGTGGCACACGGACGAGCTGTATAATTTTATTAAAATTACTTTGAAGTCGCAAGAGAAGAGAAGAGGCGGAGAGCGAAGAGCAGCTACAGCTCATTCCTTGGCTCGTTGAAATTATCAATTTAATTACATATTTGGCCATAAAGGCCTCCTTTGCATTCCCCATTCCCCCTTTCGCTTTCTCGTTTCGCGCTTACATGCCAAATAATGTTAATTGTTGTCATAAAATATGCACGTGGCTTATTAATGTCCAATCTAATTAATCCAAATGAATTTCGCTGCCTGAAAGAAGCAACTCACTGACTGACTGACTGAGCATCGCTTTGGTCTTTGGCAACGCTCCAAATTGCCCCAGTTTATGCCGATGAAATGAAGTTGGCTTTAACTTAATAGCCAGGCATTCAGTCCAGTTTTGTGTGTGCTGGCTATTAAAATATTTATATTAAAGAGGCAAAATGTTGAGCTGGTTTTCTAATTTAACGCTGTATGAGCACGTCCTCTCTCCTCTTCTCTCTGCTCTGCTCTGCTGATATAAAGGTTAGATGAGGAAATGGGGGCCAATATCCTGTAGCACAGCCCTTGCCCATGCTCTCTCTCACTCACTCGCTGGCTGCGTAATTTGTGGCCAGGATGTGCGATGTGGCAACCGGCGTCATAATTTTACAAAGGATTAAGCCCGATTACGCACTCATTTATGAATATTTACGAGCTGCGCAGCTATTGGATAATAAAACAAGGGAAGTCCGTTCGTTGGTCGATTTAAAAATGGCCAACGTATTTCGCCAGGACAATGCGCGCATCCTTTTTCACATATGTTATGCTGGCTGCCACTTTTTCGTGTATTTATTTCACACAAACTTGCATTGCAATTGACTAACAATTATCCTCACTCTCTCTCCATCACTCATTCTGGCAGGTTTCGCTTTGGGGCTGCGCATGATCAAGGTCTCCATACCCGCGTATAAGATGCGCGGTGAATCAGCCTTCCTCGAGTGCCAATACGAACTGAATCGCACCCACGGACCACACATGACCAACGAAGGGCATCGCGAGCGCGAACACGATCGGAACAGAGACAGAGAAAGAGACAGGGAAAGGGAATACGGTCGAGATCGATATCCGCATAATGGCGATGCTCATTACGTGGACATGGACACGGATGTCGACCATCGGCAGTCGACGTATCGTCGCATGCAACATCAGAGTCAGAACCAGAACAGCCAGCGACAGCATCTGCAGCGTCGTCAGCAGCATCAGCCGCAGGCGATGAGACAGTATCAGAGCCAGACAGACGGAGGTCACAGTCCGCCTCTGCCGCAGCAGTCGCCGTACGGCCACAGCGTCTATCGGGGCAGTGCGGCATCCGGATATTTGGGCGGCCGTGTCGGCGCCAGCATACACAATGGCGGAGGTCAGCACTCGACGGGCGGTGGCGGTGGAAGTGTCGCCTCAAGCGGTTCGGTGGCGTATGTGCCAGAGTTTGAGCGCGAGGATAGATACGAGGCGAGCGAGGAGGAGGAAGACGAGGAGGAGCAGCCGCAGGAGGAGGGCGAGGCGCTGTATGCCATCAAATGGTACAAGGACAACGAGGAGTTCTATCGCTATGTGCCAAAGACCCGCCCGCCCAAGACCAGCTATCGCGTGGATGGCGTGCGCGTGATTGTAAGTAACCGCCTATCGAAATGCTTTTCCTCCTGTCCCTAGCTAACATTGTCTCTCCCCCCTTGTAGGAGGAACTATCCGACGCCAGTCGCGTGTTGCTTCGTGGCCTCACCCTCAACTCGACGGGTCTCTATCGCTGTGAAATCTCCGCCGAGGCGCCAAATTTCTCATCTGTACAGGGCGAGGGTCGCATGGATATTGTATGTAAGTAAAGAGCTTTGTCTTCTCTTTCCTCCCCCCTGAATTTATTACTTCCACATTCGGTGCACACATTACCTAACCAACTCGCTTTCACTCTCGCTCGCTCTCTGACCAATATCCTGCAAATATTTGCACAAAAATTTCCACTGCAATTACTGACAAATATTGAATTTGTAAACAAATACTCACCACAACACACACACATGCATTCATTGTACATACATTTCCTACAAACAATTCAAATTGTGTGTTCGATGTGTGTGTGTGTGTGTTCTTTTCTTGTGTCACATCGGTTAACCATGTTTATTTGTGTACTATATTTTTTCGCTTGGCTGTTTCTCGTTTATGTTTACATTCTTCATATGCATTTTTAGTTGTATTTTTTACAGCATATTGCATAAATGAACTTCATATTTTATTTATCGTGCGAAGCTTCATTTAATTGGTATTAAAATATTTTGCACTTTTTTCCCCGACGCACATAACTCAGCGTTAATGCTTTCAAAAAGGAATGTAATAAATAGTTGAAAGTGCATTACGAAACTATAAAAAAATATTTAAAACTACCTCTCTAAATTCTTCTTTAGTTGAAGAATTTAAGAGAAAGAATTACATTAAAATTATTTCGTATTTCGCGTAGAAATTTCGTTAGTTCAAGAATTTATGGATTAAAGTAGTGCGAGTAAAACAAAGAGAATTAAATTGCAATTATTTGGCAGTTCGGGTACAAATTTCTTCATATTTTCATTTCGTTTGCCACCAACAACAACGAACACAAAAAGTTGAGGAAAATTTCCAGCGTTGTTTTATGCCGCCTGCTGAGTTGTTTGCAATGCATTTGAAAGGCTTTTAAAATGCCATTTATAAGCTTGGGTTCTATAACAGGGTTTTACTGTAAACTGTATTCTGTATACTGTGAACAGTGAACAGTCCTGTAATTCCACGTCCGTGTGTATTTTTATCGTTTATTGCTCTCAGTTTTTGCGCTCTGCGCCATACTTCGACATAGACACGTATTCATACATGCATGTTGTTAAAACCGAGAGCCATGTACATCTGCAGTTACAAAGGGAATACGTAAATTTCACAACACAGGTTGGGATGGGAGATGGGGAAGGAAGGTAGAAGGAAGGTTCGCCTGGTATACCAAAAAAAAGGTTATGGCCATTGGTCCAAGCCGGCGATTTATAAGTTGAAATGCCATTTTAATGGATATTTCCGCAGCCAGGCCATGCACAGCATATTTTGTGTAGTATTAGTGTTATTTTTTATTTGTTGTATATATGTGTATTTATACCCGCTACGGTATAAGGTAGAAGGGTACTATAACTTTGTGGCTGCAGGAAATAAATGTAACAGACAGAAGGAGGCTACAGAATTTTGATTCCTAAAAACCTGGTTTAGATACAAATTGTTAAAGGAAGGCTAAATATAGGTTTCGGTATAAATAAAATATAGGTTTCGATATAGTATTTTCAGTATATTAGTTTGGTACATTTTTAGAATATGGTTTTATTGAAAATATACTGCTGGGGTCTTCGGTATATTTTTGTATTATTTCGTTATATTAATTTGGTATATTTTTTGAACATTGTTTTATTGCTTGTCCTACATCTATATACCAAGTATAATTTAGTATTTTCGGTATATTTTTAGAACATGGTTTTAATGAAAATGTGTAGCAGGATATTTATAGATATACCAAATATGTTCTTCGGTATATTGTAGTAATTTTTCGGTATATTGATTTTTGTTTATTTATTGAATATTGTTTTATTCAACATGGGTAGCTTATCCTACATCGATATACAAAATATAATTTAGTATTTTTTAGTATATTTATTTAGTATATTTTTAGAATATGGGTTTTTGCAAATGTGTAGCAGGAACTTTATAGATATACTAAATATGTTCTTCGTTATATTGTAGTATTTTCTCGGTATATAAATTTGGTATATTTTTTAGTAGCGAGTATCTCACAGTCTAGCACACTCGACTTTAGCTTTTTACTCGTTTAATTTTCATTTTTGTGCACTTTCGACCCACTCAGCTGCCAGTTGACTGTCTGTGAGTGGAGAATGGGAATATTGGAGGGCCCCGAAAAATGAATTTATATATGCAACATGCATATGCATGTGTGCGAAAGTGGACTCAATATTGAAAATGGAAGCGGGTCGACTGTATTTGCTTAACATGGCTTTACAAATACTTTTATCTGCGCGTAGCCAGCAGCGTAAATAGAAAACTAATTAATAGACCTCACAATAGGATTACGTTGAATGTCAACAGAACGCTTATTTATGGCACTCGTATTATTATTATTATTATTATTGTTCGCTAATTCTAATGTGCAATGTGTTTTAAATGCACTTTCAGTTTTACCACGTGACGGACCTCATATAAGGGGACAACAGTATCAGTATCAAATCGGAGAATATCTCAGCTTAAACTGCACATCGGGGAAATCACATCCCGCCTCGCATCTGCAATGGTTCGTCAATGAGCAACCGGTAAGTCTGTGTGCTCAGCCACCTTTCTAGTTTACCTTTTTATTCGTTTTTTTCTTTTGGGGGAGTGTGTGTTCATTTTATGCCTTTTTGCGCTCAAACGCGTCCATACTAATCAGAGGGGGAACGAAGGGCGAAGCGAAGTTTGGCCCCAAACAAAAAATGTTGAAATTATGCATACAGTAAATATTTAAGCTCCTAACAACGCAGCAAACAATGGACCGCGGCAGGTGGAGCAACAAGGCAGTAAAAAGAAGAGCAAGGGGAGGGACTGGGAATGGAGAAAAGGAAGGGAAGAGAAGGGAAGGAGAGGTTGGGAGGCTTGTCCGAATCCCTGGCACAGCTGCCAATGTAGGTGGTAGAAATTATTTCATGAGCAAAAATCATGTAACCGACCAGGCTTTTGGCTTTACAGACAACCTCTGCTCCTCCCCTCCGGGGTGCCTGCCTGGTCTATAGGCAAAGCCTTGGCATGGTTTATGGCATGTTGTTAGTTGTCTGTAGGTGTGTAGCTGGGCCATCCATCTGGCTGAAAGCTCGTTACACGTCTACTGTGTAGCCGGAACACGAAACGGCTGTCGAACTGGAGCAGGGCAAGAGAAAGGAAAATGGGAAAGGGAAAGGGAACGGGATGTGTCCTGACAGAGAGAAAGAGAGCGAGGCTGAACTTTGGGACTGTGGTCCCTTACTGCATTTTATAGTCAACGACTACATGGTACTCAAATTGTGTGAATCGAGCCGTTAAGGTACAAGTTAGTTCACTCTACCATGTTCCAGTCTCCTCTCCTCTCCCCACCCCTCTCCCGCATCTAACCTCTAGTCGCTGTTGCGTAGGCCTTGCGATGTCCCTGTCCTGTGGCCACTTTGTATAAATACGAGAGAGAAAAATCAATAAGTGCGATTAGGCACGTTTCCCGGGTTTATTTGCCTTACGACAATAGGGATATTCTATTCCCAGCTCACATCTCGGTCGCATCTCATCTTACTGAGAAAATAAAACAACCAGAATATAAAATAGACAAAAACAGAAAAACATTCGTCTAGCAGCTTTTCACTGCTAAAAACATTGTTTGTATTTATTCTGAGCTGAGCTGCAGACTGCAATTGAAAGCAACGAGCGACAGAGAGGAGGAAAAGCTATTTGTGTTATTTATAATGAATGTCCATCAGAGTAAACGAATATTTAGAAATATTTCGAGACTGAAAAAAGCTTATAATTTCTGCTTCTAGTTTGTTTTGCTGCTGTGCTGTGCTCTCTACGGTTTGCCCACAAAATGCCTTGGATACTTTTATTTAACATTCGTTCTCGATCTCTCATCCTTGGCATGCGATAGGCATTTTAAATGCCCTCAATTTACAGAGCCTCCTTCCCTCCTTCGCTTTGTGTCAGGACATGCAGGACAGCTTCTCTGGCATCTGCAGCATGTTTATTCTGTCAGCCCGTGAGAGAGAGAAAGCGAGAACGAGAGCGAGAAGAAGAAGACGGCAGACAGCGCGTTTAATTTATGCCTTTAAACTTGCTTTCAACTTTGGAATTCAAGAGCTTTGTAATTTTTATGGACGCCATAAAGAATGGCGAACCAATCGCATAACAAATGGCAACAATTCCGCTCGCAAAAGTGGCAAGTGGCAAGTGGCAGAATGGCAACTGTTCCCCCCCTCCCTCGCTTGCTCAATCCGCACTCAATTCAAATCCAATATAGCTGCAAAAAAGTTCAAGCTATTTATTTGAGCATTTCACATTTTGTATCTGCTCACCGTATTTTTGTTATTTATTGCGTCGGGGTCTGCGCAAATGACTTCATTTTTTTTCTTTCGCTTCGCTCTCTCACTCTCTTATTTCGCTTGCAACATAACGTAACTGCTGCCTCATAATGTGTGAGGCAAGTGGCTGCCAACAGCCTGTCTCTGCCCCGCCTACAAGTTGCTGACAGCAGCAAAATTAAAAGGAAGGAATTATAAAGCGTCTGAGTGAACTGGTAATTGTAACCTTCAGTTGAGACACGAGCTCTTTTTTCCCTCTTACTCACTCACTCACTCATTCGTTTGGGGTCAGGGCTGCGTACAAAAGAACCATTTGCAGCCCTGCAGCATTTGCCAGACATGTCTGTCACACCCTCCATCAGAAGAGTGAAGCGCGTCTTTGTTGTCGTTACCCATACGCCGTGTGTTACGTCGTTCGTGTGTTTAATAATAAAATGCAATGCGGGCATAACGTGGAACATCGTTTAGCTTTCAACTAAATAAAAACGGGGGACAGACAGTGGAAGAAAGAGGGATACAGAGTAGAGGACAAACATATTACCATAGAACAGAGGACAGAGAAACGAGAACTGAGAACTGTGAACTGAACAATGTGCATGTCTGGGCTTACCTTGCAGATACTGGATGAGCACTTCCTGCACAAATACAACGACATCGTGCACAAACACGGACTAATCACCTCGACGCTGGGTCTGCAGCTGGAGCTGGAGCCGCGCCACTTTCACGATGGCGACATGCGCGTCAAGTGCCTGGCCAGCATATCGCCGGTGCTGTGGAAGGGCGGCAAGGAGAGCGTTCTACAACGACGCCCCGGCATCATTGACAATCGCGAGACCATGCTCCTGGGTATGTGTAAAATTGCCAAATGAGAACACACAACACACACACACACATACAAAGGAAACACAGACACTACAATTTCTGCTTGTTTGCCCCACAGTGCGAAGTGCAGCGGGACAAGCGGAGAGCAATCTATTGCGATTGCTGACCATTACCATCATCCTGGCGCGCATCGGACAGTGGCTGCTCAGTCCGGAACTCACCTAAGGACGCATTCCAAAGTTCTTAAAATGATTTTCAATTCAATTCAATTGCAATTGCAGAGCATAAATGGTGATTTTGTATACTTTAAGTGTAATATCTTTAGTTTCTAAGCGATAACCGATAGACCGATGGCGGATAGTCGATAACTGATAATCGATAATGGATTAACTGAAGGAGAGATTCCCACGGCAATCAACAAAGTGTAGGAAACGATTCCGAAATGATGCAAAAATGGAAAAATGGAAAGCGAAAAGCCAGAATAGAAAATGTGGTAAATCTAGTGCAAATAATGTGTCGACTCCCTCACACACACACATACATACCAAAAAACATTCATATCTAACATTAACTGTTAAATTCTAGAGAAAGCGAGGAGTAGATGAAGAAGAGGAGAGAGCAGCTCTATACTAAATACTATATATAGTATTTACGACTATTTAAATGTTTGCTTCATGTGCGACTGTGTGAGTGTGTGTGTGTGTGGCGAAACGAAACGAAAAACGAAATCCAATTAGCAACAATCTAACATGTTGCGTGACAAAAACAACATCATATCCCAACCCGATTCCTACCTCTCTCAACCCTTTTCTCTCTCTCCCTCCAGTTGCAAACAAACAACACAGTTTAAGGATAGTTGAGCGTAGTTTCTGTGTAAATAATTCAATGAAACCAAAGCATAGTGCAAATTTGAAACCTCAAATGTACCACACACACACACACACACACACACACATAGACAACATGTCATTTGAGTCAATTTCAATTTGAATATTTATATAAATAAGTTGAGGCAATAAGAGTTTTTATCACTATCATTCAATTAATTTCTTTTTATGGGTTTTTTATTCAATATTCAAACTGAATTACCGCAAGAATAAATATAATGTGATGTTGATTATTAGATTAGATTTCGTCTTTGATTTTCTGAATTAAGTTTTGGGTCTAGAATTAAGAGTACACACGCGATTTAATATACGAATATGTTATGGAGTAAATCATTGTAAATTAGATTGTAAGTGATTTTGATTTCTAGTTGATTCATTCGGTAAACAGAAACATCAATTGAATTGTTTGTAGTGCTTAAGCTAAGCTAAAGTATTAAGTATAATAATATTAACGATCTGACGTCACGCACACACACAGACACACACGTAGACACCGACATATACATATACAAACATACACACTATGACTCCCTCTCTCTTCCTCTATCTTAAGTGTTTAAAATATATATATATATAAATGAATATATATAAATGTGAAAACGAAACGCGTGGTTTGCCTTTTATTCTCATAGCTTGGGGTCGCCGCTTCTCATATGAGTGCATTTTAATTCGTATTTACTTTTATCCACTGCAGACACGCGCAGCACGCGTCGGTCTCGGGGCTCGGGCTAAATAACAAACATTAACACCTGTAAAACCGCAGCAAAGTTGTTGCACAGGTGTCGAAAGAAAGAGAGAGAAGGCGAGAGGCTGCTGCAACAAAATAAAAGATACAAGAATTATATGCGCGGCGAGTGCGAACACAAAAAGCGAGCAGCTCAGCTCAAATGTTTGTGTGTGCAAACAAACCGCAGCTCGCGGCACTCACATACACACATGTATAAACACAGACGGAAGAGGAAGCAGCACATAGAAATGAAAAAATTGCGTGCATACTTTTAGGCGCGCACGTAAAAATAACTAAAGCAAAAGGAAGCGGCAACTGAATTTCTTTCTCTCTCTCTCTGTTTATTTGCCACACAGACGGCGTTCCCATTGCGGTTTCCATTTTCTTCTCCCCTTTTTCCTTATTTTGATGGCGCACTAAACTTTATGCCATGCACATAAATAGAAATGCACGCAAAACAACACTGCGACAAAGGCAAAAGCAAAGGGTCGAGTTGAGTTGAGTCGAGGAAGACACGCAAGCGCGTCGAAATACACGCCTCGAGGCACAGAGAGTTTCGTGCGTGGGCCAAGTTAGTTGGCTGCCACCAAAAGGGGCAGTCCACTCGTAATCTGTTCCTGCACCTTAGAGCTTCGCCAAGATTTATGTTCGCCCTGCACTGCATAAGCGGCGCCATTTAAATGCCCCAAGGATCGTCGAGACTCAATCGGCCTTTGGCCTGAGGCGGCAGGAAGTGGGCGCAAATTTATTGCCAATGATTGCATAGCTGATAAATTCAGTTTGCACACACTGACCAGTCGCCTCTGCTCCGTGGTAATTATGACATGGGAAGTGCTAGCAAAGGAACAACAATTGCTTTTGATTTAAGCTGCATTAAATTAGTTTTTAACAGCTTTGATTAATGAGCAACGGCAACAGTCTGACACCTAAAGGAACAGCAACGAAATTTCCAAGAAATTCACTTCGCTAATTAATTAATTTACTCGCTGTTGAAGTTTACTGAAGTTGCTTTAAATTTAAAGTCGCAACCAGAGTGAAGAGTTTCTTTTAAGAACTGACCATGCATTCACATGCATAATTCATGAGTCCTGCCCTCGATTGTGATTCACTCTTGCTCTGACTCTTGGTCTCTCCATCCATTAGTGGCAAATCAAAATGCATTTCCATTGTACGCTGGAGCGAAGCAACATAATAATAATATGACAATTGAAAAAATGACAACGAACAGAGCGAACGGAAGCCATAAGCTGGCAAACAGCAGAAGAGAGAGAATGTCCCTTTACCTTCTCGATTTGCATAACGTTGGAGCACGTAATGTCCTTTGAAGGACAACAACCATCATCAGCGTTGTTATTGGCATAAATCAATCTCCAACTGCCGTTGAAATTGTATCTGAAATTTAAGAGCAGAGACCAGAACAAGTGTAGCCAAAATCTGCATTCGTCGCCGCATCTTCTCATCGCTTTTGGTAATTAGAAGAATCGTGTCCAGCTAAACGATAAATGCAAAAATGGGCAAAACGTCAGTTGAAACTGCATTTCAATGAGCTTGTGCCGCAACTGCGCCTCTGGCAGCATAATGATGTTGCCACAATTCGGGTTCTGCCTCTGTGTTCTGTTGTGGCCATCTGTCTGCTGTTGCCACTTGCCACCAAAAATTGTACGGAATAACATTTTGCATGCCTATCTGATGGCCAGGCAGGCAGGCAGGCAGCTTCACTGTTCCCAGTTTCGAGGTCGCTTAGCTGTTGTGTCATTGCCATAATGAAATTGGTATGGACGCTACTGCTGTGGGCTGTATTTTCAACCGACATTTGCATAGAGAAAACTCGCTCGTTACGTTATGAATACACCAACAACGTGCAACATGCAACTCGAGTACTCGAGCTGGCTTTTCGGTGCCAAATTGTTGGCCAAATGATACTGTTGTGTTGCCGCTGTGCAGCTGCTCTTGGTTGGCATTTTGGCGGCATTTTCATGCGCGGATATTAAGTGGTTCAGTTTAGCTTTTGATTAGATGGTCCTTCTTTCCCTCCCTTACTGGGTGCCAAGCTGTGTGCCACCAAGTGGCGCTGTTGTGGCTGCTAAACCATGCAGCTTGCATTTCACTTAGTTGACCCACTTTGTAAATCAATTTCGGCACCGAGTTGCGTCTCGCAATTAGCAGGGCCAATTGCTGCTCTTGCTGTTGCTGTTGCGCCACTCCCGGTTATCCGCCCCGTTGGACAGCATAAAACCCATAAAGCTGTTACAAGTATGCTGCAATTAGCATTTAACGAGTGCCACATGTTGACCAACAGCAGCAAGTTTCTCCTTCTGCTCCTGCGAGTGGGTAACACTTTAGACGCCAAAGACGTGCTTGGAATTGGAGTTGGAACTGGGAATCCAACCGAAAACTATGCACATGCCACACCACAACAACAACGACGACGACGACAACAAGCTCGAAAAATGTCATCAACAAAATGCTAGCAGGAAAACGGAAACTCTTTTGTTGTCGCAGCCAGCAATTTTGAATGACTTTCTCATATGCATTCGTATTCACATTCGGTTATTTGGTTTGTTGCTTAGTTAAATATGGCAGCACTTGGCATTAACTTTATTGCCAGAAGGCAACTCTTACAGTTGAACTGGCTTTCGAGTACAATTATGGGGATTAAAGCATGTAATTCTCAATATTTTTCATCATTTCATATTTGTATACCATTTATTAGGCTTTCAAATGCAAATCTTATATATTAATGAGATGCAAGTTAGTCTTTAAAGGTGTTGTATCAAATGTATTTAAAATTGGTATTAACTTTAAAAGCCAACTCTCACAGTTGAATTGGCTTTCGAGTACAGTAATGGAGATTAAAGCATGTAATTCTCAATATTTTTCGTAATTTTTTTTAAACGCAAATTATTGTTTTACATTTATTGCCATATTAAAAGCAAATCTTTTTGTTCATTAAGATGAAAGAATGCCTTTTAACGTCTTCATGTTAGAAGGAACTATTAAAAATTGATATATATTTTACTGCGAGAAAACAACTTCAAATTGAATTGACTTTTGAAAACACTTCTGATTTTTCAAATTAAAACATCTTATTCTGACTGTTGTCCAGCAGTTATTTTTTTTCATTAAAAACAAGTTATTCCATTGTCATGTAAAAAAACTCTTAAAATTATTATTTTTAAAGGCAACTATATAAAATATGTATTAACTTTATTGCCAGAAGGCAACTCTCACAGTTGAATTGCCTTTCGAGTACATTTATGGGGAATTAAAGCATGTAATTCGCAATATTTTTCCTTACATCATTCATAATTTCTTCATTTATTGAATTTATAGTCCTTTTGAATGAAAATCATTTTAGTTATTGAGAAACCAGGATGCCATTTAAAGTGTTGTTCTTATAAGAAAGTATCTAGCTGAATTGCTAGAAGAAAACCCATAGTTGAATTGGCTTTTAAGTAAATTTCTGATTGCTCAAAGTAAAGTAATACTTAACATTTTCCATAACTTCTTTATTTCTTTAAATTAAGTATATATAATATATACATATATTCAATTTATTATTCAGAATATATGATTTTTAAAGTGTGGTTAAACAACTATTTAAAATCTCAGTTGATTGTTATTTAAATTCCTTATCTATTTAATATCTTCTCATATCTTATATCTGAATGCTGTCATTCAGCTTCGTCGTCGCCTCACAATTATTTCTTCGCTAATGTTGGCAATTAATACTTTGTTCTTGGCACATTTGGATTTTACACAACTGTATGCTTGCCTGAAAGAAGTTGTCTTAAATTTCTGGTAAACTTTGGCACATTTTGGGCATTAACCTTTTGAAAAGTTCGTGAGCTCTGCGTGTGCTCTCTTCGATTGCTCGAAATGTGCCACTAAACCGATAAGTTTGTTTTTCGGCGGAAAACTTTAGCATTTCTTTCGCAGGCATTTCGTGGCATTGTTTTTCAGCGTCAAATAACTTCTGAGCACACTCGTCGTATACTCGTTTATTCGCTGCCACACGACGCAGTTCATTAGCATTGGGAGTACCCCCTTTTGGAGTACTCCAGTGTACTAGTGTTATCCAAGGCTAGCATCTTTGGCATCGCCATCGACAATAGCTGAGTTCTTCGCATTATCTGGCAGCCCTTATCTAGAATACATAAATTCCAGCCTAGACTTGCGTTGGCAAACTTTCTTGCGGTTTGCTTTCCTTGTGTGTGTGGCAGAGGGGACGGGGGTAGACTGGGAGTGCGGGGGCGCTAATTAAGACACGCAAAAAGCGGCAGCAAGACAAATGTTTCTGTGGCACGTAAGCGGCGCGTCAATCCTCAGCTGTGAGCTGTGAGCTGTGAGTCTAGCAAACGCCCTCGAGGCAGACATTTTTCTTTCACTTTTCCGAAACATATTTTCCTCCTCCTCCTCTTCATCTTTTTTTTTTGTGTTTGCTTTGCTGTTGTTTTAAAATGTCCGAAATGCCGCGCAATTCGCCGCCTCATAAAAAAATGTCAATGAAGTGATTTATAAAAAAAAATGTTGGGGAATCAAAACAAACAAGTAAGAAAGTTACAGTCGAGTGTGCTCGACTGTGAGATACCCGCTACCCATTTTTAATAAAGGCAAAATATTGCGGTATCATTTTCAAAATATACCGAAAATACTAAAAATACTAAAAATATACCAAATGGTATGTTTGGTATATCGATACAGCACACCATTCAAAATATACCATAGACGACACAATGTACCAGATTGTCACCCAAAGCAACTCAGACCCCTAGTAAGTAGGCGTTTTTGCCCATACAAAAGTATTTCTTTAATAACTTCCACAATTTTTATCTGATCGCAACCAAATTTTCAGGAATCATAACTACTACAGTAATTATTGTATATACCAAAATTCGTAGCTCTAGCTTTAAAATTACACTTGTTATTCGATTTTTTGATTTGCGGGGGCGGAAGTGGGCGTGGCAAAAATTTGAAACAAACTTGATCTGCGTGCAAACATAACAAATGCTGTCGAAAAAAATTATAGCTCTATCTCTTATAGTCTCTGAGATCTAGGTGTTCATACGGACGGACGGACAGACACACAGACACACAGACGGACAGACGGACAGACGGACATGGCTATATCGTCTCGGCTGTTGACGCTGATCAAGAATATATATACTTTATAGGGTCGGAGATGCCTCCTTCTACCTGTTACATACATTTCCTGCCGGCACAAAGTTATAATACCCTTCTACCCTATGGGTAGCGGGTATAAAAATATGCTAATGTGGCACGGTTAATCAGGATGGCCACGTGATCAACTGGGCTGGCCAACTTATTAGCCAGCCTGTTATTTGGTTCGCCAAGCAATGCCCAGCAATTTGTATTCCACATTCCAATAATGTCTTCATACAGCGCCCAAAGCATTTGCTTTGCATTCTCTTTGAAAAGGTAGGTTTATTTTTTAGAGAAGTTCATTACGAGTTGTAGAGAAGAATGTGAGATTATGGAAGAGTCTTTAATTTTGGATTTGGATTCTATCTTATACTTATCTAAAATAAAGTCTTAAGCAATTCATTGATTCAAATTATTGAGTTCATTAAGAAACTCTAATAGTTCTTTAAATAGAATACCATATTGTATTCAATCTTCGTTTCTAAAATAAGTTGTTAACGATTGAATTGATTTAAAGAAAACTTTATTGTTTTATAGTAACTGAATAGAATTACCTATTCTAACTTAATTTTTAGAGAAGTTCATTACGAGTTATAGAGAAGAATTTCGATGAACCTTTATTGAAGCTTTAAACTTCTCTTAAATAAGTTCTTATACATAGAATGTCTTTTTATATATAAATTTTATTGTTTTTAGTAACAGAATAGTATAGAATTTTTAGGGAAGTTTATTACTAGTTGAAGAGAAGAATGTGAGATTATGGAATTGTCTTCATTGAAGCATTAAACTTCTTTGCATAAATTCAAATGTCTTTTTATATAGAAACTTTATTGTTAAGATAGAATAGAATATCTTAATAGTGTATTCAATCTTCGTTTACCTCAATTCCTTCTTGTCATTTGTTTTCTCTATGTATTTTGTTTTTTTCTGTGTTTGCGTGCGCAGAGTCGCACATTAAGTTTTAATGCCATATTTTATGCTAGCAAAATGTATATAAATTTACTCACTGGCCAGCCGAGCTGTTTTGTGGTCGTTGTGTGGTCTAATCAAATCAAAAGTGAGCCAGAGAGAAAGGGCAAATCAGACAGAGCGAGAGAGGAAGAGAGGGCAGCAAAAAAGAGCGAGCAGCAATAGCAATCCATGAATTAGTAAGCAGACATGCAAAGTTTCTCGACCAGCACCTCAGGAGTTAAAACTAAAGAAAAACTTACTCGACTGCTTGCTGCCTACACATGTATGTGTAAGGACTTACATGTGTTTGTGCTATGGGGCATAAAAATACTGTGGAGAGGGAGAGTTGCGCATACGACGTGTTGTCCCAAGCGAAGAGCGTAAAGTTGCTGCTAAAATACAAACAGCAACAGCAACGAGTCCAAGAGGAAGTCGCTTCTAGGAAGGCGCATGTATAATTAGAGCTATGAAGCATGTCCGGTGAAGTTTTGCCATTGAAATGCAACTACAACAAAACAAGAACTGCTGCAAAACACACACACCCATACACACACACACACACACACACACAGTTCTACACTCGCATTGCATTTGCAACTTTTGAATTGGGCAAAAAAGTTGCGCCTTACTGCGATGCAATGCGATGCTATTGCCATAGCTTTTCTCCCCTTTTTCCTATTCCCTTTGTTATTGTTATTGCTATGACTGTAAAGTTGTTGCTCTTGTTGCTGTTGCTGTTGCTGTTATTGTTGTTGTTGGTCAGATATATTTTATAGTGCCAGGAGCATGCATCACAACAATTTCGCATATGAATTTATGTAGCTGTAGTTCACTTTAGCCAGTGCTTGGCCTCGCATTGCATGCTAAGGTCTAGCTGGATAGACCAACGACAACAAGCCCAACTACAAATAATTCCTAGTAGGGAGCCCAGCCACAACTTTATATATATTGTATGTGTTGTATTTGTAGTGTGTGTGTGTGTGTGTGCAGGTTTATCCCTTGATTTATACAATAATAAACATAAATGTGCATGAAACTTCTTTTCAAGCTATCGTTGGCTTTTTCGAGGAATACGACTCTGCGATATCGTGCCTATAACAAGAGTGAGAAGAGGGGGAGAAGGGAAGCTAGTTAGAGGGTATCTGTTAGTCAAACACGAATAGCTGCAGTGCTTGTGCATGTTTGTTATTTACTCTCCTTCTTTTTATACCCGCTACCCAGAGGGTAGAAGGGTATTATAGTTTTGTGACTGTAGGAAATGGTATATCAATATACTATTACATTACATATATATATTCTAGATCAGCATCCACAGTCAGGTTTGTTAGTACTTGGTATATTTTAAATGCAGTAGTATATTAATATACCATTTGGTATTTATTTATATTTTAAATGTAATAGTATATTGATATACCACAGTCAGTACTGTAAATATTTGGTATATTTTGAATAGTATATTAATATTCCAATTTAGTATATTTTCAATGTAATAGTATATTGATATACTACAGTCAGGACTGTCAATATTTGGTATATTTTGAATAGTATATTAATATACCAACTTGGTACGTTTGTAATGTAATAGTATATTGATATAATGCAGTTAGTTTTGTAAATATTTGGTATATTTTAAATGTAATAGTACATTAATATAATGCAGTTAGTTTTGTAAATATTTGGTATATCTTGAATAGTATATTAATTGGTATATTTTTAATGTCATACTATATTGTTATACTACAGTCAGGTTTGTCAATATTTGGTATACTTTGAATGTTGTAGTATATTAATAGTATATATTTTGAATGTAATAGTATATTAATATACCAAATATATGGTATATTTTAATTACTACAATATTTTGATATGCTGAATAGTTGGTATATTTTAAAGCTGGCAGTTCATTAATATACCAAATGTAGCCTTTAGCACATTTCAGTATTCTTAGTATGTTAATTAGGTATATTAGGTAGAATAATACCGCACCTTTGCTACAAAATTCGAGCATTTCGAGTATCTCACAGTCAAGCACACTCGACAGTAGCTTTGTTACTTATTATTAATATCATTTTGTTGAAGTTAAGTAAATATTTTGATGCGCGGCAATTGCAATTTGCTCTAGAAGTAGAAGTAGGACAACAGCTTAAAGTCGCTCAGTTCACTCGCTGCTCGAAACTTGTTTGCATCGTAAGTCAGCAGCTGCACCCATAGAATGTTCAACTTTAGTCCGATTACAAACCCTTTGATGGCACTCCTCCCCCTCCCCCCCTAAGAGCATAGAAGTGCAATGAAACACGCCAACTTTTTTGAACGCCAAACACCGAGCAAAGACACAAATGTTGCCGGCATTTATTTTTATTGAGGCCCAATGGCTGACTATTTGGCTGGCTGACTGAGTTGGTGGCGTGGCTTATGGGCAGCCATTTTTGGGTGCAGCTCGTAACGTGGCGTCGAATGTTGTGCACATTACGGTTAACACCGCTTAAATGCCGCGACTTTAAGGAGCGAGTTTATCGCGTCATGCAACTGACTGTGGCAGCTCAACTCTCATTCGCATTCGTATTCGCATTCGCATTGGGGAAGCGAGAATTGTAATATATTCGACTGGTCGCAGTTGCAGGCGTCGTGTAATAATGTTAAATGTCAGGTGCAATGCAGTTGCAGTTGCAATCGAAGTCGCTGCCGTAGCCAACAGCAGCTAATTAAGTTGCCCCCTCCTCGTCTGTTGCAAGTTGCCATAAAATATGCCCAGAGTCAGCCGCATTCCCCAAGTGCAGAGCGGAGGCAAGGCACTTGCCACTTGGCTTTAGAACCAACAGCAGACGTTTATTGCGAGCAGTTGCAATGTGGCACGTGTATTTAATGGCACTGTGTGTGGCAAGTACAAAGTCGATGCGAGTCATGAAGTTTTCATTTGTTTTGCGCTTCAAATTTACACTCAGCACGCAAACGCAGTTGCTCGCCTCCACTTGACTTGACTGTGATGAACAGAGGGAGGCGGGGGCGTGGGTCAGATGGACAGACGGAAACTCAGCCTAGTATATTAATGTCTTACTTACGTTGCAAGTGGCAGCTTTAAGCACAGCTCACAGTGAGTGCATCGAAGCTTGAGATACATTCAAGTACATTAGCCAAAATGTGTTTGCATTTCCGGACAACCCAACCAACAGTGCCTGCTAACAACTTGTCTACACTGATACTTCTAAGCAGCTTTAAGGTTCTTCAGTGTGATTTTGTTAGCCTTGAAGCACAACTTTTGCCGAATAATTAAGTATATATTATATGTGCCCTGTTATTTCTTTAATTAAACATCGCCCACTCTTCTCTTCTATGTTTTTGGGCCTCTCTGAATTATTGCCCAATAACTTTGTAGGCATTAGCTCATCATCAATTTGTTGCTTTCTGAAATTGGCAGCAATCACGTTATGTTCATTCAGACACACCCACCACACACACACCACATCAGAGAGAAACACATACTTACATACCATATATGTTACATTTAATGTAGATTTGTGTAATTTTCAAAGTGAGTTTCGTTCGCATGACTTATTGGAGTACCCTCTTCGCCCCCTCTTTCTCCTTCCTTCCTTCTCCCATCAGGTCGCACTCCTTTGCTTTTTTTGCTTGCTTTTGCCTTTGCTCTCTAACTCTCTGACTCATTTATATCCTTTCTCGTTGATTAAATACAAAAATTGTTTGACTTTATTTACGCGCATG
Organism: Drosophila sulfurigaster albostrigata; assembly: GCF_023558435.1. Taxonomy (NCBI): domain Eukaryota; kingdom Metazoa; phylum Arthropoda; class Insecta; order Diptera; family Drosophilidae; genus Drosophila; species Drosophila sulfurigaster. The sequence goes on along the minus strand of NC_084882.1, from coordinate 36,208,911 downwards.
CAATTAATTAAATTACAGCAGACAATACTATATATATCAGACAAGACTCGAGCCAAATCAAATTCGTACATAAAAAGCGCTGAAAGCACATAACAAACAAGGAGAAGAAAGAAAGGGAAAAATAGAAGAAGGAACACGGTTTTTTCTTTATAGCCGGATATTGAATTATCATTTGACGCGCCACTTAATGCAAATTTCAATTTATGCAGCGCCAAAAAAAAAAAAAGCAGAAATAGGAGTAGTTCGAGTCCTTGGCAGATATCCTCGCGTTTAGTTCAAAGTTTACGACTTTATTTCATGACTTCTTGTCATTTAAGTGTAACACGCCAGTTTTACCATAATGACGGAATTGCGTTTTAGTTTCGACCCGACCCGACCCATACATCATGTATTTTCTATAATATGAAACACATTAAGTCTGTCAGGTCGTGGCACGTGCCGCCAAATGGCGTTGCCAATAAAGTTAAAGCCCTCCTCATATAACATAAAAATAGCACAATGCTAAAACACTAAATATATGCAAGCGAAAGCCCATTAAACAGAGTAAATTTGCATTCAAACAAGAAAGTCGCAACTATCTAGCGAAAGTGACGAAAGCCAAATACTCTAAAACAAATGTCAGACTAAGTGAATGATCTACGCATGCGACCCTCTCTAAGGGAAGGGTATCACGTTTATCCAGGTAGACTTTTTGCACACGTAATTTTGTTTAATTGGATGTGTCAGGCGTGTAAATTTATAATTAAATTACTTGAACTTTAACTACATCGAATGCAATCGCACTTACATAATTGATTACAACAAATTAATTTAGTTAAAAAGTCAGCCTAAGTGCGTGTGGCATAAATAAATACCACCCCGGGCTATTTATATAATTATGTTAATTAGCTAGAATTGCTATTAACTGTTTATAACACGCAATTACAGCGTCGCTCGTGCTAAATAATGCATTCATTATAAAAAACAAGACATCGAGTATTTTAAAAAAGTGCAAAAAACAATTTGTCAGAAGTGGGATTCGAACCCACGCCCTCAGAGAGGACCAGAACGCTCATCGACCCTTCTATGAAAGGCAAGAATGTATCTTGAGTCTGGCGCCTTAGACCGCTCGGCCATCCTGACATGTTGAATCGAGGCTGCCAAAGGGCTGACATTAAGTGCGAACGTAAAATGAATTATACTTTAAATTATTTTTAGAACGATAAGCGCAACGTGCAGAGCAACGAAAATAAGAATAACAACAAAAACACGAGTTTTCGCGCCTCAGCGTCGACGACAGCGTCAGCGTCGCATGTCTGCGGGCTATTTTTAGACACACGCTCTTCTCGTTCTCGCTCTTGTTCTCTCCAACGAGTTGTGGAAGCTTGCGTGTGTGCTTTCGGCTTTCGGCGGAGAGATGTGAACTTTAATTGTTGCATTGTTAAGCAGCAAGTGCTGCATACTTTTAGGTGCATTCGTTTTTCGAACTTCGCATGAGCGAGGAAATTTAAAGCATACTTTTGGGCTGTTCTCATTATGTATTCAGAGCAATTGCCCCAAATGGAACGATGCCATTTAATTTTGTAAAGAATTTAAAGTTTTAATCAAACCGAAAAGCCTCCGAAAGTTTTGGCAAATGATGCTCATTCTCCGATTTTACAATTCGCATTATTGCCTTCCTACTCCACCCACATCCAAACGGGATGATGGCACATTAATCGCCCGCAGAGACACGGACATCTACATTTACAGCTTGGACTGTCGACTGGCGATGCGACCTTCACACAGGCAATTCAATTTCAATTTATCAAATGCTTCAGCAACTTCTCTAATTGAATTCCATCTCGGCATAATTCACAAAATATAACATTTCAATGCAAAGAGAGCAGCACAAAAGGCATTTTGCTGCCCCTCTTTGATACAGTTCAGTCAGCCAAAATGCGAGTACTCAAATCTATTATATGTTGCTCGATTTGCTCCACTGTTGTCATTCCCCCCTCTCTACTCCTCTCTCTGTCGCAATCACGTTGAGCAGATTCCTTGCCACATCAACGCGATAAGTTTGCTTATAAATCACAATCGGCCATCGGCAAAAAGGAGATGGAGCTTTACGAAGGATGCTCGGCTTCGCTCTGCTTTGCTCTGCTCTTGCTTTTAAATCGATGAGCATCGCAAAATTGACAATGATTTTTTAAAAATAATTTTATTACTTCATTCAGTGGGGCATTCATGCAGACAGAGACTGACGCATACACAACGCCGACAACATCAGTCCATCAGCAGGCTTCTGTGAGGCTCGCTTGTCCTGTGATTGGATGCAGTCATGCGCGAATGTAAACGCTGTGCTTCGATCCACTCGAGAAGCACTAATATAAATTATGCCAGTTTTCGCTTTCGCTTGGCTCTTTAATTAAATGCTCGACAACAGAAAAAAACATAATCTAATAATTATACATAAAATTATGTTTGTTCTTGGCAGTACTTTTTCGTACCTCACTTATTATCTACTCTCCTTTTTGGCAGTGTTTAAGGCCAGCGTGCATCGTACTGTTTGATGACATAAGTCAGCTTCTTAATGGCCAATTCCACCTGCTCGTCATCCACCTGGTGATAGAGCACCAGACGCATAAATTCCCAATCTCTAGCGCTGGCTTTGAGGACAATTCCTGCTCCCTGCTTGTCGGTCACTCCGGCTGCGATCTCCTCGGGCTCGATGACGGCCAGATGCTTGGCAAACTCATCGGCAGCGAGCTTGGGCTGTTTGATCTGCAGCAGCAGAATATTGGTCTGCACAGTGGCCATGTCAACAACGATATTCGGACTACGCAGCTTATCCACGCCTGTCGGAAATTAGCCAGATGAATTGATAAAACACTGAAGCACAGTCGAGCGAATTACCTTCTGCGATGAGCTTAGTGTGCTCATGGTCCTTCCCCAGCAGCGGAACCACCTGCTCCAATGCCACGAGGCCAGCGGCAGCCAATATGCCCGCTTGCCGCATGCCACCTCCCAAAGCTTTGCGCAGACGATGAGCTCTTCAGACAGAGATGAAATAGATGAGACCAGGGAACGATAGCAACGACGAACGATGAACAGCGAACAACGATTACTCACTCTGCAATGAAATCCTTAGAGCCCACCAAAACAGATCCCACGGGCGCTGACAAGCCCTTGCTGAGGCAGACGGACACCGAGTCAAAATCACGAGTGATGCGCTCCACGCTGACGCCCAAAGCTGCGGCCGCGTTGAAAACTCTCGCCCCATCCATGTGGAGGGCAATTCGAGTGGTGCCCACACCAGGTTCACGGACCAAAGCCGCCAGCTCATCGAGATAGGCGAGGGGGAATCACCTTGCCACCGCAGATGTTGTGGGTGTTCTCCACGACAACGAGCGAGGTGATTGGCTCGTGGCAGTCCTTGTAGTTGCGTATCTTGTGGCGCAGCTCCTGCAGACTAAAAGTGCCGTCCGGCTGATTTCTAATCGTGGCTAATTGGACGCCAGCCAAGTGTGAGGCGCCACCTAAAGACAGAGAAAGAGGAGGAAGTGTTGCAGTTAAAAAGTACTCGGAATTATTGGTGAGTGTTTACCTTGTTCATACAGAAAGATGTGCGATAAATCCCCAACAATAGCTTCTGCGCCACGTCGATGGCAATGAACCATAACTGTAAAGAGAATCGAGGGGGGGGAAAACCAGTTGCAAGTGAAGTTATGAGGCAAGAAAGTACTATAGTACTTAGTGCATTTTCACTTTTCATAAAATGAAAATTCCATTAGAAATATTAATTCACGAAGCTGACTTCACAATGGACTCGACATCGCATCGCATCGCTCTGCATCGCTGGCAGGGCAGCACGTCCAATATTTAAGTACATAAAAATAAAAATTAATGTTATGTATATGGTCGCCCTTAACCTTTACGATTATGAGCCTGATGCATGATACGAGTCGAGTTCTTTTCTTCATTTTCGTTCGCTCGCTCGTTTTTGTTTTTGTTTTCCCATCACAAGGCGCGCTCGAAGCCAATAAACATTAGCGAGATAGGAGCCCACACCCACACCCACACAGCTAGAGTTTAAACTCGAGAGTCCGAGCAGAGTCCTTATTAAAGATTCAGAGCTCACATCGAGCCTCTTCTGTGCTCGATGTTATTTATGTGCACGTCGTGCCTTACTTACCCGCCAGTAGATTTCCCATGGTGCCGCTGGGCACAAAGAGGCCCGCCTCCTTGCCGAAAATGGCCGCCGTTCTCGTCTCCAGTTCGGTGACAGTCGGATCCTCGCCATAGACATCGTCACCCACTACAGCCTCAGCCATGCGTGCCCGCATCTCAGCCGTCGGCTGGCTGACAGTGTCCGAGCGTAGGTCAACAACGGTCGTAGACATTATGCACTGACTGTGTTAGGGATTTTGTGGGTAGAGAGCAATGCGGAAGTTAGCTATACGTTTACACAGAGAGAAACCAGAACCTAGATTACAAAATTCTTGATTTACAATCTTAAGTAAAGATATTTTGAAAAAATCTTGATTTCAAATCTTGGTTTAAGATGTTTTCGATCTTAAAAAGAACCATCACGAAATAAGATTTTTGAGTTGAAACAATCTTAAATCATGACTTTTACATTTTAAGATTAAAAAAACATCTTATTGTGAGATTAAAAACTTGATTGGAAGAAGTTTTTCTTCTAGATTACAAAGGAGATTGCAAATCTTGATTCAAGAATTTCTTGATTTTGAAGGAAAAAAATTTGGTTTCCTGAGAGGTCAGAATTCCTTTTCCTTAAAATTAGAACTTTATTTTGATCTTTTTTGCCGTTAGCTCAGTAAGTAGAGTTGCCGCAAATCTTTGTTCTTGTGATCGTTAGTCTTGGGTTCAAGCTCTAGTCGTGTTAATTATTTGTAGATTTTAGAATAAGCCTTCCTAGTTCAATTTTGACATGGAAACAATCTTGATTTAAGATTTTATTATTGATTTTAGCACCTTTTTTCTTACTGTGTATGTATGTTATGTACTCTGGGTATTGAATGAGCTGGGCAGCAAATCGAGTTGATTTCGAATTTGCATAAATGATAGATGCCAACTTGACTTGACTTGCACTCTATTCCTGTTTTGGGCGGTGTCTAGCCTTCTTGCTCCTTATATAGCAAACGACAAACGACTGACAACTGATGAGTGACGACAAGTGGCTAAAGGCAAACGGCAAATGGCAATTAAAGTACATTCATTTGCATTATCATTCATGAAATTGATAAGCTTGGCCTGACGTGGTTGTCGGTTTGCCTTAACCACGTCCTAAGAACACGTAAACATTTACAGATAAATCCGAATCGAGTGCAATTCACTTTATTTATTGATAGCAAATTACAAAATCAAACAAACATCAATCGAACGACAACCTTCTAGACGCCAAAGCGAATCACACGTGTTTTTGTTTTTGTTAACTATTAACTTTCGATTATCAGTTCGACGACCGAATTTTCCACTACTTTTCACTTGCAATCACATAATCAGCGACAAGAGCAACACGTGCTTTGATTTTGAGAGAGGAATATAAATAAACCTTTGCCACATTCCGCTGACAATAACAACGCAACCACAATTTGCACTTCACTTCAAACCAAACTGATTTATTTAATAATATCAAATTCGTTTCAGTAAAAAAAGAACAACACAAACAAAAACAACTCACAGATTTGGATACTAATTGACGAAGAGAGCGCAAAGCGACACAACTTGCTGGGAGCGGCGACAAAAAAACACTAAACAGCTGGCAACAACTGGGAGAAGTTCCCTGTCGAGTCTCCAGCAGAGCACAAGAGAAACGGTTGTTCTATCAGCTGAGCGAGAGCGGCGATCTGATGACCGCGTACAGTGGGACAATGCTGTCAATTACTGAGCAAATTCCAATTGCATGAAATTTTTGTTTGTAATATATAATCTAACTTAGGAAGTAAGTTAAAACTGAGAAATTGGGAAACTTTCGCCAGTTCAAGGATTATGAAGATGATTTCTGCTTGAAGGAATACTCTCTATGTAAGGATCAAAAATCGCAAATCCTTGCACTAGTTAATTTGATAAGATCTCCTAATATGTTAATAATATGTAATATGTAATAGATAGCTCAGATAAACATCCTCGCATTCACACCTATCCTTTGGAAGACTATGATGTGTCCAAAGGACAATTAAATAATCCTGTCAATAGCCAAGATTTCGTAAACTTTATGTAATTGTTTAATATGTGGATGATGTTTATAAAATGTATTAAAAAATATTATCTGTAATAGATGTAAATAACAAAATATAATCGAACAAAACTTACCCCGATGTCCTGCGGCAGGATATGCCCAAGAGATAAGCTAAATACGTAAAATGACCTTTTCACATTAGTCCTAACGCTTTTGTATCCTTACAAATTCAAAAAGGACCTACATTTTTGTACTCACAGCATCCAAGGCTATCGATCTGCATTCAACGATAATTCAAATTTTATAAAAAATCTGACTAAAAATTTTTTAAAGGGGGGAGCATAGAAAATTTGTAAAAAAATCTGAAAATACGCCGTAACTCCGCCATTTCAAGGACGATTGCGATGTCCTTTGGTCATCAAATAGATTTTCATAAACGAAATCGATTGACGCTGGAAAAAGGACGAAAATCCTTACAGGAGTTGAGATAAAAGGACATTTTAAAAATTAAAAAAATAGCTATATCTCGGGAATGTCCTTGCGTATAATGTCGAGTGATATGTCAAACTAAACCTATCATCAAGGACTATCATCCTGCCAAAAGACATCAAAATCGTCCTTTCGGTTCTCGAGATATTCAGGATTTTGTAAATTTTACCAGTTTCTTAGCGACCCGGAACTCAAATTTCACAAGTGTTGGATTCTTAGATGACCCCATAATGTTTTGATGCAAATCGATAGAGTTCGTTGTCCTGATTCCAGCAAAATTTATCCCAATGTCCTGCGGCAGGATATGCCGAATTTATGAGCAAAATTCGTTAAAGGACATTCTTATTTTAGCTCTACCGCCTTTGTATCCTTACAAATTCAAAAAGGACCTTCGTTTTTGTTCACAAGAGACAGGACTATCGATCTGCATTCAAGGATAATTTAAATTTTGTCAAAAATTCAACCCAAAATTTTTTACAGGGGGGAGCACAGAAAATTTGTCAAAAAATCAAAAAATACACCGTAACTCCTCCATTTCAAAGACGATTGCGATGTCCTTTGGCCACCCAATATCTTTTGGCAAGCGAAATGGAATGACGTTGGAAAAAGGACGAAAATCCTTACAGGAGCTGAGATAAAAGGACATTTTTGAAATAAAAAAAATTAGCCATATCTCGGCAATGTCCTTGCGTATCCTGTCGACTGATATGTCAAACTAAACCTATCATCAAGGACTATCATCCTGCCAAAGAACATTCAAATCGTCCTGCGGGTTCTCGAGATATTCAGGAATTTGTAATTTTAACCCGTTTCTTAGCGAAATTTTTTAAGTTTTGGATCCTTAGATAACCTTAAATTGTTTTGATGCAGATCGATAGAGTTCGACGTCCTGAGTGCAGCAAACTCAGTCCCGAAGTCCTGCGGCATGATATGCTGAAGTTATAAGCTAAATTAAATTGGGTAGTAAATAAAAGATCTCGTTGCATTTCTTTGGTATTTTTTATTCAATGTTTCTGAAATTTTCACTAAAATTGTTGCTACTTCTAACATTTTTGCATTTTGTTTTTGTTTTTGTGTATGTTATTGTTTTTGTTTTTGCTTTGTTACATTGTTTTATGTTTTTTTTATGCTCTCTCTCTGTGATTGGCCAACAAACAAAGTGCAATGCGTGGCATTGCGTCAGATTCAACTACATTAGGTACGATTCAAAAATGTACATTACTTTTGTAAAAACGAAACGAAATTAACTATAGTTATGGTCGATACAAGTAATTAATGGTAATTGTTAACAGTAGTTTGATAACTCTTGAAGTACATCTTTTTCACGCTGGAACTAATTCGACTAACTAATAAGACAAATAATAAACACAACATGACTCTCAACTCTCAGGAAGAGTGCCGTGGTACGCATTCTGATAAAGCTACACGTCTGATATCGATCGATATAGTTTAGTATCTCTTATCAACTAAATTTGCAACTTGAGGGTTGTGGGGAAGGGTTAAGGGAAGGGAAGTATTATGCATTAAATTTACATATTATAAATATACATGTTTGTTGTTGTTTGTTGTAAAATGTATGAAACAATTATAAATAAATATTTAGCAAATAGTTGTTTTTTTGTTATATAGTCTTTTGAAGAAGTTTAACTCGAGTGCAATGCATGATTTAGTTTTTTAGTTTACACTTTTTTTTGTATCAATTCAAGTTCTGCTTTTGGCACCCACTGTCGTGTGTGTGTGTGTGTGTGTAGGTGAGTAGATTATTGTTCTAACTACACGATTTTTAGCTGCTCAGGAAGATGAACCAAGAAAATGCACACAAGATATAGTACAACAATGATTTGTTTGCTTGTTTCCCTTATTGTTTTCCATGCTTCGCTTTCTTTTCTGTTTTTTCTCTGTTCTGTTTTTGGTTTTTGGTATGTGCAAGGATATCGCTGGGCAGCGCGACCTTTTACAAAGGTCTTCGTCAACGCTTACTTCTAGACAGTACACAAGACACACTCAACTAATAGCTAACTTTAGACTCTAACTCTGTGCTTAGCGCTATGACGACAAATCCGTCTCGGATGCATCGAGTTCGCCGGGCGGATTCCGCTTGATGCAATCCCGTATGCTTTGCAGTATGATGCCAACTCGTCGATCGAGCGCCTCGAGATGCGGTTGCCACAGCACCGGGCTGACTGGATCATTGCTCAGCGATTCGCCCATCACCTGTGAGAGCGGCTTGGGTCCATTGTGGAATCTGAATAAGAATAAGAAACAACAAGAACAACAAGTAGTTGGTTTATCAGTTATGGTAAGCAAACATCTTTGCTTTATGGTTACTCACTCCAGCAGCTTGGTGAGCGTCGTCTTGCGTATCAGGCAGCATTGCAGAACAGGCGCCAGAATGGAGAGCTCATCGTGGAAGGGACGGCCAAAGCCACGGCCGTGGTCCAAGTGGAGGGGGAAAGTTTCGTTGCCATAGATTCTGCAAATGGTAGAATAATGGAGGCAAGTGTGGTTGTCAAATTGCGCATACGACCCATGATCAAGGCAGTGTGGCATAATTGCCAGCAAATGTGATTAGAGAAGGAAGGGAGGGAAGGGAGGGGAATTGGCTTAGCTTTAGGGCGTGCAGCCAACCAGGTGTAAGCGGACTCCAAACGATGTCATCGTTATGTGTGTGGCAGACGCTTTTGCATAGCAAACAATGTGGCAACTGGCAACGGGCAACCAGCAACGGGCAACGTCTGCTGTCTTCGACTCGCAGACAGATTCTGGTTTACCTTATGCATCAGCTGCATGAGAATATCTTTCCGAAGCATTGCTCCCAAACGCTTAACGTAGTCCTTGCCAAATGCATGCGCTTACTCACAGCAACAGACGGCAGACTGCAAGCATACGGAGCGTATACGTAACGTGCATAGTAGGCATGAAGCCAACAACGCCATTTATGCGGAAATAAGCCAATCGCATTATGTGTCTCATGCCAAGAGAGACTCAACCATTTATGCACACGCCTCAGCATTACCCATTATCCATTACCATTCCCATTCCCATCTCCATTCCCCCCAAACTGGGTCAATACTCACTTGAATGTCTCGTAATGATGGCGATCCATGTTGCCGGTGAGAAAATCAAACACAGCCATATCCATAAGGTCCAGCAGACGTCGACCTTCATCGTAGGGCGGAATATCGCGTACCTAAAGAGAGAGAGAGGAGACAAAATCAAAATGTGAAATTAAATTGCAGCTCCAAGGAAATGAGTATAAGGAAGCAAAAGGAAAGGCAAAGAAGGATGCTGGTTGAAAGAAGAAAATAAGGACTTAATTAAGTCAAAGGCGATTGCCAAGCCTGCACAATACAATCTGAAGTAGCAGATTCCAGTGGCAGAGGAGAAGGCAACTCGAGCAGAAGTAACAAATAAAAACATTTGCATTCCATTCGAGCTGAAATGCAAATTACAAGTAAGTAAAAGTAACCGCAGGAAGCGCTGCAGACGACAAAGCATGGCGAGGACAACCGGAAGTGGAAATGAAAATGGCACACAAAATTGGGGTAAACTCCAACTCCCCACTCCCCACTGAAGTGAAGTAGAAGTTGAAGCTGAAGCTGAGCCACTCGTTTACTTACCAGAGCACAATAATTGGCATCTGTCTCCCATTGAGCCTTCTTGCGTTTGTGATAGGAGCGTCGCCAAGGATGCCGCCAGAGCTGCACGAGAAGATGAAGATAGAGATGAAGAAGACGAGAAACCAAAATCAATATCAATTTGAGCTGTTTGAAGAATATAAAAATCCAAAGATGCTTCTACTGCTGCTTCTACTGCTGCTGCTTCTGTTGAGTGGCATTAATATGCCACACGAGTGTGGCAGAGGCGGGCAGAGGGAAGCAGCTAAAACATTTATTTCTCATCTCGCAATACGACAATATTATTTTTTATTCAGTTTTTCACTCGTTTTCCTCTGCAGCAGCACTACAAGCGAAATTAATTTTGCTTAAATGAAATTATTTGCGGGGCTGCTGCCAAGAGAAGCAATAAAACTTTCTCTCTGACTCTCTCTCTCTTGACTCCCCTCTCTTTGGTCTCCCCCAAAATGGGATAGCAAAACTTACCTTTCGTCCCTATGCATTTGGCAATGGGGCAAAGAGCGCGGCGCGTTCAGGGAAGCATTTTTGTGGGGGGGAATCGCAAGGACAACAACAACAACACAGTTACCAAAAATATGTAGAAAAATTAAACAGAAAAAAAAAACGTTGAGAGTGGAAAGAAAAAATCATAATAAAAGCGCTGGGCAAGTCTGTGTAATGACCAGAATCCCGCACTTGCCACAAAATGCAGCAAGGAGGCAAAGCAAATAGAAAGCGGCGCACAAAAAAAACATAATGCAAGCTGCCACAACGGCAAAAGCAGAGGCAAAAGCCGAGGCAGTTTCAGTGGCAAGCATGAACGGCAGCAAAAAGCAAACACACACACACACACACACAAAGCGAGCATATAAAAAATAAAGCACGAAATGTAAGGTAAGTTAACGGTTACACGGTGACTATGGAATATAATGGAAAGAGATTGTTTGCATATAAAGCAGCAGCAACCACGCCCCATAAACTGCATAAATCAAGCAAAATTAAATTCACGCTGAAAGACAAGCAAACGCCGGAATGTGGCATACAACTACTGCGATGGGGCAAGCACTTTGTGGCACGTTAAATGCTCACAAAAAAAATCGCATTAAAGATTATCAAATGCATTTAAATGATGGAAATTGCGGGGTGCTTTTCGGATGTGGGATGTGGAATGTGTTTTAGGTGGATGGGAGATGAGATTAAGCCAAAAAAAATATGATAAAGATTTCATTGTTAAGATGAAATTAAAAAGCATAAAAGCTAAGCCAAAGATTAAACATCCTAAACGACAAAACTCACTCGTAATATGGGTAAAAAACATATACCAATACAATTTTTTAATTGTACTTTAAGTAAGGATGACTTTTATAGCTCTCGATTAACATAAAGAAGAGCTAAGAATAATTTTGGAAGAATTTTTCTTGTTTTAAGATAATTGTAAAAAAGTATGAATTCATACTCAAACCAAAATATTAAAGAAAAATAGTTCTAAACTTCTATTTTAAGAACACAATTTTTAAGATGAATGTTGTAGTTTGTTCAGTGTATTTTCTAACAAATGCCTCACCTATTAAAGGCTGAGCAATCTATTCTCTAATTAGCAAACTAATGACACAAACACACCTTAAGCATTGAATGCATAACATTCACTATAAAAGTCAAGTAATGAATCTCTTAAATACAAATTTGTATAATAGTTGTGTCTTCCATATATTCCTCTGTTGTATTCTAATTCCCCTATAGAAATTAACAAGCGTGCAAATCAAATTTGCAACTTAATTAAAATTCCGCACAGTTACAACATTGTTTGGCGTTTTCTTAACTCAGTTTTCTGTGGGGGCAAGCAAAAGCAACTCTTAAAAGGATAATAGTAAAAGTGAATAAAAACCGAAACAACAATAGCAGCAACAATAAGAGCAGCAACAACAACAACAAAGACAGCAACAACACCTCTGCATTTTTCTCTAAAAACGGTACTAAAGAAAAATGATCTCCTGTGCATAATTTACAGTTTTGCCTTACGCTAAATCTCAAGTATACACTTAACCATTTTCTACTTGTTAACTGCAAGAGAGCCGAAAGCCCCAGCAAAAACAAAAACAAAGGCGTAAACAGAGCGAGAAAGTCGCCAGGAAGATACCCTTTAGTAGTGGCTATAAACGCTGATGTGGGACATCTCGAAAACATGGCTTAAATGTTGTTTAACTTATTCATCAGTTTGCATATTTTAACTGCTACCTGTGCTTAGGCTTAAGTTGTGTCTGTGTTTCCCCCCTTTGGCAGCTTACAGGGTATACACAACAAAAAAAAGAGAACAGAAAATAAAGAGAATTATTCCTTTGAGGCACGAGCCCAGCCCTGTAAAAATAAAAATACTTGGAGAGAAAAATGTTTTAGCTGCGGCAAATCTGTCTGCAAAATGCTGGGGGACATGGTCAAAGGGATAAACCCTTTTCTCTAAGCCAAAAGGTGGCTGAGTCGGCATTTTGTTGCTGCTCCTGCTGCTGCTGCTGCAAGCTGATGGAGTTGGGTTTTTGGTTGAAATTTTCAGTTATTTGCATTTAAAAGCCGTTGCTGTTGCCGTTGCCGTCACAGTTGCCTCTGTTCCCGTTTGATGGAGTGGACTCTAGAATTTATTAACGTCCGTCTGTCTTTCTCTGGTCTCCGTCCGGGTTGGTTGCATTTATATTTCATTTTACGCTTTACGAGTTGCTGAAGAACTGATACAATATTTTTGTTTTTAATTCAAGCAGCGGCGCAGGCGGCAAAATGAATGAAATGAAATGAAATTGCCGAGCTAGGAGCGACGAGTGCTCTGCTGACTCAAACAAAGGATACACAAAAAGTAAAACAACAAAATAAGTAAAAATAAAAAATTATGCAAATTAAAAGCGACTTTTTTTCTCTTGTTGTGGGGATGGCAACATGAAACATGAGGCGAGAAGCGATGAAGTGCCACATCCCACGAAGCACGAGTAACTAGTTAAAATTCTCCCCCGGTTTGCTGTGAACTCTGGCAAATGAACTGCTTCTGTCCCAGGGGTCAGCTTATAGAGCTTATTTCCAGATACAAGAGAGATACCTGTTGCGGGCGGCCACTTGCCGCATGCCACATGCCACACACCACATGCATGCTCTTCTAAGTAAATAATGTGATTTGTTATTTAGTTTGGCCAAGCGAACGAAATTAGTAATGAAAGCGAGGGCCAAGCATATAAATTGTAATCTGGGCGCTACGTTGAGAGTTGAGAGTTTGCCGTGCATTAATCAAATACCACTTAGCAGAGAAGAACCACCATGAGTTTTCCCTTTTTCACACTATGACTAGAGATGAGAGTGAGATGGAAGTAAATACACACAACATACCTTGCGATTCGATGAGTCCAGGCTGGGCAGAAAGGCGGCAAATGAGCCCTCGAGCATGTCCGGATTGCCACAAATGGCATGCGAGGTGTCACAATAGTACGAGCACTTGCCATGGAAGCATAAATTAAGCGATGGCGAGACAAAGAATGTCTTCAATAAATTTTCGTCGGCCTTTTGATATATTTCGGTCGTAATGTTCAGCGTCCGACCTGCCACAGGCATGGCGCGACGAAATCCGAGAACTCTGCAAAGCAATGAGAGAAACAGCAATGAAGAAAAACAATACAAAACATTCGAGATCTGAGTGTGAAATAAGCGGTAAATAAAGCGACCAACAGCAAAAACAGTTATGCTAAGAGTTGGTTAAACACAACACAAGAAAGAAATCTATAGTCGAGTGTGCTCGACTGTGAGATACCCGCTACACCCAATTATATTATTATACTAAATTAATATACCGCAAAAATACTAAAAATATAACAGAGTGTCTATTTGGTATATTGATATGGTACCAAATTACTATTCCTCAAAATATTATATTGTTATAATACTACATTTAAAATTGTGGTATATTTTATTGCAAAATATACCAGACAAAAGTATTTCTTAAACAACTTATAAACCAAAATTTTCAGGAATCATACATTACAAGTGCTGTCAAAAAATTATATCTCTATCTCTTATAGTCTCTGAGATCTAAGTGTTTATACAGACGGACGGACAGACAGACAAGCAGGCATTGCTATATCATCTCAACTGTTGACGATGATGAAGAATAAAATATATAAAATATACCGAAAGGATAAAATTAGTATATCGATATATACTTCAATCTACTTTCAACGTAACCATGCTCTTAAAATATACCGCAAAAATACTAAAATATACTGAAAATTGGTATATTGATAAAATATTTCTATAAAAATATGCCTTGGAGTACAAACTATACCAGATTGCTAAAAATATTGAAATATACCGAAGTAAATATTTGGTATATCGATATAGTACTACAATCAAACTATACCAGATTGTCAGCCAAAACAACAAACCCCGATCGCAGCAGCAAATCAAGAATATATTATGATCGTTTATATTTTCTGCCTGTTTAATACATTTCCCTTAGCCTCAAAGCTATAAATACCCTTCTTCCCTATGGGTAACGGGTATAAAAATGCGAAACTGGGACATTTTTCTTTTGCCTCATATATCAATAGTCAAAGATTTTTCCTCTCTCTGGCTGGCTTTATAAAATTTATCTTTTTCACATTTAAAATTTGGCTTCAATTTAATGCTGAGCTCTGAGCAGACTGTATCACAGCAACAGGTGAACAAACACAGCAGTGGAGAGAGGAAGGAGGGAGAGAAAACATGTTTGTTGACCAAAAATTCTTTAGCAACAATGAAAAATGTTGATTGCGTGTGCGACGAGTGTCGCCTGAGGTTATCAGTGAAATGCCATAATTTTATTTTGTTTCAGTTTCAGTTTTGCTGTTGCTTTCGGTTTTGTACGCACTTTAGTTCATTGTTTTGCCGGGGTCAACAAGTTGGTCCCTTTTAGCAAATTGCAAACTCTAGAAAGTGAGACTTGACTTGACTTGACTTGATTGTATGTGCGTGCAAGTTGGTGCTTGGTGCTTGGGACTTTCCTCTTGTGTTGTCTGACAGCAACAATTACACAAGTTCTGATGTTTATCTAAACTCAAAAATGCTATACGCTCAGATCTCTGTGTGTGTGTGGAGTGGTCTCGTCTGGTCAGTATAATGGCCAAAAGCAAGCAACTGCCAACTATGCAGACAATTTGAATCTAAATTAAGGCTAAACATGTCAGAATGGAGAGAGTTGGTCTGCTCCTCTCTCTATCTGTGTGTTTGTACAAGTTAATTAGTCATTAAAAAGGTCGTTTGCCCTCTCTGGCAGCGAGTCCTGTGGGTCATCTCATTATTTGGATGAGACTGCATTTATTTCCATATGAAATTTATTCTTAAACAGCATAACATATATATTTCTCTAGATGCTGTGTGTGTTCGTCGTAAATCATTTTATTGCCACCATCGTAAATAATAAACATAAATTGATGGCACCTTTTGCTTTCCCCCTGAGGCTATTTGCGGATTACCACAGACTTCGTTCCCAATCTAACAGAGCCAGACGGACTCATAAACCTAGACTAGAGCCTAGCATTAGCTAATTTGATTGCTTTAAATCCGTAAATGGAGCACGGATTTGTCAGGTGTAAAGAATGTTGTAAATAACATTCGATCGATCTGTCTCTTTCTGTCTGTTTATTTTCTAATTGAATAACGTAATTCCAATTGCTGTACAATTTGCATAAATATTTGCGTTCGTCAGAGACGAAATGTAATTAAAAATGAAATTTAAAATAAATATGCATTCATTTCGAATGCAGTAATGAGAGCGATGCAATGAATTTTATTGCATAAATTGCACTTGCATTCAGTTCACTGCGTACTCTCATTTCCAATGGCCTTTACAAAGGAAAGAGAGAAGGGAAGAGAAAAGAGAAGCAGAAGGTAAACTCACCTGTCCAAATGGAAGGCTGCAATCTCGGCATTGTGACGCTCGTAGTCTGTGAAGTAGAAGTGATTGGGCAACGTTTGCTGGTCCCGCGGAAACCTGAGAGAAACAGATGTGCAACGGCATAAAATAATAAAGCGATAAAATAATGCAAATAACAGAAAGTAAATGAGAATTGCGAAGTGAGAAGTGCGAAGTGTAATGCAATAAATTGAATTTAAAGTGCGGGTGCCAATTGAATGCATTTGCATTTACAGCTACATTCAAGGCGAGGCACAGAAACAGGAACAAGAACAGAAACAGGACCAGGTAGAAAGTCCTGTCAGCTGGCAGCTTAATTACTTACACGACGACACCGCAGCGCAATTCACAAAAACGTTTCATTTAAATTGCAAATGAAGAACATTAAAAGGACACTTTACACTTTGGCAGCTGCTGTGGTTTCTCAGCTGCTGTGGGCTGCTTGACCAACTCCAACGTTGCAGCGCGTTTAAATCTCATTAAAAAAAAAAAAGAGAACGCGCGTATAAATAATTTAAATTGCGAGCTGCTTGAAGTGCCACAGCAAACTTAACATCGCAATGCTCGATGCATCGCAGTACATCAACGAATTGTCCATTTGCGTGGCCACAGAAAAGTCAGCATTGCCGTGAATAAATTATATTTACTCAACTCAACTCAACTCAGCTCCGACAACCGATGTCGGTTTGAGTTTTTATCAATTATTGCGATTCACTTGCACTATATACATATATGTGTGTTCTCTCTTGGCATTTTGATTGCCATTAAACTTACCGCATTGGCTTCATTAGAGCCTTGATGTCATTCGGATACTCGATGATCAGTTTCAGTTGTGTTCCGCCCTCCTTTTGCACTGTGAAATACACAATTAATTGAAATCAAGTTAAGTAAAAACTCGCTGCACTTGCATTTAATTACGTCCAGAGTTCAAAATTCGCACATCGTTGCACAATTATTTTTGGAAGAAGCTGCCACAGAATTAAGGGCGAGGCAGAGGCAAGCGGATATTGCAATCATTGAAATTGCATCAAGTGAAAGTGCATGAGCAAATTACACTTGACTAAATTGCAATTAAAATGCAAGGCATACAAGCTTACAAAAATATTGCGTATACGCAAAGTAACCCCACAAAGAAACCGACACGAAAATGCTGACCTCTTTTGTTGGCCCTGTGCACTCAACTGGGCATTGCCCAATAATAGACACATCAAAAGCATATTTTTGCTACCCGTACAAGTAAATGTAAATGTAATTAAAAGCAAGTTTCTCTCAGCCATGCAAACCACATACCACCAACAACAACAACAACAATTGAAACAAAAACTAATCTCATTCTGCATTAGAATGCAAGTCGAATAAATGGACAATACTTAACAATAAAAACAAAGCCAAAAAGGGAGCAGTTGCTTAACCCAAGCTTAAAGGAGGTGAATTTTGTCGTTCAACACTGCGTATGATAAATGTGCACCGATAACTAAAGTTTGCGACTTTAAAGTGTCATTGTTGTTGCTGCGAATGAGTTTAGACTTTGTCTTGAACATTTTAATGTTGTTGCGTAGTTTTTGCGCCTCGTGCAAAAGTTTATTATTAATAAATTACGGCCAGAGCAAAGTTTCGAATGAAAATAGTTTTGCGTGCCACCTTGGCGGAGGTCTCAATAATCCCGGGCAACTTTTGTGCAGCTCCTTTGCATAATTAAGTTAAATGTGCAGCCAGCCAAAGGGCGAATGCAGACGAGGAGCGAGAGGAGTAAGAGAATGAGAACTTGGCGTATTTATGGCTTTACAATATGTGTTGCGATTGAGAGACAAGCTCGGGCTTCGTTTCGTACTTACCCACATGCTCGATTGGCAGCTTGATCATGTCACGTAGCACCGCATCGACCAGTGTATCCTGTTCGCTGTAGAGCTCCTTCTTGGTAATGCGCAATTGGAATCGCTCCAAATTGCTGGCGTTTGCTCTGCAACACAAGCGTGAAATAAAAGAAACTTTTTAGTCAGACTCAATCACACAATTGGGGATGTGCAGGCGACTGCGCTTATAAGTATGCTACGGAAATGCTTTGGGCCAAAAGCACACACACACACACACACACACACACAGACACTCGTGTACTTGAGAATAGGTATCAAGTTGCCCTAATGATTGTCACATTGATTTGTCAAAGCAACCAACGGCAGAAGGCAATCGCTAGACGACGTCGTCAGCTGGCGCAGC
The DNA here is from genome assembly GCF_023558435.1 of Drosophila sulfurigaster albostrigata. Lineage (NCBI taxonomy): Eukaryota > Metazoa > Arthropoda > Insecta > Diptera > Drosophilidae > Drosophila > Drosophila sulfurigaster. The sequence continues at coordinate 36,190,502 of NC_084882.1, read as the reverse complement.
AAATCTTTTGCCTCTTTGTGTTTTTTCAATGCCAATTTGGCTTTCAAATGCATTCTCCGCCCGCTGCTTCCACTTCCATGACTCTCTTTCACATTCGCAGACTGAGATTGAAAAACTGAGGCAGAGAGAGAGACGGGGACAGATACAGAGAGATAGCGATAGCGATTGAGATACGCATTTTTTACGCTGTAATCTCTCAAGCCTCAGAGGAAACCATCTCCAACTTCTTATGCGTCTGCGATGGCCAGCAGAAAAAAAAAAATGGACTTTACTTTTATCATACACCATGTTGCATATTTCCTTCTTCCTTCCTCTCTCTCTGGGGTTTAGTTTTTTGTCTTTTGACTGCTTTTGCTCTCGCATTTGAAACAGTTTATTTAAGCACATTTTTGCCCAGTTTACTTTTAGTTTTGCTGTCAAAGCATTAAATCCGATTGGAAATTGCAGTTTAAATGCGCCGCAAACTGTTTAAGTGGCTTTGCCTCGATGTTGCATACTTTTCGTTCGTATCGAACTGCAGAGAGTGAAATTGCTGACAGTCCACATAGAAAACATCTAAGTAAGCTACAGTCGAGTGTGATCGACTGCAAGATACCCGCTAACTGTTGTGAATAAATGCAACACAGTACTAAAACGTATACCAATGGCTATCTTTGGTATATTGATATACTATAGTACTACATTAAAAATATACCATTTCAAATCGTAACATATACCATGTTAATATACCGCAAAAATACTTTAGGAAATACCAGACTATACCTAGTATATTGATATAGTACTGTATTCGAAATATACCATAGTATAAATATACCGAATCAATATACCACAAAAATACTAAAAGTCTAACATGGGTCATATTTGGTATATTTATAAAGTGATACATTAATTATATACTATTTTTAAATATACCAAATTAATATAGCACAAAAAATGTAACAAACAATTTTGGTATATTTATATTTATACTACATTCAATATATAACATTAAGAGTAAAATATACCATATTGTCAGCTAAATCAATAATCATTGGGTAAAAGAGACGTAAAGACAACTTAGATAAATGCCAAGAGAAATATAAGAATGACAAATTGAATTGTTGCAATTTGCTGTTGCTGTTGCTGTTGCAACTGCTGTTGCAGTTGCCGTTGCAGTTGCAGCTGTTGCCGGTCAGTCAAGTTGCCAACTTGAAAATCTGGCCATGGACAAAAAAGGGTTGACAGCTAGCAGCAAAGCATGTTTGCGGCATTGTGCGGCATGTTTATCACGAGATAATGTAGTCACCATTCGCCCAACTCTATCCATCGCTTGGCTGAGCTCACGTAACTCCCATGGCCATATTCCGTAGACGTAGTCAACGTCGTTGTCATCGTCCTTTTACCCGTTGTCATTGTCATTACTGCCACTACAATGATTGCTGTTGCTGTTGCTGCTGTTCCTGACTTGGCTGCTTGGCTGCTCGACTGTCTGGCTAGCTGCTGCTGTTGGCCCAAAGTCAACTCGCTGGAATCCTTTTCATAATTTGCTTGATGACGTCTGTGATACTTTACGCAGGCAATGCTTTAATGCTGTCCCTTCCTGGTTGCTGCTGTTGCTGTTTGCCAACCTTTCAACTTTTTGTCGCCGCCACTCGCTCCTCAACTCTAGTCGACTCGACTCGACAGGAAGGAAACAAATGTCTGAGAGCCAAGCCCCTTGTGCAACGAGCAGCACAAAATGACTTTCAATATTTTAACTTTTTATGGAAATGGCGACAACTTCCTGACTACCTGGCCTGAGCTTGTAATGAGTCAGTTTTCTCTCCGTTGCACTTTAAATTCTTAAAGCGACTGTAGGAATATATTTGGACTGCAATTAAGCATTAGTTCCAATGGCTATTTCTTGGCAACAGTCGGCAATTGTCATGAGCTGGTCAAGAGATTGACAAGGGTTCAGTTTCTATTTTTTTTTTTCTGTCTGAGGAAGAAGATTACGAACGCAGCTGCTAAGTGCGGTCGACACTTTCCAACCACCAGCAACAGTAAGGCAGCAGGCAGCAGGCATCATCATACTTCATTCGAGTGGCTCAGACTGAGTCCAATTTCTGCGCATGTTTCATTTGTCAAATGCCACAGCGGGGGGCAAAGCCAAGAGAGGGAGAGCTGAGAGTTGTGTAATTGATGAAGCAGCTCGCCCGGACATTGACTAAGCACCGACCACTGTCCAGAACTGGCAATATGTTGAGGTTAGCGGCTTCTTAAAACATTTCGCCAGTTAATGCGAGTTTCGAGTTGCTTTCGATTGCAATTGAGTTGCAACTAACTTGCCGCCATATGCTGTCCTTCAACAATAGCGAAAGCGATCACAAATCCCTTCCATCCATTCTACTCCTCCTCAAAAACTGTCAACCGATGTAAATTTGATTATGCAATCCGTTGACAACTTTCAGTCTCCTTGTTCACAGTTGACAGTCTCCAGAAATAGCCAAAGAACTGACACAATTTTGTTGGATAATTTATGAACAAAGTTCGGATGCGGATGATGCTCTGCTTTGAGTCACTTTTGATGGAAATGAAAAGGAAATCAAAAATGTTCAAGCACTTCTGAGCAAAGCCAACAAATTAAACTAATTGAAAAGGGATAAACAGAGGGATCAAATGAGTTTTACTGATAAAAATATGAAAAAATTAATGAATGTTATATAAGAGTAGATTACAAATGAAATAAAAAACTGCAATAAACATTAACTGCATTCTATATTTTAATATTTCTATATTGGTGAAGTAAATTGAAATCTTCTAAATTGCTTTCTCTATTCTAAATCGATTTTTCCCATGGTGCAAATGTGTTGCAAACCTTTAACTTTTAAACAAACATTTCAAACAACAAAATGTTGCCGTAGCAGAAAACTTTCACTTGAAGTTTCTGTGCTTATCGTTTATATATATTTTTTTGCGTTTTCTTATATATTTTTCGTTTTTTTTTTTCTTGCGATTGCAAATGTTTTCTCTCTGTGGCCCTAGTAGATATAATAACAGCTGTCAGTCGGCATGTCCCGGCTCTGTCCTAAGCCCTGTGCTCGGCTTCTCGTCTTCTCCGTCTTCGTCATCTTCAAGCTCCGCCCCATAATTGTTTCAGCATAAGAAAATGTCAGTAAACTTTGCCATCGCTGATTTTGCCGTGCAGCTGCTGCTCCACAGGGAGAACGAAAACCAGGAGCAGCAGCTCAGAACTAAAGCCCTAGCCGGAGTCGGAGTCAGCGCCAGAGACAGAGCTATAAGCAAACCACAGGCACTTCTAGAGCAGCTCGACGTCGTGTGCTTAGAAAGTGAAAAAGTTTGTGCGTGTGAAATTGTGGCAAGGCGGCAACCAAAGAATCGCCCAACAAGGCAACCGCGGCCAACAATCCGGCGACGCGACGACAGCAACGACTGGCGAATGGCGACTCTAGAGTGTAGAGCGGAGAGCGGAGAGTGGAGAGCTGGCAACCACGGGCGGACATTTTGAAGTGAGTTACAAGAGAGCAACAAGAACAGGCGAACGCACAAGAATGAAATTAAACTTATATTGTTGCGTTTGCCGGTCTACAAGGATAAACTTTAGCAGCGAACGCGAACATTAAAACCACTGACAGCAGCAGCAGTAGGAGTAGAACAACTAAGAAAGCTACACTCGAGTGTGCTCGACTATGAGATACTCGCTACCCATTTTAAAGCAGTGCTGTATTAATTTTAATATATCAAAGACTATATTTGGTATACTGATATAGTAACATTTAAAATATGCAATTTTAAAATATACCAAATTAACATACTGCAAAAATACTATAAATATACCAAAGGCTATATTTGGTATATTGAGTACTACAATTTAAATATACCATTATCAATTTTACAGCATGCCAAATTAATATACCACAAAAATTATCAAAATATACCGAACACTGCCTTTGGAATTTCAGAAATAAAAGAAATTATAGCTATTATTGTCTGTACTAAAATCCTAGACTATATATACAAGATTACACTTGTTATTTGATTTTTATCCATTTGCGGGGGCGTCACAAAAATTTGAAGCAAACTTGATCTGCGTGCAAACATAACAAATGCTGTCGAAGAACAATAATATCTCTATCTCTTATAGTCTCTGAGATCTACATAGGTGTGGTGGCAGACAGACAGACAGACGGACAGACGGCTATATCATCTCTTTACTTTACTTTATTGGATCGGAGCTGCATCCTTCTGCCTGTTACATACATTTACTGAAGGCACAAAATTATAAAACCCTTCTACCCTTCTGGGTAGTGGGTATAAAAAGAGGAGGTGGAATTATAGCATGAGTTGGAGTCGGAGTTGGAGTTGGAGAAGGTGGAGCAGCTGCAACTGGGAACTCGCAAAATGTCAGCGCACTTTAGTTTTACACACTCGCCGACATTGAGCATAGTCTTTTATTACGACGCGTCTGTATAAACCGCATCGCCATCCGCAGTCGCATCCGGACCAGGAGTTGAGCCGGGGCCAACAGCAGCTGCTTAACTTGCAGTTCGAGCTTAATTCTCTCTTCCTTTTCGCTCTCTCTCTTAATTTTTTTTTTTTCGGTTACTTGGTTTGTAATTCGCTCGAAATAAGATTGCTGTCCCAGCTCAACGCGGTCGCAATTGCAGGCTAATTAAAAATTTGTCATACTAATTAAACGCACGCCACCGCGTAGACGTGACGAAGAGAAGAAGAGCGACAACGACAACGACAACAACGATGACAACGACTACGATGAAGGCCAAAAGGACATCGGGACATTGCGGCTTATGGTAAATCAGTGGCACTCGCTGTGTCAGTTCTTCTAACAAGCACAAATTTTTGTAATTATATTTCAGCTAATGGAGAAGCGCGAGACCCACTGTGCGCTCTCTATCTCTTGTCTCTGCTCATATTTCATATTATAATTTTTAGGGGAAATTTGCATTTTTTCGTGTTACGAGTAGTTGCATTTCTTTTTTTTTGCAAAAGAGATGAAGATAGAGAATCACCTGCTGCCTGGCTACAGTGCAGTGCAGTGCTGTGTTGCAAAAGTGCTGACAAAGCTGCCACTTGCGCCACCCTCGCTGCTGCCTCGTAAATATCTTCAGCATGCATAGCCAAGACAAAAGGCGGCCTAAACCAACCACACGAGCTCGGAGTGAGCTCGGCACGCGCTTGGCAACAAAAGCAGCAAGCGGCAGCGAGTTGACAGAATTTTAATGAGATATCTCTGATGGCAGCAGAAGCTATGCTTGGGATCCAATTTAGGCTATATCCTAAAGCCTTCGCCAGCCAGAAAAGGTATCCTCACATTGTTATAAACTTTGTCACAACGTGGCAACAGATGTGCGAAATCTTGCCAGAAAGTTTCATTCTTTTCTATATAGCATTAACGCTGCTGAAATTTTAAGCTGCATTTTGACTTAGGACTTTGCAGCTTGTTAAGACTACTTATGACTCCACGCGGTGGAAAGTAAGTGTATTTCCATTTCTACCACATGATGCATGCTCTACACTAACATACACTTTGCTATTTCTTTGATTTTTTGCCTCTTTGTGCTGTGGCAATTTTGCTTGTTAATGAAATTTGCATTTGTGCTACGTGCAGCGCAAAAGAGCATTTTGGCTCCGTTTCGGTGATGTGCGATAAATTAGAAAATCAAGCACTTTTATGCTAATGCCAAGAGCGCAAAGGCAAACAGCCGCCTCCAGGAGGCAAACAACGCCTAGAACAACATACTTTCAGTTTGACAAGTTTTAACCACTTTGCATTTTCCCCCATTTGCGTTTTATTATCATTACAAGTACGAGTATTTTTTTTTATCCTTTTCACTGTTAAACTATTCGAGCAAATGAAATCACTCATACGCCACGTTTTCAATTTTGATAAAGACAGCATGAACAATCGCTTCTACTCTACGTAGAGGAGGGAAAGAAGGAATATACCTAAGCTGATTACTGTGCAAGGAAATCAAATGAATTCGCAGCGAAATAAATTTCATTGCTGCACTAAGTGGAAGAGAAGCTGAAGCTGCGAGTCAGAAAAGTCTGAAGCAGCTCGATACGGGAATCCGCATTGATTTCTTTATTGCAGTTTTATTTGATTGCGCTCATATGAAATTACGTATACGCAATGTTGAGACAAGCACACACTGTAACATTGCGCTAAACTCTCATCAGCGTTATCAGCGAGTGGCATCAGACAACACCAAACCACAGTCGGAGGGGAGACAGACGGACAGACAGAGAGACAGTCAGCCAAGACGTAAACGTTAACGTTAGAGCAAATATCTAAAACGTAAATGTGTCACGTAAATGGAGCGTAAATTTCAATAAAAATCATTTCAATTTCACCAAAGCCAAAAGGACTCGTAACTGCTTCAAACGCACACACACACCGCATCGCATTGCCTAGGAAGAATTTGGGATTGGAATGATTTGGGAGAAAGAGAAGGTGAATGGTTGTCTACTCGGTTGTCTGGCTTTGGCTTTGCTACCCCACAATTACAACAGTTACAACAACAGTTGCTGCTACGCGTGCCTGGCAAATCTAAGCGAGACTGTAACCAAAGCAGAACGAAGCGAAAGCCAAAGCCAAAGTCAGGAAGGTAAAACACTAAGCATTATGCCTTCCGCTTAAGGGAAATTGAATTTTTCGTCCAGCTTCCGTTCATCTGGCATTAACAATCCTCGGAACACAAATCACAAATCACGAATCGCACTTAACTACTCGACACACTCTTTAACTATCATTCACTCACCCGACTTGTCGATGCAGCATCTCGCCTAGAGTTGGATTGTTCACAGACACATCTGGAGCATTGTCCACAATGACGTGCAGATATTCATCGCTGAGCAGCAGCTTCTGTAGATCGATGTAGCGATCATGTGGCGTTGGCTTCCGTGTCGAAAGCGTTGAGCCAGCGACGACAGCTTCTTGGCCGCTGGTTGTGCCACCGCCGCCGCCATTTTGACTGCCCGATGCTTGGGCCTGAGTGGACGCCTCCTTGGAGCCAGAAGAGTTGCTGCAACGAGAAAAAAGAACAAGAACGAAAGAAAATAAGATGAAGGCCATAATTAGTTTGACGTTGAGGCGCACTTGACAATGGACCAGCCACTTACACTTAATTGCAACTCACAAGTGGCAGTTTATGATGCACTGTGCAGCAAATGGAAAACGGCCAAGAGACCGAACGAAGGCTGAACCCTGAACACTGAACACTGAATGCTGAAAGATGAGAGACGAGAGCCGAGTGGCTCAAGTTGAGCATTTAAGGACATGCTCCACAAGGTAAGTTGAAACTTTGACTTTTGCCTAGGACTTAACTATCTAAAGCCCACACGCATTTACACGTAGACACACACACTCACACACATACGCAGCTGGGCTGCAATAAACCAAAATTACAAGCACTTTTGATGGAAAGTGCATGCCGTAAGTCGAGGCTGCACAGTGGCCTAAAGTGGCAATTATGCTGGGCAAATTCTAAGCAAATATAACTTATTGTTTCAGCAGACTAACTTTGGCATTTAAGCCAAATGTTTTGCAACTGCGAGCAAGCCTTAGTAAGCCATTAGTTCTCTTGGTCATCAATACAACGTTATTCATCTGTTAAAATCAGATTCAACAAATTTGAAATTACTTTTGAGTTCCATGTATTTCAGTCAGTTCTTTGTATTTCAAAAACTTTGCTTTCTCCGATTGAATTTTAGAGCCTGCACAGTTTTGACCGACGCTCTTAAATGGAAAAGACATTTCACAATTCGTCATCATAAATTGTCTCCCGAAATAAGACAACACGTAAAAAACATCCAGTAGAATGTTTTAATTTTAAAATATACCAAATTAATATACCCCAAAAATACTTAAAAATATTTTAAAATCAATATTTGGTATATTTGTATAATGCTACATAAAAAATTATATTTACAAATTTTGAATATACCGAATTAATATACTGCAAAAATTCTACAAATATACCAAAGGAAACTTTGGGTATATTGGTATAATACCACATTCAAAATATACCATAACGTGCAAAATATACCAGACAAAAGTATTTCTTCTTCTTATGTAGGCAAAATTGTGACTCTATCTCTTATAGACTCTGAGATCTACATAGGTGTTCATACGGACGGACAGACAGACAGACATATGAACTTTGACATTTAAACTAAATGTTTCACAACCGTGAGCAACCATTAGTTTACAATTAGTTCTCTGTATAGTTAATGGAATTCTCTCAATACAAAGTCATTCATCAGTTGAAATACTTTGACCTACAACGTAGAGCGTGTGCATGTATTTAAAAGTATATTTTAATTACTTTAGACTATCAGCAACTTTTGCTATAAATACTTTGATAATTATTTCGTTGCACTGCCTTGACTTTTGACCATTGTACTTTGTCAGTGAAATAAGCAGCAGTTGAGCAGTGCTTAGAACTGATATAAAGTTGCTGCACTTTGTGCTCTCCCATAATATGATACACACACACACACAGCTTGGTTGGCCGAACTGTTTTATATTAAGGTTTAGTAACTTTTAGATTTTGACTAAAGTTGCCACCATTGATGGAGCAGCAGCTCTTGTTGCTGTGACTGTTGTCAGAGTTACCTTAACCTTGGCCAAGATGCTCAGCAAATTGCAGTTGCTCGTTAGCACAATTTCAATTTCATTTCGAGGAGTGGCAGCTTTGGCTTCTATCGTAATTTGAGTGCTGGCTTTTTTGGCCATTAAAATGAATCTCAAATCTCTGCAAATCTCTGCAAATCTCAAATATGCCTATGCGACACAACAAGAGTTGTTGCCCAAAAGGAGTGTTGCATCATTAAGCGAAGGGCTTCCAGGATGAGTTGAGTTGCGTTGAGTTGAGTGAAGACCTTGAGCCTGAGCTGAGCTCAACTGAGCTGAGAACTCGAATCAAGAAGTGCAAATTGTTTTGCCTTAGCCACAAAACTTTGCACATTGTCGTTTAAATTTTTAATTGTTGCAGCAACAATTTGCGATGCGTGCGCTCCAATGGATATATTCCTCCTCCTTCCACCTCTGGCTTGCCACCCTCAGGTGAGAGGATGTCTGTGTTATGCTGCTGTCTCTGGCTGTCACTCAAAAGGAGGCATGCCACATGTGCAGGCGCCCAGGTAAAGTGCGAAACTTTTTCAATTAACAGTTACCAGCAAGCTTTAAACTTTACAGCCGCAACAGCCTCCTTTGCCCCTCTCTCTCTCTCTCTCTCTGTCTCACTCTCTACTTGCCACTTCTGAGTTATCTTTGCCGCAAGGCTTATTACGAATATCTCATAACGAGCTTCAGCAGATTTAACGCATTTAATGCCATCGCAACACACACAAGAAGCTGGCAAGCATGAAGCATGCCACATAATAGCATTTTATGCGGCAATAAGAATTAAAAGCTTACTTTTGTTTGTCTCGCCCCACTCTCCTTTTCCAATTCTATTCATTCTTTGCAATTTTTGATATTTATGCAATGCTCGAAATTGATTTTGTGGACAGCGTCAGATTACACGCTGGCTAACAAGCTGGCCACGTGGCAGCTTAGTCTTTTAGTCTCCTCCTAGTCTGGTATTGTTTAGTAACGACTACGTGATGCAACGGGGCAACTACAAAATACATTTGTGACATTTGCACCGCCGTTTGCCGCAGATCGATGCGACAGCTTTGCTCATTAAACTGTCACGTGACATGCGTAAAGCAGGTGGCACGGCCTTTGGTCGCAGCTCACGGGCCTTCAACTGGACATGCAACGCGATTAATTAAGCGATTGCTGCATTGTCAAGTGCAGCCGACATTTGCCCCATATCGTTGCCATGTAAATCAACAGTCGCGATGTTCTATGCTTCAAAAGGGAGCATAATGACGAGCTGTTCTAGTGAGAGCTTAGTAACGAACTGCATTGATATTTGATGTGTATGATAAGTGTTATCGCGTATTGCGTTAATAAAACATAATTCAAGATATGGCAACTATACCAAAAATATACCGCAAAAATACTAAAATATACCAATGTCAATATTTGGTATATTTTAAGATAACCACTGTACATTTTAATAAGATTCAAGATATGACAAAGATACCAAAAATATACCGCACAAATACTAAAATATACTAAAGACTATATTTGATATATTATGAGAAATCAGCTATCTATTTTCAATAAAACCAGATTTTACAAATATGCCAAAAATATTCCGCAAAATACAAAAATATACCGAAGCCTATATTTGGTATATTCATATAGTTCTATATTCAAAATATACCAAAATATATCAGATTATCAGCCAAAGCGACTAACTTTGAGTGTTTCATACGGACAGACAGACAGACAGACGGTCAAGAACATTTCCTGCAAGCACAAATTTATAATACCTTTTTTCTATAATTATTAAAATATTTAAGGAGAATATCACAAATAATGAAATAGATCATTGGTACCAATTTTGATATAGTTAACGATTAGTTATTAGCCTGCTGAATGCTCTAAATATCACATCGATGTTCTCTCGTATAATTCATCAAAGTAATACCCTATATTTATATTCTTTTCTCAAATTACAAACAACATTTAAAGCTTCATCGCGGTGATCACGTTGAAATGCGAAATGAAATAATAAATAATTCAAAATAAATCGCGAGCCGTCAATTCGGGATGCTTTAATAGAATTTATTACACTGCACTGCACACTGTCTTAGCTGAGGTATCATAATTTTGCATTTGCCACACAGCACAAAGGGACGGACATGGAGGCAACACAAACTGTACAAAGTTTTCCAAAGGGAAACACGGAACACGGAAATGTGGAAACCGTTTTACAGGCGACGGCGGCACCAGGCGACCGACTTATGAATTAATTAAATATTTACTAGCAAAATATTGGCGTTTTATGTTCCCCTGTCAGTTTCACCAAGCAACCAGAAGCAAATGGTGTATCGTGAACGCCTTCACGGCTCGACAGACTGCCTGACGCCCTTCTGACTGCCTTCCTGACTCCCTCCTGACTTCCTCCTGACTCCGTTTCTCCTTCCCTCCTCCTCCTGGTTTGCTGACTTGTTCCCTGTTTGCCTGGCTGGGCCCAGCCTGAATGTCTTGAGACTTGGCAAGCGTATCTTGCTGCGTCTTGCTGCGTCACTTTTTATGCTTTATTACATAACTTCCGCCAACCACCAGCCGCAGAGCAACACACACCCACACCCACTCACACACCCACACGCACACACACTCCCTGCGATTATGTTGGTGGAAAGAAGAAGAAAAACGCAGGAGCAGCAGGTCGACGTCATCGTAAAAAAGCGCAAATGCAACCCCGCTATGAGCTCACACTCACACACAGGTAACTGCTACAGTGAAACTTCCCTAAGAAGTACAATTTATTTTTCTTTTTATCTAATTATGCTACAATTTCTGAGTAGCAAAAGTTGTCTTTATTAAACTTCCTCTGCTTCGAAATAGATTTAACTTAACGAAAGGTTTCACTGTACCTGCAACTTTCCACAATGTGCAACATCCTAAGCTCTGCCTGCTCCCGCAGCACGTTTAGCTAGTAGCAAATTGCGTTTTAATGCCAGACCAAACAACTTTTCTATTGCAACTTTTGTTGCATTTGCTAAATTGAATTATGTACAATGCGCGGCCGAAGCTCCTCTGGGATCTGGGATCTGGCCGTGACGTGCGGTTGGCTTAGCAACAACATTAGCAACAATCTAGGGAGAGTCCTCAGTAGAGGTCCGAACAGATGCCGAAAAGTGTGCTATCAAATAACCCATTATTGAAAATTAAACTCGATTGCACAGCAACGAATTCAGTACTTCGCATTACCAAGGATTCCATTGAGCGATTAGTTTGTTGCATTACAATTATTTTGTGATAAGAGAAGCAGACTTTGTGGAGAGTTTACTTGGTTACATAAATATTTATGTCGAATTAACCATACAGAATTTTCAGATATATTCATAAACAGACAAAAGTAACTGAAAACTTACCAAATTAGAAGCTTGAGCTTAAGGTTGAGCTCAAATAGATCCCTATAATATATTATATTATTGTGTTGCTGTTATACTGATTCAATTACTTAATTAAGTCTAATATATAATAATAATAATAAAAGATAATAGATAAATTTTAAATTGCATCATTACAATCTGCACCTTTTATGGCATTAATCAAATATGATATATTTTAAACTAAAAAACGAATTATCACCCAATTAACAGATAAGCTAGCTCCGTATTAGACTTCTGCATGAATGCATCCAAAACGACAAATGAATCATTTATTCTAAATGTGGGCACACTCTTATTTCTGCACAGTATATTTGGGTGTGAGTGAGTAGGGTAGTATTGTCTGTTTTGATTGACAGTGTTCTCACTCATTCCATAGTTGTACAGCTGTTATTGAGTACAGCAAAATTGGTGTGCAGCAGTCAACATACTGTACAGTATTTTGGTGTGCAGTTTTCTTACTGTACAGTGAGTGAAACTTCATGACTGGTACATACACACATATATAGTTCTCGTGTGTATGTATGTATGTTCGTTTTAAATGTATTTATTATAAAAAAAAGAATTTAGAAATTATTATTATTTAAATTAAAACTAATTATAATATTTATTTTATGTTATTAAGAAATCTATATTTAAATTATTTATATTGTAATGAAGAAACATTATTTTATTTACTATGTCTTCAGCAGTGGCAATTTTTGACCGTTTTTCGCAAATTAAATTTTTGGCAATTTTTTTTTTGTTATGCTGCAAATGAGTACATTCATGCAGAAGTCTACTCCGTATTAATTTCTTCATTTATGTTGTATTACTATACAGACATGCATAGCAAACATTCTTATGTAGAATAATCTGATACATAAAACCTTTAAAATAAGTAGCGGTCAAATGACGTCACTAATAGTCGTTATATCTTTGAAATCGTATTCTTGTCTGAATTTACTTTGAATAATCATAAAAATAACAGTTCAACAAAGACTGTGTTAATTGAGTCAAACATTCTATAAATTCCTGGAATAAACTAATGTTAAATAAGCAACAATCGAATGTGATTTTGACTGTCGTTTTCACCGCTGAAGTAGTCATTTAAATATTTATGTTCTTTCCAAATAATCCTAAATAATAAACATTTTACCTACGTCAAACTGTATTGCTCTTTCTTGCATACTTATCTACACATAAGTATTCTTGAATAGTATAAATTAAATCATCTAGAGAATTAGTAGATATGGAATAATATGACTAATAGTTGCTCTACCTTTATAATCTTATATCTGAAAATCTAATCTAAAACTGATCACAAAAACAGCAGCAGGCAAAGTTTGTGAATTGATTTTCATATTTTATAAAATTCTTGAATAAACTGTTGATACATGTTCTTCTATCGCATGCGATTTTCACTGTCACACTTTCATCAGTTAAGTAACTTTATAAATATTAATATTCTCTTCATACTAAACCCATATAATAACCACTTCCTCTACACCCAATCATATCGCTTTTGCTTGCATAATTCTCTACCCAAAGCTGCTTCTTCATTAACTTAAATTAGATGATCTCTAAACGCACTCAATTTCCATGCTCACACCTTTATCCTTTGCATATTTGTTAGCTTTTCAATCACCCGCTCTCAATTTTGTAGTTGATTGAGAGCAGCTTTAATAAAGAACAAAAACAATTTGCAACCGCATCGCTACTCACCTCTTCTGCAGGAACTTGCGTTTGAACTCGTGCAACATTCCACCGCCTCCTCCACCTCCGGTGTTTCCTGTTCCCAACTCGTTGTAGTCGTTGTTGGTGTTGCCGAAGCGGAGCTTTTGATGCTGCTGCTGCAGCAGATGGCGATTCGCCACACCGAAATCCATTTGCACATCGACAATGAGGAGCAGAGTGAGCAGCACGAGCGTTGCACCGAGGCTAATAGCCAGGCGCTCTTTAAGCTTCATAGTACGCAGGACGGCCATAATGGGATTAGTATGGGAATCGAGGGGGGATTCGAGGGGGGAATTGGCTTTCCTCTTGCTCTTCTCTATTTGACTTTGAGTCTGTGCTGTGTTTGGCTCTCGGAAACTGAAATTCCGCAGCCTTGATAGCCAGCCGAGTCGAGTATTTGGTTGTTGACGTTCGCGTGGCTTCAACTCCTCCACAGGATGCTTGCCGGCTGAACTCGAACGGACGCGTGTCGAGCGCACAATGCGACGCTTGATGAGCACACGTCGTCGCGGTCCAGACGCCCCAGATGCCCCCGATGCCGCTTCACTACCGTCGCTCGGCTGTGGCAGCAACAGCGACTGTGGTTGCTCTAACGCGTCACTCGAATATCGCGATGCGGCTGCATCAACTGCAGACGCAGCACTGACACCAATCGAATGCCAAGCTGCGGTTTGCCAATTGTTATTGTTATTACTATTGTTGTTGTTGTTCTGCTGCTGCTGCCTATGTAAATTGGCAACGGTTACGTCTATTTGTTCAGCTGATAACTTGAAGTTGTCGTCGTCGTTGCTGATATCAGCGCTGATGTTGTAACGCTGCTGTCGCTCCCGGAATCGCTGCAGGCGCTCCGCAAGCGGCGCAGACTGCGCACAGCTGCTGAAAGATAGATAGAGAGAGAGAGAGGAGAGAGAATTTTATTAGCAAAACGATAGCAGAGAGTCAGTCAATCGCAAGCAAAGCGAATGCAATAAAACCAACTGTGAACAATCTGTGTGCAGACCGAAGGGAATTTTATTGGCCAGCTAACAGCATTAGCCACAGTTCGACAATCGACAATCGAGGAACAATCGATCGACCCTTCTTCTATGCAACTATGCAAGTTAAAGACTTTAAAATGAGAGTAATTGGCATATTCATGTGGCACAGCGAAATGTGATTATCTAACATGAATGCGGAGATTGGGCTGTCATAATCCTAGAGGGGACAACAAATGGCCGCCTTGACAAACTTGTTAAACTGCGCTTTCCAACAGCAGTAAAAATATGAACAGCCTGTCAGAGTTGGCTTTGGGTTTGCTATGCTCTCCTTTCTGTCTGTCTGTTTTTTTTTTGGGTTATGTGGCGCATAAAACGGCGTCACGACCATCCGCCATTCGGTATTCGCTATTCGCCATGTTGACTGCTGCCGGAAATGCGCCAGAGTCCATTTCTTTTTTTTTTTGCCAGCCGTTCGTTGTCGCTTTTGTTTTCTATTGTCTGGCGCACAATTTTTTCGTTGCATCAAGCATATTTTTTTTTTCATTTGTCTCGTGTGTGTGTGTGTCAGTCAGAAGCATAACAACGCGAGTTGTTCTCATTGTTGTTGCTGCTGCTGCTGCCACTGATAGCCAGGGCAAAGTTAACGAAGCTTGTCGCTAGCCCACTTTAAAAGCCAACATTGCTTGCTAGCTGATAACAACAAGAGCAGTGTTTGTAACTCAGTTCTAACACTTAATTGCATTAGCACACAGCATGAAAAAAGTGCTAAAATCAAGAATTAAATCTTGAATCAATATTGTTGAAATGTCAAAATATAACCAAGAAGTTTTATTCTTAAATCAAGATCGAAAATCTGCAAAGAAATCTAGCATACAAATTTCTTGATTTAAGATTGTTTCAACCTTAAAATTTTCTTTCAAGATTGTACTTTTTATGATCGAAAAAATGTGAAATGAAGAATTTTATAATCTATATTTCACGCTGTACATTAATCATGCAATGAGTTGACTCATCTTCAGTTACGTAAAGCCCGCATAAACGCGGACTGTGAACGAGTTCAAATTTGACGGCTGTGCTCATTGCTGTCAAAAATTGGCGATTAGAGGCGATGGCTGACAGATAACATGACAAAGGCGCCTTCAGATTACCCACAGCACAGCAAATCGCAAATCGGAGAGGGATCAACTGCACTGCATTGCATTGCATTAAACTTTGCCATCGAGGAGGGAGAGTTCTTGTCAGAAAGCAATTCAAACATTGTGCCAATTGCCAATTGGCAATCGTCGATGCAGCCTATCAAAGTTGCATATCACGAGGCGCTCGGTGCGATGACGATTTGACAGGCACATCCAGAAGGAAGCGAGACCTGAAGACTTGAAGCAGGGGCAGGCAGAGATACCATCCAACAATCAAATCAACTGCAGACATCGGCATCGACATCGACAGCAACAGCGACGAGGTTGCCACGTTAAGCAGCAACTGCAACTGCAACTTCAACTGCAACTTCAACGTCAGTCAGCAATTGCAAGCAACGTGACCCGAGCAAATGGCAACGATGAGTTCAAAGACAAGTATATATACCAGACACACACATACTATATACATATATATATCGAGTACAGCAACAACGACGTGTGATAAGCGACAGCCACAATGGCCCTGCGAGTGATTGAGGGGAGAGTGTTAATAGCAATTGCTATCGCTGCACGTTGCTGTTGCCGTTGCTGTTGTTGTCAATGTTGCTGTTGCTGCTGTTTGATAAAATTGCTGCGTTGCATTAAATTAAACTGATGCGGTGTATTAATGATGGAATGGCTCGATGGCTGGGACCGAGGGAACGTCAACACCAACAACAATAGCAACAACAACAGCGACTAGCAACAACAACTTCGCTTTAATACAATTGCCGACAACGCAACGGCAACAACTTAAGTGAGTGACAGCAATTTCCCTTGCAATTTGCAGATCTGTTTTTATTAATCACATAAAAAGAGAAAACAACAAGAAAGCTACAAATGAGTGTGCTCGATTGTGAGATACCCGCTACCCATTGTGATTAAGAGCGGTATTAATTTTTAGATATACCAAATTAATACTTCTAAGTACTAAAAATATACCCAATAGCAATATTTGGTATATTTATATGCCCAAATGTATCATGGAGTGTAGAATATACCAGATTGTCAATCAAATTAATTTACCACAAAAATACTAACATTATACCAACGAATATATTTGGTATATTTATATGGTCAAATCTACCATGTAGTGTAAAATATACCAGATTGTCAGTCAAATTAATATACCACAAAAATACTAACATTATACCAACGAATATATTTGGTATATTTATATGGTCAAATATACTATGAAGTGTAAAATATACCTGATTGTCAGTTAAATTAATATACCACAAAAATACTAATATTATACCAACGAATATATTTGGTATGATATATTTAGTATAACTTTCAAAATATACGATAGAGTGAAAAATATACCATATTTTCATAAAACTATGGTAGGAATCATAAAAACTTAGATATTATTATTGTATATGCTGTCGCAAGAATATTATCTCTATCTATTATACACTCTTAGATTTATGTGTCCATACGGACAGACAGACAGACGGACATAATTAGATCTTCTCAGCTGTTGATGCTGATAAGGAATATATAGTTTATAAGATCGTAGTTGCCTCTATCTTCCTATTACATACATTTCATAGAAGCACAAAGTTATAATACCCTTCTACATTATAGATACCAGGTATAATAAAGCAAAAAGCAAAAGTAGAGTTAAGGGCAAACAAGTTCAATATCTTCATTTCTTCACTAAAAATATCCGCACATGTGAAGAACGTGCGAAGCGAGCAAATAATTCACATAGATAAGAACGAGAAGAAGAGAGAGTGAAGAGGTGAGGAGACGGCGGAGAAGGGTCAACCGAGGGCAACAGAACTGTTTAAAAGTAGAGAGGAATTGACTTCGCTTGTTGGCCTCATTATCATCGTATTCGCAGTATAAATCAAACTCACTTTCAATCAAATGACAAATTGCTTTCCGCTACCTTTCTCCTGCTCAATTAGCTGGCAGTCAGTGAACTCGTCGACAACAAGATTATGCATTTTCCCCTCCACCACCCCTCTTCAAGCTACGCATGATTGATTTTTGGATACAATTCCCACTCAACTATATATATAGAAAAGACTCTGTGTTTGGCAATTTGGTTCGATGAGTGGCAAAAGCGAACGCGTAACCCGCACAATCTTGACTCGCAAATCAGCAAAAACTCGAAATCAAATCAATGGCGATTGTGCAACAGCTAAAATTGACACGCTTAATGCATTCAGCATGAAGCAGAGCAGAGTGGCAACTGTTTGTTGCATGCCACGCATCAATGAGGTTGAAGAATGTCATTCATTCTGCTTTTGCTGTTGCTGTTGCTGCCAAACAAATCGAGAGTGGCGGGCGGGCAAAAGACTTATCGATTTGCAATGCGATTCGTTTCGATTCGATTCGATTGTTGTCAGCAGTTGCACTTGAGCTGCTTACGACTGTCAACAACAACAACAACAACAACAGCAATCAGGCAATCGAGCAAGCAACTCAAGCCAATTGCAATCCGATATGCAAATGTCTAACTGTTGCGATTCGATTCGATTCAATTCGCTTTGATTTCATTCACCAACAGGGTCAAGGTTGCAGTTTGTATTTTCTTTGGAAAAATAGCAAAATGAAAAGCGTGGAAAACTTCCACAGAATTTTGCTGCTTTACAAATTAAACAATGATTCATTCAGCTGCTATTTATTCAGTTTTGTTGTAAGCCAACTTACTTCTTGCTTTTGCTGCCTTATCAAACTGTTTAATGCAAATGCTGCTTGTAAATTAGCGAAATTAATAAAAGCTAAATTCAGCTGCTTAATCCATGCTTAATTCATTTCACTTAAAGTTTCCCTCAGCTTCAGCTTTGCCTTTGCCTTTGAGCTTTGTCAATTTACCTTTCGCTGTGCACACTTTGACGCTGCTGCAACTTATCAACCTCATCCGCATCCGCCTCTGCATCCCCATTATCATCATCGTCCTCGTGCTCATAGTAATTGTAAGCCGGAGCTGCAGCTGAATACATGAACATTGCTGGCTTTTGGTCTGCTTTGGCGGCTGGCGAATCCTGGCGTACTTCCAGGTGATTCAATGTCTGAGATTTCTCTGTTGCACTGCCCCAGGTCATTTCATTACCATAGTCAACAATGTTGTTGTTGCTGCTGTTTCGCAAGAATCCAGCCAACTTAAGCTCCAGCAGCTCCTGCGGCTGTTGCTGCTTCTGTTTTTCCATGCTGCTGTTAATAGAATTTTCCGACTGACTCGCTGCACCCAGCCAGTTCTTTCGCTCGTGCCAGGAAAGCGATGGGCGACGAGGCGTCTCTTGCTGTTGCTGTCCTGTGGCCAATTGCAGTGCACTGTTGTCCCTTTTGCTAAAGCCATACTCTGACTCAATTCCATACTCATGCCCATTTCCATTCTGATTCCCATTCTCATTCCTATTGTCCATCGCATTGTCTGAGCGCCAGTCATGGCCCATTGAATTGCAGTTAACGCCATTGTATTGTTTCATTGCTGATTGATTCCTAGTCATTGGCAATTGATTTATGCCTGCTCCGGCTGCTGTTGCTGCTGGTCTATTGCTCCCCAGGCGTATGTTCTGCTCTCCCCTGATAATCGCCATTGTTCAAGCTCGCATTATTCCCATTGTAGCCCGCAATTTGTCCCATGGAACGTCTCAGCTTGCTGCTGCTCATCAGCAGGTCAGTCTCCAGCTTCTGTTCCTGCTCCTGCTCCAACTCCGGCTTCGATTGTTGCCGCTCCAGGCAAACGCTGCTCTGGCTGCGCTGTCTCGCCGCCTTCCGCTGGGCCAAAGTTGCCGGCGAGGGCGCAAACAGACTTCGTATGTTGGCATTGCGTTGAGTGACGTTAATTTCAGTGCAGCTGCCGCTTCCACTCAAGCTGCCTCTGCCAGCGTCGCTGCCTCGCTTAACCTGAATAATTGTGAAATGTTTGCAATTGGGGTTTTCATTGCTTTTTTAGCTGGGAGCGGCTTTTGTTCTTGGCCGTTTAACATTGTTAATTGGATTGGCTCTGGCTCTGGGAGAAACCATGACGCTCAAGGCGATTCATGCGCAAAGGAAGTTGAGCAACAAACAACACGAGTTGTGAGTTCTTTTTTACATTTTGTGTTAGTAGAAAAACGCAGCTAAAGAAGAGACTGAGGAATGATAACTCGGCAACGTCAGTGTCAACGATAACGATAACAATTGTTATAAGCAAGGCGAGCGAACGAACAAGGAACGAGGAGAAAAGGACACGTGAAGAAGCTAAGCCAACTTTGGTCAACTCAATGGGCAAACATAATCGGATGAGTTATTTGTGGAACAGTTTAAGCGACAGCAACGAACAGGAACGGAACGGAAACGGAAGTACTTACACTGCTTGCCAGCGATATCCTTGAAGCAAGTGACATCGAAGAAGACGTCGAAGAAGAAGAAGTCTCTGGCAACAATTCAGAGGGTCATCAAGTACCTTCTATGCACACTCTCTCTATCTCTAGATGGATGTCTCGTATGGATGTGCTGTGCTCTGTATTCTTGAAAGCCGGCTCAATCTGTTCATCCGTGAAACACTGAAACTGGCAATGCCAAAACACACACACACACAGACAGTAGCGAGAACAAGAGAGAAATCAGTAAAAGACTCGCAAGATAGATGGATGGAAAAAAGAGAGAGAAAATTTGAAACGTAAGACAGATTAGCATAAGCGGATAATTCTCGCAGCAATGAAATGGTAACAAAACAGCAACTTCAACACAATTGGGAAGCCCCAACTTTATGTGGCAAGCAGCATGTGGCATGTGGCGTGTGTGAAGCAACCAAGTGCTGATGCTAAGTAATTCTCAAATGCATAACAAACAAAAAGCTTGCACCGAAAAAGACAAAGCCACATTCCATTCCATTCAAATGGATGTCTGCTTCTTTCCAGGCATCTTCTTCTTCTTCTGTCTAGATTTACAGCATTTTCGCAACGGGATAAACGCATGTGTTTGGCGCCCAAAAGTATGCAGCAATATTTTACAGCCAGCTCAGACAAAAGCTGAGCAAAGCAAGCGAGAGCAATCAACGTAATCAGCTCAACTCAAAAGTATTGTTGCATCGCATCATATCAATATTTGAACTGCACTTGTAATTGCAATTGAGAGAGATTCCAGGCATTCACTCCGAGCTCTGCCTAAGCTGATTAGGTTTAATATTAGCCAAAGAAGAGTCGAAGAATGTTCGATTTTATGAAATGAAATGAAATTTAAAAATGAAATCTTCATGCACATTTTTGTTTGTTGGCAATCAGTCAGGCAAGCGTCAGTTTGTGGTTGTGATATGTGTATGTGTTTCGATCGGAGATTGCCAACTGATTCACTCAAGGTTCAGCGTGCCAATGATTGTTTATTTATCCAAGTAATGCTGCTGCTCCTCTGCCATGTTCCCACTTATCCCTAGTTTTGGCATTTCATTCACATTCACATGCAGCCAAGTTGCTGTGAAATACGAGCACTCTTTTCTATCTTTTTTTTATTTCGCCTGCAAAATAATCAAAACTGGGACACACACAGAGACACAGACACAGACACGAAGCAGAGAGTCAGATAAAATGTGAAACTGGATGGAAGACCTTATCTGATGGAACTTTACATCTGTTTGTTTGTCCCACAGAACGATGTTGTTGCTGCTGCTGCTGCTGCACACAAAAAATTGCATGTCAAGTGAAATTACTCGTTTGCTGTGGCAACAAATGGTGATAGAAGAGGGGGGGGAGTAAGGAGTAAGGATACGCATATGCCAGGCTTAGAGCACAGTGATATACGCAGACGACACTTCGATCTGTTCGGATATGTGGCTAAGAACGATAAATTGAGATGAATGTCTGGCAGTTTCTCTGCTCCTGTTGCTATTCTTTATTTTCTGTGATGTGAATAGAGTACATTTGCCTGCTCTCTGTCTATCGTGCTGTCCATTGAAGGCGACGCATGATAAACATTTTTGGCACTTCTCGATCGAAGGCTTTAAGATGTTGCCCAGCTATTGAACTGTGCGCCGTACGCCATAAATATTTTATAGTGCACTTCATAGAGCCAAGGGCCATAAAAAAAATGGAATCGAGTGGCAGAGAGCAGAGGGCGGTGCAACCATTAAAATGCAACACGCATTGCAATTGCGACGCATTGCATAATTTAAGGCGTTCGCGCACGCAGTCAACTGCAACAATCAGGAACAAGCCGAGGCTGACGTTGTATTCACGAGTTGCAGTTGCAGTTGCAGTTTGCTGATGTCGACCATAAAATATTCATTTAAAATGCAACATGCAACACTTTGCATGACGCATTCAACATATTCACTTCACCCACTCTAGGGTGTCACATGCAAATGCCAGCCTTGTGAATGTTGCATGCCCCGATGACAGCTTCAAACGGACAAATGAACAGTTCCCTACCCTATCCTGAACCTTGAACCATCCTCGCTTCTAATCCATCCTGACAGCAGGCATGATACTACTACGTGTATTTGGCCGGGGCTTGGCCTTTAAACAGTTTGCGATAACAAGCGGCATAAAACAAGGCAAACATAAACAGAAACCGAAACTGAAAATGCAAATGGAAATGGAAATAGGAACGAGCACTTACCAAATAACAACTGCCAACTGCTGTCAATTGGATGATGCCACTCCGATTGCTGCTGCTGTTGCTGCTGCTTGCCACAAATAAGCCGAATCATCAACTGCAAATAAAGCAAACACATGTTTAATTAGCATTTCAATTAGTCAAAACTGAAGCCCACTCTCTGATTTATAATTATGCTCAAATGTGAATTAGATACTCTCTCATATCTTTGAAATGATTAAGTAATTTCCATTGGATTGCAATCAATATTCAATTCGGAATCGAGCTCAAACAATAGATTTGACTTGTCAGCTGTCATTCGAATTGCGATTGCAGTCTGGTAATTATGTGTCTCTCTCTGTCTCCCTCTCTCTCTCTCGACGCCATTTGCTATGTTGCCTGATAATGCACAACAGTTGTTTGGCAAGAATACGCCATATTCGTCGATGGCAGACGCCATTATAATGGGTCGCATATTAACATTGGCTTTTAAAAGCAATATCACGTTTGGATATCCAAAGGCAAAGACGATGCAGGAAACTCTTGCCCTCTCTTGCCTCTGCAATTATCCAATTCACTCAGACGTGGCAAGATAGTTGTTATTGTCGTCATCGTTGATCGGACAACCGTGTTCCTCAGAGTATTTATACTTGCTAACTATAAGCTAAAAGGGTATTATAACTTTTTGCCTCAAGGAAATGTATGTCCTATAGTATTTACTTGTATATGATTCCTAAAAATTTGATTGCGATCTGATAAAGATTGAAAAAGTTTTTTAAGAAATACTTTTGTATTGTATTTTGTATTTTGCAATTGGGTCTTAGTTGCTTTGGCTAACGATATCTGGTATATTTTGTACTCTATAGTATATTTTGAACTATATCAACAAACCAAATATATCCGATGGTATATTTTTAGTATTTTTGGGGTATATTTTGTCGGTTATGGTATACCCCAAAATATACCGCAACAATACTGAGATATCCCGAAACCTTTATTTGGTATATAGATATATGAATATACCAAATATGGGATATTTTTAGTATTTTTCTGGTATGTTTTTGGTATATTTATAGAATGTAATTTATATAAAAATATACCGAATGCTATATTTGGTATATCGATATTATACCATATTCAAAATATAACTTAGAGTACAAAATATATCTGATTTGCAGAATATAGTTTTATTGCAAATGATTAGCGGGTATCTCAGAGTTGAGTACACTCAAATGTAGTTTTCTTACTTGTTTTCTATAAACGCAAAAATTTATAGCTGAAATAGCCATCGGCTGTGCCTAATTATGCTCTGCTGCCGTAACAATTTTGCGAGCTATAGATTCAGTTTGAGATTCACGATGTTCACGTTTTGCCTTTGCCTTTTGCCATGATCATGGCTCTCATGGCTCTTATTATGAGCCCAGCTAAGCCAAGCCACGTTTTGCACAAAAAAAAAGCGAAAATGCAGCAGCAAGAAAAGGGGGAAAACTCGAAAAGGGAAATTTTTGCTGTGCTCACGTAATTGAATTGCAGGCAGCCAGCTAAATTGGCATTTATTATAATAAAAGCAAATATGCAATTTCACTTTTTTTTTTGTTGTTGACTGTTGTCTAAAAACGTCAACAAGGAAGCAGATAAACTGAAGACAGAAAGGCAGAAACTCGTTTCAGCAAAAGGTGAGAGGATAAACGAGACGTGTCAAATAAGCATTTGATTATACTTCAGGTGATAATGGGACAGCAGTTAAAGAGTGAACTAAACTATACTCTAACTGCCACACAAAGTGAAACTCAAAGAGAGCACTTAATCAGCTTACGAGTAACTGCAATTGTCATACCCAAAAATGATGCTTTACTCGTAATGCGTGCAATCCTCTTAGAGAGTCAGTCTCTCGATAAGTACATTTTTAATTAAACGCACATTAATCTGATTTTCTTTATTAATAAATCATTAAATATGGCAAAGGGGTCGCTTGTTGTTGTTGTTGGTTGACAAACATTTCGAATTGATTGTGGGACAACACTCACTCGATTTCTAATACTCAACGATTAGTTTATTGGCCACCGCATTTATTTAGATTTCCAACACCGAGGATGCACCACAAAATGCACCGCAATCTGCATTTGATATACGAATGAATAATTAAACAGGGTATGCGGTAAATGTGCCTTATTCGTGAATGCAAAATATCGAAATTAGCGAATGCAAATAGTACACAAATCCCATAAATATTTAAAATGACAAAATGCCAACGTCAGAGAAATAATTAAATTGAATCGAATTGAATCGAATGGCGATTGCGACTGCTAAATTGTGTAGCAAAAATTAGAATTTTAATGAAATTAATTTATGCATAAATTATTATTAATTGAATGCTCGACCATTCATGCATTTTTCAGTCATTTACCGCTCTCTCTCTCTGTGTGTGTGTGTGGACTAATTCGATTATATTTATGCGAGCACGTCGAAAAGGATTTACTTTTGAATTTAAATCGCATTAGAATGCATTTCTTTGAACTCCCGCAAATCCCGAATTTATTTTAAGCCAAAGCAACGTTATCGCGACATCGATTAAATGGGCTAAATCTGTCTCTCTCTGTCTCTGTCTCTATCGCTGTCTCGCTTTCGAGTTGCACATAAATTTGGCAAATGCATTTATTTTCCAATTTTCAAATTACGAATGCGGTTTGCTCATTTTCCAGCTCGCATATTGAAAGCAATTATACCAAATAATTGCGTGAGTGTGTGTTGCCAACTCAAAGTACAGACAAGTATCTAGACTGAGTCGTTATTCATCTCAGACACAGAGACTTGTGGATACTCTACCAAAGAAGTGACTAATGAATTGTCTGACAAACACTGTAGTTCACTTTTAGTTAACTGTTTTCAATAGTTTACACGCTAACCAAGAGTAAAAGGGTCAGGCAGGAATATATAGTATATGGTATATATTCTTAACAAATACCGAATAATATACCACAAAAATACTTAAATACACCGAAATCCGATCAATGAAGGACTGATATACCAAATATGACTTTTGGTATATTTTAGTATTTGTGTGGTATATTAATTTGGTATATTTTAAAATATAAAATTTAATTTTTTAATGCAATACTATATGAATATACCAAAGATAGGCTTCGCCATATTTTAGTATATTTGTGGTATAATAATTTGGTATATTTTAAAATTTCAAATTATATATTTTTATTGAAGTATTATATGAATATACCAAATATGACATTTGGTATATTTTAGTATTTTTGTGGTAATATACCACATTTGGTATATTCTTAAATATAAAATGTAATTATTTGAATGCAGTACTATGAATATGAATATACCAAAGATAGCCTTCGGTATATTTTAGCATATTTGTGGCATAATAATAATAATAATAATAATAATAATAATAATAATAATAATTAAAATCATATATTTTTAATGTTGTACTATATGAATATACCAAATATGACCTTCTGTATGTTTTAGTAATTTTTCGTAAATATTTTAAGAATAACAACGCGCTGTGTTGCTTATATTCAGAATCGAGTACACTCGAGTGTAGCTTTCTTACTAGTGGAAAGAGTATCTCCGCTTTTACGCTCCTCACTTCAAGTGCGACAATTGAGTTTTCCATTGCGCCACACAGCAAACAATTTCCGCATTTAATTACATTAATTATAGGCAGGGATTTAGGGCTTTCGGTTTAGTGTTGCAGCATTGAACTTGAAACTGGTTGCAAATTGCCAAATGGCTTGCTGCTAGTGCCACAATTAGTTGCCATTTGTGAGGCGGGTGGCAACACTTTCATGCTCCGTCAATTGGTGGCGAAGCGCGTGAAATGCTGACGTTGTTGTCAACAAAGTTAACGCTTTTGCAAATTGTTATAATTGTGTGTGTTGTGTTGTGTGTTGTGTGTTGTGTGTTGAGTATGAGAATTAAACAAAATCCATTAACTCATAATTTTCTGCTATGTTGCACTCGCTGCGAATGCAAACAGCAACAGCAACGAGAGAACACACTGTCGACAATTGAGCGTTCAGTTTGTTAAGCCAAAAGGCAAAATTGTGCGCAATTTAACGGCAGAGCGCGCTTTGCCACACCAGACCAGAGACGAGAGGCCAGAGGAGAGGAGAGGCCAGACCAGAGACCAACAAAAGCGATGCGCACGTATCCGTGAAATATTGTGAAAATACTCACAGTATTCACAACGTTGCTCGTGCTGCCAACTCCAACAAGCAACAGCCAACAGCCAACATCCAACAGTAGCTACAGTCAACAGCAAGAACAACAACAACAACTTCGACTCCAACTCCAACTCGTACTCGCAGTTAAGAGCTGCCACTGCAATTGCGGCAACAAGAAATCTTTCCAAAAGTTGAGGGAGATCGCTTCAAACAAAATTCACACGACGTTGTCGTTGTTGTCGTCGTCGTCGTCGTTGTTGTTGATTATGGGAACCACTCAAAACGAGTTTTATTGTTATTATTGTTATTGTTGTCGTCGACTTTGTCGTTGCCGTTGTCGTTGTTTTTATACTTGTTACCCCATAAGGAAGAAGGGTATTATAAATTCGGGAGTGCAGGAACACAAAGAGGAAGTCATCTGAGTCACTGCTATTTTTTTGTTTGATTAACAATCTGGTATATTTGATACTTTTTAGTATACTTTCTATTTTATGGCATATTTAATACTTTGTGGTATATTTTGTACTTCTGGTATACTTTTAATGTATTACTTTATCAATATAAGTTCGGTATATTTAGGTATTTTCGGCTGACAATCTAGTATATTGTCTACTTTTGGTATATTTTTAATGTAGTACTTTTTTTTGATACACCATATATAATATTCGGTATATTTAATGTATTTAAAGTATCACTTTATCGATATATATTCGGTATATTTAAGTGTTTTCGGCTGACAATCTAGTATATTGTGTACTTTTGGTATATTTTCAATGTAGTACTTTTTCGATATAGTCTTTGGTATATTTAAGTATTTTTCTGACATTTTTAATTGGTATATTTTTGGAATATGGTATATTGAAAATGGTTAGCGGGTATTTCACAGTCGACCACACTAGATTTTAGCTCTATTTACTCTGTTGTCGTTGTCGTAATTTGACTGTTGCAAGTGAGCTGCATTGTGTGGGCTGCATTTACTTTGCATATGCTTTATATACAACTGCAACTTGCCTTTATTTCTTGCTCTGATGATTCACTTTTTCGCCACACTGTGTCAGTCATAAATCTAATGCTAATTAGCAATTCGTTCGAGCTTTTTCACAGCTAAACAAAAAGCGCTTAAATCAATCTCAGCGCAAGTTACTAATTAGCAAGTTAATAAACTCAAAAAGTGTAAAAAGTGTATTCACTAGTCGTATTTCCGTTAAACAATCGTTTTGTACAGGAACTAATTGAATTTGTTTACATTGCGCTTTGTCTCACACAATTCGAATTCACATTCGCGTGTGTTTTTGTTTTTTATTTATTAACTGTAAATTGCTGAATTAAAAGCAATTACATAATTTCATAACCAGACAAAGTCACACGTCAGCGGCAGACAAAACGACTTTATTAGCAACGCAATTGCCGTAAAAACTTGGTCCGCCCTTTGCTTCGATTTGATTTGCAACTTTAGCGGACACAATTTAAAATAAATATATTATGTGTACTTATTATAATTTTTGTTGTTATTCCGTGTGTGTGTGTGTGAGCGACAACATTGAGTTGACAGGGGAAAATAAACTTTTTCTTTCTTTCTTTCGGAGGGGAGAGGAGATTAAGTATACGCAGTGTCGCCAGCGTCGTCGGATATGAAGATGGAGATGACGATGATGCCGGCCGGAAACTAACGGAAATCATTAGACCCTGCACAAATGACTCGAAGTGCTTCTGCTTTTACTGCTGTCACACTCTCGTCGAGTACGATGGGAATAAAACGAAATTACGCAATAAAACTGAATGCGAGTTCATAATAGAGAGCCAAACTATAAAGCAAGTTTATATGCATATTTAATGATGATTTCTAATACCAAATAAAATGTCAAATTTCAGCATAGAAGTTGATATACTAGTTTTGCAATTTCATTATAATTCTTGGTATAAAATATATTTTATTTCTATCTTTTCCATAGTGCGTTGCTCTACGATATTCTTTGTATGTTGTGATATTTTCGTTTGCCCTTCGCACAAAAGGCAAGATGTGCCTTTAGAGGCATTATTGTTATTGTTGTTACTAGTTGTTGGCTCTCTGGTTGCTGGTGGCTGGTTGCTAGCTGTTGGTTGCTGGCAGCTTATGCTCGAAACTACTCAAATATCCGGAATCATTATTATAAGAATGTGCCAGGGCAAAAGAGAGGGCAAAGAGCGACAGAGAGCGGACGTACTGGGGACAGGAAGTAATTAGAGCAGTGCACATAATTGGTAAATTATTTGCGCAGCCCGTTAAACTCCTTGATGGCCGTGAAAGGGAGCTGCGATTTAGCTGAAACAGGTAGCGTTAATTACGCCAAATGAGTCGAAGTCAGCGGGGAGCTGCTTCGTGGTAATACATCACAGACAGCCAAGCGCAAACTAGGCGGGAACTTTAAAAAATTACCCCTAATAAAATCAGTAGCGCCAACGACAACGTAGCGTATACGCAATGTGACTGGAGAGAGGGGAGGGGAGGAAGAAGAAACGTTGCCCGTAAAAAATAAAAAGCAGATAAAAATCAAATTAACAAACGAAGTGAGCACACCAAAAAGAGGAGAAAAATGTTCGCACAAGTAAATAAAACTGCCCCAGCAGAACGAGAGTCATCTGATAAAATAAAAAAAGGGAGCTGCTGATGATGCTGCAACACCTGGAAAGCTGGGAAGCTGCTACAAGTCGCTCTAGCTTGTCGCTTGGACAGAACCAATTTATATTTATGTATATGCAAACATTTGTTGTTGCCGCTGATTGCGCGAGTGAAATGAATTCAGCTGCTGAGAAATGAGAGCCCAAAATGCTGACTGGACTCTCGCTACTGACTAACTGACTCGACTCAGCTCGACTCGACTCTGCTCGATGGATGGCAGGATAGCTCGCTAGGTGGTTGGCTTGTAACGTGTGTCGCGCGTTGGCAATATAAAAACCCAATTTAACAATGACCAAAAGGACATTTACAGAAGCAAAATTTAATGACGTTGGCGCGAAGATAAAAACGGGAAAAAGGAAACCAGGTGAATTAAATGAACACACACACACAGAGGCAGAGAGTGACAACGAGGCTGCTGCTGGCGAAAAGTGTCCTTAATCTGTTTAAAAGCCCAACGTTGCCACCGAGCGAGGGCATCAAAATTAACGACAAGAAATTTAAAATGTAATTGACAGGCCAACTGACAGAGCAACTGACACGGCAGCGCAGCTCGGCTCCGGCGGCAGTTATTAAAACACACACAACGCGTTGCGTATACGCAACGTGGGCCCGCAAAGCCGGAAACGAAAATGCAGCATTAAATGCAAATAAAGCAAAACGACAAAGGGAATGAGGACGAAGATGTGAACAAGTGTGGGTTGAGGACACTTTTCGCCGCCTGTGTTTGGCCGTTAATGTCGCTGTGAGCTGCTCGTAATTGCTCTCAGTGGAGGGCTTAGCCCTTAGTCTCGTTCTCTCTCTCTCTCCCTCTCTCTTTTGCCTGTTCATGTGTTGCTCGCCCAATGCTTTATTTGCGTTTATCGCGATCATTTCGGACGCCGCTTTCCGCTTGCTGCCGCTGTCCTGTTAATATGCCAATTTACATTTACATTATTTTTATTGCACCCGCGTCCCTCGAAATATATATTTGTCATATTCAATGTTGGAAAATGTGGCAATGAGTGTGCGCTTGTGTCAAGCATGTTGTGTGCTTGCGCTTATCGCATAATTGCATTGCACTCAAGTGCTGCGCAAAGTTAAATTTAAATGCTGCCACAAAATGGCAGAGAGAAGCCCAAAGCCATAACAATTAGAAGCAATTGCTACTCGCTGCCAACAGCGAACTGTGAACACAGGCGAAGCAGGCAGCAATTTCACTTTTCACGTGCAACTCGTCACTGGAGTGGCAACTAGCGGCGACGAGTGGCAACACGAGTGGCAAGAAGACTCTGACTACCGACGACCGACGACTGATGAATGACAGCTGCCTGGTGGCATCGTGGCATCATTGTAAAGGTAAACATTAAACGTAAATCTCATGGCTGCAGCTGCTCAACTCAACTCAGCGAGTCTTTAGCCGGAAGCAACGACGCATGCGAAAATTTCACTTTCAACTCTTGACTTTATCTACAAGTTGGACAACAGAGCGCGACATAGTTAGATACAACGTTAGAGACAACGACAACGACAACATCGCTGACTACAGCAGCATCAAAGACAACAATAACAATGAATGTGTTGTAGCAACAATGGATGAAGCGCGGTGTGGGGCACAGCCGAAAGGCAGAAGTAGCTAAGACAACAAATCTCATGTTTCCATGCAACACACACACATGTGAGGGAGGCAGAGGTAAGTATTATGTGACAGCAGCAAGTCGAAGGATGCCGTCATATATCTTCAGTCGTAAAAGAAAAGAAAAAGAGTTGAGGCACCAATGCAAGCGACATACACTCTGTCCACTTAAAGTTAGTTGCAACTGGCAACTGGCAACAAAGTTTGTCAAAATTGCAACAATGGCAACAGAAACTGCAACAGCAGCGCGTACGTGCAACGTGCAACGTGGAGCGTGCAACGTGCAGCGTTTGGAAGATGAGCTTAATTGCGAAAGCGAGAAATGTCAAAAGGAAAATTATGAGGAAATAAAACAGCTAATTGGTAAACAATTAACCTGCAAAAGCTGGCGTTAATGCGATTCAGGATTAAAGCTGCTTAAAGCTGTTTAAAAGCTGCTTAGACCAGCTATAAGCAGCTTAAAGCTCATCAGCTGTTTCTCAGCTTCTCTTCTCTCTGCTTATGACGAATGCCAATAAAGCATAAAACAGCTTCAATATAAAAGTGTTTTTTCAACATTTATCTCGCATAATATCAAATTAATTGCACTCCTCTCTCTCTTACACTCTCTCTCTCTCGCTCGCTCTCTCTCTCTCTCTCTCGCTCTCTTTTTCTCGCTTTTCCCACTGACGTATCACACTTCGAGAGCAACAGCAGCAACAACAAGCAAACAACAAGTGCAATCAATTGCATCTTGTGCCGCATGAATGCTCGACTGAATAGGAGCACATTGCGTGTTCTCATCTGAGTGCCCCAGCCACTGCCACTGACTCTGCCACAGTGTTCTTGCAACTGCCCCTGGCAGCTAGCTGGGGTAATAAATAGCTGCAAAAAAAAGTTTCAAGTGCATTGCATGCGGACTGCATGAGTGAGTGAATGCTGGGTGAATAAAGTGAATGAATGCGTGCTCCACACACATCTACGTTGAAGTAAAGGATTCAATCCATAAAAACTACGACTGACCCAACACAGCAACACAGCAACAACAACAGCAGCAGCGACAACCACACAATCGCCATTTGCTTGTTGTTGGACTGACAGGCGACGAATGCAAATCACAGAGAGACCTCCTCTGCCTCCCTCTCTCTCTCCCTTTATCAATGCGCTGAGTTGAATTACAATCGGTACTTTTACTTTGCAACACCCTTGGGCCTTGGCGATGATATTGATTTGCTGTCATTATTGTTAGTTTTTGTGTGGAGTAGAAAACACAGAGGGAGACAGAGAGGATGAGGGAAGCTAGGAAGCGAGGGCGTTCCCTTTGCTCCGCCTAGAGGCAGACAACACAAAACTCTCAATGCGGCACGTGTGAAAATAGTATACACTCCTCCACCTCGCCCTCTAGCCAACCCCTCAGGCTCAACCAGCGACGAGTACAAAATTTGAATTTACGCGACGCTCGATTCGCGAAATTGAAATTGTTATTTGTTGAGTTGAGCCAAGCAGCCAAAAGGAGCAGCGTACGAAATATATATTTACAGCAACATTGAGAGCAAAAAAACGAAGAAAAGTTTGTGGTTTCCAGTTGCCAGCGGCATCTCCACACTCCAATTTTCCTCTCCTCGCATCCAATATACAAAAATGTTGTAGTCTCTCTTTGCCAATATATATTTTAGGGCGCATTTTACATTTGTTGTTTTTTCTCCACTGGCAGTAATTGACTTTGGCCAATGCAATTTGCATGCTGATAGTATATTTCCAGCAGCTGCATTTTAATTGTGTTCATTGTGGATCAGAGCAGAGCAGAGTGTGCGGCCCAAAAAACTCAACCTAACTCAGGCTGTGCCCCAATAGTTGAGTTGATTGTCCACAAAACACAAGCCGGAGTCGTTTAGCTGAATGGCGGAGAACGGAGGACGAGGGCCCCAAAAGTAAAAGCAAACGAAATCAATTGTCAGGTCATCTGTCAATTTGTTTGTTGTCTAGCTCAGCGCAACACGACAGCTGTCAAGGGAAAGGGGTTGCAGTTGTTCCCGTTCCCGTTCCTCGCTCCCTTTTCCCCTTTCCCCTTGTAGTTGAGGGTGGCAGTTGCAAAGGTAAACATGCCAAAACACAAAACGCTTTTAATGTGACGCGCAAGTTGCAACAAAATTGCCGTCTTCTCATTGCGAGAATTGAGACAGGCAGGCAGCAGGGAGCAGATAACAGACAGCCTGACAGACTGATGAACTGACTGAATGACTGACTGACTGACTGACTGAATGACTGACTGACTGTCTCAAGTCGCGGAAAAGTTCAAAAGTTCGTTGTCGCTTGTGTAAACAAATTATTTGTTTAAGCTGCTTTTCCTGCCCAGGTAATTGGCCACGCGAGCTTGGCCAACGCCAGAGTCAACACATTCAGACATTTGCAATACCCAGCAAATGATTGCCCAAAGGGGTATGCTCTATATTAAAAGTGAAGGGTCTAAACTCTCTGCAATTGCAGCTTTCACTTTAATTATTTGCCTTTTCATGACAATTATAACTATCAACTGTTTGGCTAAATTTTGTATATGTCCGATACTCAATTCGGGTATATTTTGAAAGTAATACTATATCAATATACCATATATGCATGGTCTATAGTATATTTTAGTATATTTCTGTATACTTGTTTGGTATATTTTCAAAATATGGTACCTAATATAGCTATTTGTATCTTTTTGTAGTTTGTGGTATTAATTTCAAATATTTTTAAAGTATAATTTTATTTCAAATATATCGCATATACCAAATATAGTATATATAAGTATTTTGCGGTATATTAAGTTGGTATATTCTTAGAATATGGTTTTTTTATAATGGGTAGCTGATATTATATCGATATAACACATGTATAGCCTTCGGTATATTTCAATATTTTGCGGTTTATTAAATTCGTATATTTTTAAAACATGATTTTATTAAAACTGAGTAGCTGTTACTTTATCGCATATTGCGGTTTATTAATTTGGCTTATTTTTAGAATATGATTTTATGAAAAATGGGCAGCTGCATACCATATGTAGTCTCTGATATATTTTAGTATTTTTGCGGTATATTAATTTGGTATATTTTTAGAATACGGTTTTACTGTCAATGGAAATACCAAAAATAGTATGTGATATATTTTAGTATTTTTGCGGTATATAAATTTAGTATATTTCTAGAATATCGTTTTATTGACAATGAAAGCAGGTATTATATCGATATACGAAATATAGTCACGGTATATTTTAGTATTTTCGCGGTATATTAATTTTGTATATTTTTAGAATATGATTTTATTAAAAATGGGCAGCTGCTACTATATCACATATACCATATATAGTCTGTGGTATATTTTAGTATTTTTGCGGTATATTAATTTGGTATATTTTTTAATACATACACAATGGACACACTTTACTCTAGCTTTCTGACTTGATTCAATTTACAGCGCATCTCAAAGTTGTGCACTTCGTGAGTTAGCGTCTGACGTTTGCCATTTATGTGGCATTATCGACTTGTCGCTGGTCTTTTGTTATGCAAGGAGCGAGACCATTCAGTGCCGCATTGCAGTCCCGATTTTAGCCTAATTAGAATACAAAATGCGACCGACTGCTCGCAATTAGTTAACAACTGAACTGAACTCTCTCTGTCTCTCTCTCTGGATGGTTTGACATCTGGCAGGCAACTAGCTAACTACCGAATTAACATTCCACGAAATGGCAACGATTAATAAAGCACTCGAAAATCAACTCACTCAGCAATGGAAAAAATAGCGAGCGAATATCTATCAAGCTGCGTTCACACCATTGCCATTAATCAAATTAATTGAAATTGATGATATACCTTTTGTTCGGCTTCGGCTTCGGCTTCGAGTGTTTCCTCTTTGAAACAGCGCCGCGTTTACGTAATTGCGTGTACTTATGGCCTAAGCACAGAATGTTTGAAGTACAAGGATTAGACCGCTTTCCCTTTCCCCTTTCCGCTTTCCCTTTCCCTATCCCGCATTGTGGCGAAAAAGAAGCATTTATGGCATCCCCTGTGGCGTAGCCTTTTCGGTCTACTAATTATTTTGGCTTACTCGAACGTTAATCCCTTAAAAGCCCCTGTAAATTACAGTCACACAAAGAAGTAAACACACACACAGAGAAGGCTTTAAATGTTTGCCGATTGTCGCAGTTGACAACGTAATGAATTGAAGTTTTAAAGGCTTCAGCACTATCTGATTGAAATCAAAGCGAAGCAACAATTGTTCATCCTCATTGCAAGTGACACGACATTATTCTCGTGTTATTTGTATTTAATATAATTAATTAAAACTGACGACGAGTCCACGCATAAACAAACTATTTTGTCCCAGTCACTCGCAGGCGCTGAAAAATGAATGTAATACACACACATTTGTGCGGTTTTTGTGCCTGGGATTTTGAGTCGTCAAATATTTGACTCATTTAAATGATTGAATAAGGCTCTGAGAGCTCTGAGCTCTGTAACAAATGGGGCAACGCGCTAAGCTGTTTCGGTTGCAAAAAAGCAAATAGAGAGTGTGGCAGATATCTGCCAGAGAACTCTTAACGTGGTCATTACATTTATGGCTGCCATAATAATGAATAATGTATAACACACACACTCATACAGAGAAAGAGAGATTTTAGCGTGGCAAATGCTTTACGCTTATTTACATGGAATTAAATTGAATGCAAAATGAGAGAATCACATCTGAATCGAATTTCGGGCTCGCATTCATATGGTTTGGTAATCGATGTAAGTTCGGGGGCATTATGAAAGGCATATTGAATGCGTAACTAAAGCAAAGTTAGTTAGGAATACGACCCCCAAAAACCGAACCGAACCTCAAGGGCGTTTGTGAGTGGGCGGGTCCTAGTATTTTCCAATCAATTGAACTCCAATTTGCATAATTTTCAGAATGTCAACGTAATGTGCATATATGAAATTCGATTATTTTCCATTGAACTGAACTGGAGACATTGAAAGTGGACTACAAGTGGACAAAGGACAAATCGTTCAGCTACAGTTCTTCCTACACACACACACACATATATACACACCCACACACTCATACACCTACACACACACAAAGGGTCAGACATTGGGTGTGTCGTGCAGAGAGAAACAAACATTTTTTCACTTTTATATGTGTTTTCTGTATGTTTTTATATCGGGGCGGACATCGAGACAGACAGACGGACAGACAGACAGACGGACAGACAGACAGTCGGACTGCGGACTGCGGACTGTGAGTGACCCCAAAGCAATGGGTTTGACTCAAAAACGTATAAAATGCTAACAAAATGCGAGAAATACTGAGCAGAGAGCAGGACACAAAAGCGGGAATGCTGAATGCCCAATGCTGAATGTGAAAGCAATAAAAAAAACTAGTAACAAAGCTACAGACGAGTGTGCTCGACTGTGAGATACTCGCTACCCATTTTTAAAGTACCTTATCTTCAAAATACACCATAGCGTACAAAATATACTAGATTGTCAGCAAGAAGTTTAGTAAAATATACCGCTATTTTGTATATCGAAAAAGTATTACATTCAAAATATACCAAAAGTTCCATTATCGATAAAACCATATCCTAAAATATACCAAATAACTATATGGAGAAATACTAAAATATACTGAAGTCTATATTTGGTATATCTATAAAGTACTACATTCAAAATATACCAAAAGTTCCATTGTTGTTAAAAACTATATCTTAAAATATGCCGAATGAATATATGGGGAAAATACTAAAATATACCGAAGACTATATTTGGTGTATCGATAAAGTACTACATTTAAAATATATTATAAAGTATAAAATATTCCAGATTGTCAGTCAAAAATACTAAAATATACTGAAAACTGTATTTGATATATCGGTAAAATACTACATTCAATCATAAAGTACACAATGTTCCAGATGGTCAGCCAAAAAATACTAAAATATACCGAAAACTACATTTGGTACCGAAATCAAAATATATCATAAAGTACAAAATGTTCCAGATTGTCAGCCGAAATGAATACTTAAATATACTGAAGACTATATTTGGTATACCGATAAAGTACCAAATATACCAGATTGTTGATGATGACTCCTTCCGTCTGTCAAATTTCTAATACCCTTCTATGTTATAGGTGACGGGTATAAAAGCGAAGCCTGGCAATGAAATTCTCGCAACGCTTCGCTTCGTTTTGCTCGTTTCGCTTCGTTTTAGTTGTGAAAAACTAACACACACAAGCAGGCAGCTAAATGAATTTTAGAAATGCCGAAAATACCCTGCATATAGCAGCAGAAGAAGAAGGGGAAGATTATCATTGCTAAACGATTGAGTTATGATAACGCGCTCAAGCTGCGGCTGCCATCGAGCATACCCTTTTCTTTTCTTCTTAGTCACGCTTCTCGAGCAGAGAATATGCGTGTCCTTTTTGTGTGCATTTTACACACGCCCACGTGCCCAGTTCCCTATGGCAAAAAGGGTAAAATGTATTTACTGTTCTCCTCGTTGTTTTTTCACTTCTCTTCGTTTTATTATTTTTTGCTTGAGAAATGTGAAAAACACGCAAAGCAGTCACAGTCCTTGTTGTCCTTCTCCTTGTTGTCCTGTTCTTCTTCTTCGACAGCCCAGCCCATTCAGAAAATAAGTTTGAGTTTGAGTTTGTCCTCGGCAGCCAAAAGGCAAGTCACTCTCTATATCGACCATCGGCCATTGAGTGTTTGTGCTTTTTGTGGGCGCGCGCGAGTCGTAAAAATTTAATTAAAAAATTATTTTCGCTAACAATAAAAATCAACACTTCGCGAGGCTTGAATTGTATAGTGAACTCGACCCTCAAGCTGATGGCTGATAGCTGAAAGCAGTTGTCAGTAAGCGAAATAATGATTAGGCATACGCTTGACTGCCATAGTCGAAAGAGAGAGAGATGGGCTTTCTGCCACGCCCATTAGCAGTGGCAAAATGTGCGAATAATGTCCACGGACAACAACGGGCATTTACGGCCCATTACGCCCCCCAGACTTGAGCTTCTTTCTACGCCCAGACTCTTATGTGTCAAGCCAAACAAAATTATGATGACGACTTTTATGAGACGAACGGACAGGACAACAGGCATTGTCCTGCTCTGTTGGCTCTGTCTGTTGGCTGTCTCTTGTCTCCAAGCGGCCAGCAAGTCAATAAAAATTCAGTAAACCTCTGTCGACATAGGCTCAAGGATTATTATTGCTACTTTATGACGGTTTATGTGCCGAGAGTGTGCTGTGTGCTGTGTGTGTGTTTCTTCGACCTACACACACAGGGATTCAAAAAAGGATAAATACACAAGCATCGAGAGTAGAGAGCAGAGCAGAGAGTTAGTTGTCATAGACATTGATACAAGTGGTAGATACAACAATGCAAATTGTCTCCACAGCTGACCAAACTCAACTGAGCTGTAATCCGAGTGAAGTTTATTGGAACAGAGAACGGAAATTATGCTTGGCCTTGAGGTAACTTTACATTTGCATTTGCATTTCCATTTCAGTGAATTATCTTGTTTCACTCTTAACAACAAAGTTAACAATGTTTGTTTTTCGACTTTTTCGACTGATGAATGAAATTCATACAAATTCTCACGCTAATTATGCGCTCGAGGAAGAAGAAAACAAGAACCTCTAATGACGTCCACAATTCCACTGTTAATGAAGACGCTCAAACTGAAGCTGAAGGTGAAACCTCAAGCTGAAGCTCAGACTTAAGCTCTTTGGCCCAATTTCAATGCCAGCCCCATAAAATTAGCATACTTTTCCACACTTCTTCTAGATTTTCCATGTTTTTCGAATATTTTCGACATGGCAAATACGTTGACACCTTTTTTTTGGCGAAAAAAAACAGAAAAGAAACAAGTAAAATGGACATTGCTAATTGCAAGCGGGCGGCTCAACAACGGCTTAATTACGCCGTGTTGTTGTTGGTGTTTGAGTTGACCTTTTGACGTGGCATGTTTCAATTTCATTTGCATAATTTGCGTCGTTTTAATTTTTCTACATTTTCTGTGGCAATTTTCACGTAGCATTTGCATAAAGAAAATTTCATCAATCGCTCGCAAAGTGCAGAGAGAGAAAGAGAACTTTTCGGGCAACATTAAAACAAATATTAGTTGTATTACAATAACCAAACAACAACATGGTAGAAAAAAAAAAAAGTGTGCTACAAACTAAACGAACTTTTTACGGG
This sequence comes from Drosophila sulfurigaster albostrigata, assembly GCF_023558435.1. Lineage (NCBI taxonomy): Eukaryota > Metazoa > Arthropoda > Insecta > Diptera > Drosophilidae > Drosophila > Drosophila sulfurigaster. The sequence goes on along the minus strand of NC_084882.1, from coordinate 36,151,411 downwards.
CGATATTTGCGCATCAAATTAGTTTTCTCGCACACGTTTTCAATTTTCGGCACTGCAAAACTTTGTCGAGGGTGTCGAAAAACCAAGAGAGAGGGCGAGAGAGGAGAGAGAGGAGAAAATGTTATCTAGGGATGCGAGAGAGGTCGAGAGAGTTAAGAGGCAAGAAAATAGGCCAGGAGCTGATGGCTGATGGCTGCTGGTTGCTGGTTGCCATTAAAGAGGATTGAAGTGCAGTAAGCTTTGGAAACTGGGTCAATTACCGTTGAAAATAAACACAATTTAAAAGTAAACTATATACTATGAGATGCTCAGCTCAGCTCGAGAGCTCTAAACTAAATATTACTGTAAAGATAAAAAGCAGCTTTGCATTTGCAAGTTAGATAAAATATTTAATATGCATTTTACTTAAGTAACAATGGAACAATGCGACAGCCTTGCTCAAAATATTTGCAATTACACAAGTACAAGTTAATTTGCTCTTACACTACACACACAAACACACACACACACACACACAGCTGGCTGCTCATGAATATCCGATTAGGCGGGCCCACATTGCGTATGTGCAATATTTGTTGCGTCTGTACAAATATGTGCAAATATTTGCCTGTTTACCCAAGCTGCCACCAAACTCGCAAACTCACAAAACTGACAGCTTGACAAAAGTGACAAAAACTGATAAATGGATAGAGTGGCATATTGACTGACAGGGCTAAAGCTTTGACTTTGTTGTTTGCCATTGATTTTCATTAGTTGGTAATTTGCCTGACGCAATTGATTGTAATGCATTTAAATAGAATTAAAATAAGTTTTACTTAATGCTAATGCATTTTAGCTAATTGAAGGTATTAAGTATTAAATGTGCCATTTAATTATCACATTCAATAGCTATCGCCATTTAACGATAGCATTTCGAATTAATAGTTTGTTTAAACTGGCTGCAACCGCATTTTAAAAGCCTTTTTTCAACAGCCACTCAGTTTTATTTACATATGATCGAGTCAAATTTTTCTGTTTTCAACGGTAAAACAGAATGCAAACAAACCTTAAACAAAATGAGCGATCAAAATATATGATAAATTGAAGAAGTACGATTTATAAAAATCCGATGTGCAATTTGCATAACTTTGCACGCATTTTTATTATAATTTTTTGTTTATCGACACTATCGATGACTCAAAAATTACTTTCGTCGAATATCGATGGCGCCCTCTAGCTGTGGTGAGCTCCGTTTCGAGTTCACCTCGTTTAAATATCGCGTGACTCAAAAAAATATATCGAAAAATAGTTTGCGATATTTTCACAAAAAAAACGGATTAAGAGGCAAATGTGAAATTTCAAATATTTTAAAAAAATTAATGATAAAACATGAATTTTTGTTGGTAATGAAGAAGCAGCATCAATGATGCGAAAATGATTCCGAAATGTGGCCGTATCTTGGCTATTATTTTGGTATATTTATCGAAAATTGCGTAATGTCGATCAAACCTCGCCAATATTGGCTAACGGATATGAAAAATGCAATTTTTTCTTATGCATTTTTCCCAGGAGAACATTTAACATATCGAATATAATAAAAAACACCGAGGAAAACCGAGTATTTGGTGCAGTGAAAAAAGTGAGTTATCGATCGCAATCAGCTGTCTATCGCAAATTTTGGCGTTTTAATTTAATTTGAAATTGCTTTAAAAACCTATAAAAAAAAAATTAGCTTAAAATAAATCTAAGCAAAGCCTGACATAATTCTTATTAAATATCCGCAATCAAAGAATTGTCTTATCGATGCTTTTGCAAATCTACTTGGAACTTTTCGATACATTTCGATCGCGTTTTAACAATATAGAGTTTATAGAATCTGGTCACACTTCGGCAGGAGAAAACGGTTACACGGACGCGTCCGCGAATTCATTTCACAATTGGAAGCGAAGATGGAGACATCGGATCAACAGGCATCGCCCATAATCGAAAGGCGCGAATGTCAGATTAAATTTCATCGTCTTCGTGCGCCGTACAGGACTATTAGTGACCGAAATATCCTGAACTTCCTCAGATTCCTTAATCCGGAAATACGCAGTACTTCGCTGGTTTGCGAGGATTGCTATATCAATTCGAAGCAGGTCTACTTGCTTTTAAAAGCGAGACGAGCTAAGAACAAAGATGAAGGAACCGACTCCATATCAGACGTAAGCAGCGTGTCGAGTTCGGTAGTCTCGGCTCCATCGTCGGCAATCTTGGCTCCATCGACAGACTCAACATCCAGTCAGGAGCAGCAGACTTCGCAAACATTGGGGGCCAGGCGCAGACGCGATGATGATGACGACGATGACTATGAAATGTTGAGTCCAAATGCTTTTAATGGGACACGATTGCCGCATATTCAACCCATTCCCAAGCGTCGTAAAGATGCTCTTGACCATTTGGATCCCCTCTCTCGGGCCATAATAGAGAAGGGAATGAGGGGAGGCTGAGTTTCATCTGGAAACCTGGATCATACGAACGGAAGCTATCAATGGAGTTAAATGTAACCTCCTTCTGTTCGAAATAAAATAAATAATTAAACTGCTTTCTTGTTTATTTTTTGTTGGGAATATTTAACATATTGATACACGAACTTTTCTCGTAATTTGAATTTAATTCAAAAATGGAATGCTTTGTCTGGGTTTTGACTTCCTTCATATTGTGTCGCAGTTTTCTAGGGGAATACTAATAGCCTACATTTGTGGCTGTGGCTAACGCAAACAAATTTGAGGCGTGCAAATATTGAAGCAAGGTATTTGAGTGTTGTATGTGTGTGTGTATTTGTATTTGGCATACACAGATGTACATTTGCGTAGAATGTACAGAATTTGTTTTCCTTTTTTTTTTCTTCCATCCAATGTCCAACATGCGCAACATTTTTTATCTGGCCATGACATGCTAATGCCTCCGTTGATACGCAGCAAAGACCTAGCGATTATGTGTCCCGATCTCCGGACCCCGAAGCAAGACCTTAAAGCCTGGGCAAATACAAATATGTACATATGTATGTATGTATACGAAAGCGGAGATGATAAAGAGAGAAAAAAGCTTTTATAGCTGCCATGCAAATGAAATGTAGCACATGACTAATCACACAATGCAATTCTATTTTGATACATGTTGTAGTTGCTATCTAATTATCAGCTGACTGCTTATTAAATAAAGAGTGTGAACCAAGGGGCAAATACAATTCCGTAGTTCGTGGTAGTGACAACAAAAGCCGCCACTTGTGTGTGTGTGTGTGTGTGTGGAAGATAAGGCAACAATTGAGAGAGAGAACAACTGCACAACACTTTTTTTTTGGGGGTGGAGGCTCAGAATCTAGATAACACAACAAATGTGGGAAACTATGCAACCTGTGACTCCAACTTCGACTTACGACAAACAACAACTACATACATATGTACATACTTATGTATGTATGTATGTATGATAAGTCTGAGTGACGTCAATTCTCTTACTCTGTCTGTCTGTCGCTGGCGCCCACTTGATAAGCGTTGCAAAATTGTCTGTGTAAATTGTTTTCCCAGCATTGTTGAATGGCTTTTACTTACCACCAGCTTGTCTGTAAAGAGATAAAGAGAAAGAGTGAGAGTGAGAAAGACAGAAGAAAACTTGATTAATATGCAAATGCCGAGCAATTTGATTAACTAGTTCAGTACTCTTGGCTTAGCTTCGGTTTTAGTTTTAGCCCGCACGTTTCCGCCGTTGTCGAGTAACAAAAGCAAACAAAGTGGGCTTAATGCACTTGACGTGACGCTGGCCTCAAAGTCAGGCTCCCAGCTTAAAGTAAAACTTAGTCACAGACTTGACAGATGCAAGATGCAAGTCAAGAGCGCGCTGCTTAAGCTCCGCAATAGTTTTGCGGCTCTCGAAACTCAACACTTGGCTGACTGTTTGGTTGGTTGGTCAGTTTAGTCGACTCTTGGCTGGCTTTGCAAATGTCACAATCGGCTTAATGGCCCACACACACACAGGCAGCCAAATGCTGAGAATGCGAGAGTCGAGTCATGTGCAAATGTTTAAGGTGCAATCCACAAGATGCCTTGACGTTTGATATGTGCGCCAAACTAATTAAGACATTGCTCGACTTGTTCTTGTTGTTGTTGTTGCTTGAGCTACGAGTTATGGGTCAACCTTTTGAGTTTCCAGCTCACTCAAAAGCTCTCGCAATGCATACTTATGTATGCATGTGTGTTTGTGGTACCACTGCACAGTGGTCACGGGCATAAGACAAAATTCAAAACATAATTCATAACAAAGAGCTATGGGTCAAAATTCAAAACATAATTCATAACAAGACAAAACTTGCAAAAAGTAACGAAATCTACCAAGCAAACCGGTTTATTCTAGATATCTAACGGGACTTGCTCAAAATAGAATTCAAGGACAGCATTCATAACAAGACAAAATTTGCAAAAAGTAACCCTCTAAAATGCGCAAGCAAGCCGCATTTTTCTGGATACATACATATGTAACGGGACCTGCTCAAAAGAGAATTGAAAGAGAAGAGAAGAAGTGAACACGTGTTCATTTGCAAGACGCAGTTGCTAGAGTTTTGGCGGTATCGATATTCTGGAGAAAAAACGAAGCATCGATACAATGCTTTCAATGATACAGCATCGAAGTATCGCTGTTTTTGCGCAATAAACAAAACTATTAAAAGAAGAGGCAAATTAGTAAATGCATCGTTTATACTTAATTTAAATGTTAAAACTAATTTTTGTTTGTTTTTTATCGACGATAAATCGACTTATCGATGTTACCAAAAAATACTAAGCATCGATACGATGTCTTCAACTGTAGGCTTAACATCGATATATCGATGTTTTTGCCCAATATCCAACACTATCAAAAAGGAGGAAGCAAAAAAGTAAGTGCAACGCTTATATTAAAAATAAATGTGAAAGTTTATTTTGTTTTATTTTCTAGACTTTGTTACATAAAATAAAAGGTTGCAGCAAGCATTTTACCACATACAACATAGAGGCCGAACCACTGTGCACTGTGCACTGTGGGCACTTAATGTTAAGCTGCTTAGTTGTTAATTGAATTAGTTTACGAGTGAGGCATTGCATTCGCCTTTGGCTCTATGAATTGCTTATTGGCGCATAAAATGCACTCGCTCACCACACACACTTGCACCCACACACACACGTACATACACCCACACCCATACAATCGCACCCACAATTACACTTGCACTTGATATACAATTAGATTCTTTGTTGTGGCTGCCAAAGCCAAGCAGCTGCAATTCTTTTTTGCTTTAGTTTTTTTTTTAATGAACATTTAATTGGTTGCATCTTGGCTTTGAGTCTGCGACTCCTCTCTCTCTCTCACTCTTCTATGCTGCTTGCATAATTAAACGATCTTGGGGGCTCTAAGTAAATTGTTTAATTAAGCCATTAAAATGCCATAAAAATAATTAGCAGGCCTAGACGGAAGTTAAAGGCAGCCCCATGGTGAGTCATGGGATGGAGATCTAATACCAAATAGAGGCAAGAGTTCAAATGGCTTTTGACATGCGACTCTTTCGAGTTTAATGAGCTAGGCGCCAAGCTCAGAGCAAGGTTAAAGTGGGCAAAACTCAAGAGCTGTTGGGTAACACAAACACAAACAGCAACAAAAGAAAACAACAAAATACAACACAAACTACAATTAGCATTGAGTGAAGCAACAATCAAAGCCCGCTTGCCATGTGGAAATTTCATTAGACCATCAATTTAAGAAGCGGTGTTGAAACTACTTTTAATAAACACCTTCATGGCAGCAGATACTTAAGTTAATCAGTAGCCAACTTATCAACCTGCTGGTAATGGCCAAATGGCCAAATGACCCAAAGACTTGACTCTGGACTCGGAATGTGTCATTAATAATGACAGATACATCGAGTGTAACAGCAAAATTGACATGCAGGCTGTCACCATAGCGATAACTGATTACAATATCATTAATTCAAATAGGCCACAGTATCAATAAACCATTAAACACGACATCGATGGGAAAACTACTGAACTTATTACTCTCAGAATTAAATTTTCTACTTTCTTTTATGTGTGCAATTACCCACATTTAATTCTCTCTCACTTTCTCTCTATTCTCTATGCTAAGTGCAACTCAATTATGGAAAAAATCAATGTTTAATTAAAAACAATTAATTGTTTTCTCGAAAGTTATGCTGCTGTGTTAAAGTTAATATTAATTGTAAATAAAAATGTCATTCACAAAGGCTCGCCATTTTTTATGACCACCTCATATGTTTTTTTTATTTTTGTTGCTGTTGTAATAACTTTTGTGCATTCACTTCATATTCAGTTTAATTAAATTTTAATAACGCCGGTAATTTATATCACGTTCGCAACAGCAGTATAAAAAGAGAAATTTGCACAAAACAATCCGATTTCATTAGAGAGAAATTCAAGGGGAGTGAAAACCCTGAGGCACAGAATCACATCTCCATTTCATTTCATTTTCATTGAATTTTATTTTATACCACAACAACAGCAACAACAAAAATTACTACATAAATTTCATTGATTCGAGAATTCGATAGACCAGCAAATTACACAGAAATATTTCTACTCGAAATTGTCATGATAAATAATAGCAAATTGGGGCGTTTCACAATTGATAAATCAGCCAAAAACATTCGCTAACAAAGAGGCTTTGATTTTCTATACTTTCCGATTCCGATTTCATAAATTGATTCCGATTTCGCAGGTGCATGATCAGTTTTTTCCACTTGAACTTCTTTCTCTGTGTGTTGAGCGTATTTAAATCAATAATAATTTGCAAACTCGATTTCAATGGAATGATCAAAGTACAACCACACATAAGCAATTAAATTCGCATCCAGTGTTGCGTATACAAAATATACCGACATATGTACAAACATATATCAAATATTAATTTGTCCATACGCCAAGCAAAACAATTTAAACACAACGCCAGAGAGAACGCACAAAAAAGAATTGAATATAAAAATCTGTACACAGCCGCACAATCATAATGAAAAATGAAAATAAAAAACTAACACAGAATAACAACGGGTTAAACCAATTTAAACAACAACAATCCCACACAATACAAAAAAAAAAAAACGCTTTCCCACACGTGAAGTGTCGCGAAACTTTTTGATTATATTTTCCGGGGAATGCAACAAAATTGCAATGTCAATCATATGGCTAGATTTTTCGCAGTCGGATAAAAATACTGCTGCAATGGATGTTATATGTTTAAAGTGTTTGTGTAACTCGTTTAATCAATTACATGACACGATGAATTTACAGATTTTTAGCCCACAAAATTGTTCAATTGCATTTCTAATCAAGCAAATATGTGAAAAGAAAACAAATAAGTGCGGTACTAGTACTTAAATATATCAAATTAATACTGAATGTACTGGTATATTGATTTATCAAGTGCTGTTGAACGAAAATTCTAACAAATTAAATTACAATAGCCTTTGGCTTTTTTTAAATGGTTGAATGGATGTTGAGGCATAAATTCAATAAGCTCAATAGTAAGTATACGACACGTTGCTTAAATACTTCATGCATTTTCAGTCCAGCAAATTATTGAATTAAATTTCTAATCTAACAATGATTTAAAAAGGAAACAAGTAAGAAAATACGGTATTAGTATTTAAAAATGCCAAATTAGAATACCGAAAAATACTGAAATATGTGAAAAGGTATATGTTTAATAAGCAAGCAAGAAAAAATGTATGGTATAAACATTGAAATATACCAAAATGAAATACCGAAAATATACTGGAAAATACCAAAATGTGTATATGGTACGGTTTTAGTATTTAAAAATACCAAATTAGAATACAAAAAATACTGAAATATGTCAAACGGTATATGTTTAATAAAAAAGCAAGAAAGAATGTATGGCATTGAGATATACCGAAATGAAATAACGAAAATATACTGGAAAATATCAAAATGTGTATATGGTACGGTATTAGTATTTAAAAATACCAAATTAGAATACCAAAAATACTGAAATATGTTAAAAGGCATATGTTTAAAAAAAAGCAAGAAAGAATGTATGGTATAAGCATTGAAATATACCAAACCGAAAATATACTGAAATATACCAACATGTGTATGTGGTATATATATGGGTAGCGAGCAGAAAAAAGCTTAAATGATGCATTTCAAAAATAAAGAGTTTACTTCAATCGCATTTAGAAATGGTCGAATGTGCGATTAAGGGATAAATTCCATAAGCTCAAAAGTAAACTATCAGCAAACTGTCCCTCTCTCTGTTTCTGTCTCTTTCTCAGTCTCTGTCTCAGTCTCTGTCTCTGCAATTTCCCATCGCAGCTATTGCGTCAACTTTCGCTCGGTGCACACGCTAATTGAACTTTCAATGAAACTCAAGTCTCATTAGAAAGTAAGAGCAGAACGAGGCAAGAGAGAAGCGAGTAGAAGTTGAAATAGAAATCAGCGCGGCTTGAAAATGAAATTAAAGAACAACAGAAGCCAAGCTGAAGAGAGAGAGAGAGATGGGGAGTGATTAGTTTTCTACGTCTCTGCTTTGTGTTCAAGTTCGATTTCGACGTTGACTTCGACTTCGTCTGCTGCTTCAACTTGTTGGCTTTCTTGCAATTCAATTGAAATCAAATCAAATTAAATTAAATGCAATTATTTTATCATCATTTGGCCAACTAGCTAATTGGGTTAAGTGCGTTTGCCGCTTATCATCAGCTGCTGTCCAGCTACTCACCGCACTTCACCGCACCGCATTGCGGTGACTAATCAGTGAACAACACGGCATTGTTTATGGCTTGCACTTCAAATTAATTGGCTCACTTTGAATTCGCCTCGAAATTCGAAATTGTTGTTCTAATCCAATTGACATGGCGCGCAAATCTACTAAAAAAATTTCCAAAGAGCGTGAAAAATTCAGCAATCGAGAGAGAGAGAGAGAGAAAAGTGTCAGCGCCAACAAAATTCCCCAAAAAACTTTACACAAATATGTTGTGGTCTGTCTCTGTCTCACTCTCACTCTCTTGGTGTCTCGCTCTATTGCCGCAGTTGTCGCCAGGTAGACAGCAAGAACCGCAAAAACAACGACAACAACAGCAACAACAACAAATTGCGTTAGCTCCCAGTGGCCAAAGGTGTGAAGACAAAGACAAAAACAAACACCAGCCAAATGTTGTTGATGTATGTGTGTGTGTGTTTAATGCAGCTTAACTAAAAAAGCAAACAATAAGGCGAAAAAGGTGGAAAGGCAAAGGTCAATATTGAAAATTGATAAACAGGCAGCGCTCCACTGAAAATAAAAAACAACAAGAACAGGAGAAAAGCGAGAGCACAAAAAAACAATCGAGGGCTATCAAAGGTCTCGGTTGCTGCCGCATCGCTCAACGCTGCGGTCTTATAATTAAAAGTAAACAAATTGCGAAACTCGAAATTAAATTTCGACAAAATTTTGCGTCGCGTTTAATTTTAAACTAGAAATAAATACATCAACATCAGCATGAACATCATCATCATCATCATCGTGAGCAACTGAGCAGCCAGCCACAGTACACAAAAACAAATTGGAGCATTATAAATAGAGGAGACTATTTTTGTATAAAGCTCTTAGCGCACAGATCTAAACAGCAAAAAAGAGGAGAAACAATGGGACGGACGGGGTGTGTATTTTAATTTGATTTAAAACAATTACACACAGCTCCTCGCATTTACATAATCAAGCGGTTCCCTTGAGAGAAACAATTAAAGTCATTAGACAAACAAGCATAATGAACTTGTCTCAAATAGATCGCGACGTAATGCGATTACCAAAGAATGTCAGGCCCAACAAAAATGGGACGCAAGCTATTTATAATATTTAAATATTATAATGAGCAAATCTTAAGAATAAATTCTGAGACACAGAGAAGGCAAGATGAATTTATTACAAATACCACAAAATACTCATGCATGTAAAATTCAACATTTTATTACATTTTATATTTACTCAATTGAAAGAAAATCCATTCTATATTAACTTGACTTGAGGTCATGCGTAAAAATGATTTTCAAGCTGGCTCGCTATCGAAATATCCGCATAATAAATGCAACTTCTCCTCCGAGCCAATAATAATCCCCCATTGGGCATTTAAATACATATTGTATTAATTTATTTTCTCATTTCTTTCACATTTTTTATACCAAAATGCCAAACGGAAGTTGCCATTTATTGCATAAAGAAATAACATCCGAAAATGCATGTAATATTTTGAAATTAAATTTCCAGATTTTTTCCTCTCATTTTTGTTGTTTTTTTTATTTAATATTATTTGGCTGACATGCGCTTTTCGAACTGCCATTTCATGGACGAGCAAACACAAGCCCAAATAAAATGGTCTTTGTAATAAACATTTACTATACATAACTGAGTGAGCTGTAGCAGATTTACTTGTGTGTGCTGTAAGAGCAAAACAATTTCACGCTATTTATTTGGGTTTATCGGCAAAACAGTATTTTGCAATAAGTGCTAATACCCTGTAAGCAGAATAATATTATTGCGTGCAAACTAAAATTGAAGGTCTGCTTTCAATAATATTATTTTCTATACCCGTTACCCATTGAGTAGAAGGGTATTATAACTTTGTGTGTGTGACAGGCAGAAGGAAGTAAATTAAATTATATAATTTATGGAATCAGAAATGCATCCTTCTTTATTCTTGATTAGGGTGAACCGAAGAAATATTATAGCCATGTTTGTCTGTCCTTTGTCGCCTAGATCTTAGAGACAGCTCTCTATGGTATATTTTGAATGCTGTAGTGTCTTAATATACCATATATAACTTTGGCATATTGTAGTACTTTTTAGGTGTATTAATATACCATAGTTCAAAAGTAGTACTATAGCAATATACCAAATATAGCCTTTGGTATATTTTTTTAGTATATTATTAGGAATAATACCGCTCTGATTTGGTTTTATTTATATAAATACATTAAATATAATCTTTGGTATTTTTAATATTTTTGTGGTATATTAATTATATCATTGTTTGAATATAGTACTATATAAATATATCAAATATATAATTTGGCATATATTTAAAATATTTTGGTATATTGTTTGGTATATTTTTAAAATAATACCACACTTATTTTAGTATATTATTAGGTATACTTCAAGAATAACACCGCTCTGATTTGCTTATATTCATATCAATATACCAAATATAATATTTGATATTTCAGTATTTTTGTGGTATACTAATTATACTGTTCTTTGAATATAGTACTATATAAGTATATCAAATATATAATCTGACATATATTTAATATATTTCGGTATATTATTTGGTATAGTTTTAGAAAAATACCACACTTTTTTGCTTTTATTCAAAATAGAGAGCGGGTATCTTCCAGTCAAGCACACTCGTTCTTACTTGTTAATTATTCAGCATGGAATGGAGTGAAGTGTGTTCTTCAGTCATGTTGTTATTTATTACCACCCGAGTCTGAAGAGGCTTTTACGATCAAAGTGATGGGCCACACTTTGATATAGTAGCAGAGGCAAATAAATTAATTAATAATTAAATAATTTAATAGAAAATGAGCTCATGCAGTGATCTCATCAAAACTACCCAAGATACGAGTAATAATAATATGTTTTGCTATTCTCCCATCGAGTGTAATCTCTAAACAAATTCAATTCACACTTGAGATAGTGTTGCAACACTTTTAGAGGCCAACAGAAAACACAACACAAGCAACGAGTAGACAAGTTGTCTGCAACTAATATTTATGGAGATTTCAGATTCAATTATCATCAACTTTTGCAGACTTGATTGCTATGCTAAAATGCAAATTCGCACAGCTCGAAAAGTTGAAGGCCATGGCGAAAACCTCTCAAATTTTGTTGTTAAGGAAGGTGTGTGTGTGGAGTACTCATTTTACTTTGGGGGGCATAAAAAAAAGGAAATATATATAAAAATAAACTGTGATTCTATCTACTTTATTACTCTTGAAGTTCTTGAGTGGGCGTCAAATCTCATTTTTTGTTTTTTTTTGTGTGGCACCCAAAGTACGCAGTGTCGTGTGTCGTGAACAATGTGCGTCATCAACGTGCCACGCAATTAATGTAAGCGAAACAATCTGGATGACAGCGACGCAGATGCGTTTCCATTTCGTGTATCCCAAATTAAATTCATTTCAATTATACGCCAGACAGTCTGACTGTCCCTCTGCCTGTCTCTCTGTCTGTCTGGGGCTGGCAAAAAAAGCAGCGCTGAAATCAATCAGATTCTGCAATAATAATAACAACAACAACAACTCGCGGGTCAGCTACGAAAATGGTTGCGGCTGTTAGAACTGAAATTATTTGTGGTTGAGCGACGGCAAAGGTTTAATCCAAAGGTTGCCTGCAGATTGCGACACAAGTATTTAGATGGAAACGGGGGCGCGGCACGCCCCCAAGCCCACAACACCAGCGACTGTCACTGTTAATGCTAAGCGAGCATTTTAAGGTTGGGCTCTGAGCCCAACACGCTGGTTGCGGTTCGTCTGCTGCCGCCGCTTTTCAAGTGTGTTGTTTGTTCAACGAGTTTTCCACATCCAAAATGCTTAGCCCCAAATAATAACGACTTAGAATGAGTGTGCTCGGCTGTGAGATACCCATTTTGAGTAAAACCGTACAGTATTCATTTTAAAATATAATTTGGTATATTATATATACCGCAAAAATACTAAAAATGTGACAAACGATACATTTAGTATATTTATATGAATAATAGATAGGCTGGGTGGTATTAAATTTAAAATATACCAGATTAATATACCGAAAAAGTACTAAAAATATACCAGATACTATATTTGGTATATTGATATGAATAAAAGCAAAACAGTGTGGTATTTATTTTAAAATATACCAAAATAATATACCACAAAAGTACTTAAAATATACCGAATAACATTATTGACATATTTATATGAATAAAAGCAAAACAGAGTGGTATTCATTTTAAAATATATCAAATTACTACACCGCAAAAATACTTAAAGATTATACCAAAGGCTATATTCGGTATATTGGCATAGTACTAAATATACCATAGATTACTAAGATATACCATGCATTTCTATATTGTAAATATACTAAAGAATACTATTATATACCAGGCATTTCCACATTCTAAATATACCATAGATTACATAAATTATACCAGGTATTTCATGGATGCACACAGTTATAAGACCCTTCTACCCTATGGGTAGTGGGTATATAAATATATACCGTAAGTACCAACTCAAGCATGGCCAATGCTCCGTTGCTGTTACTGCAAGAGTGGAGCAATTTAGTTACTTTATTTTTGTTGTGTTTTTTTTTTTGAGTATCCAGTATTCTATAAGATTTAATTACGACGTCCTCTGCCTTGCCTCTTTCACCTGCACTGGCTCTAGCTCTGGCCGAAAAAAAAAGTTACAAAAAACAGTTACGCTTTGTATTTTGTGGAAGTTTAAGTTTTTTTTTGTTGAGCCGCCTAAATGCTGCCCCGTTTGTTGGCCCCCATTTTGGTATTGTTCTGCTGTTCATGAGCTTTGCACTTTTGTAAAAATGTTTGACACAGTTTCTGGGTCGTTTCGCTGCCGCTTCGGTTGCTGAGATTGAGACTTTTCGCTTTGGTCTTTAAATAAATGCCATTATAAGTAGTTCTGCTTTGAGATGTCTCTATGCTGGCGTGAAATTCTAAGAGCTACCAAAAAATGAAAGCCATGCCCCGAAAATATCGCAAGTCATGTTCTGGAAAGCGTAACAAAAGAAGCCAAAGAAAATTGTATCTCTTAGTATCTTTTCGTATCTTCTCACTCGCATCTGTCCCACACACACAAACACACACAGTATGTGAAACAGTTGGCAACTAAATTACATCCGACATATGAGGAAAAATACAAGACATACGCGCTAAACTAAAGCGATTTTAATAATGCGTATCGTTTACACTACACAGACTTTTATAACTCATTAACCTTTCCGCCTAGAAACTTCTATCTTTCCCATCTTTGTATCTTTTTCTTTCTTTCACTCGCTCTCCCCAGGTGAGCGTCTAGCAGCCAATGTTTGGTTGCTCTGTGTTCTGTTTGTGTTTGTTCAAGTAATATCTCTGGCTTCTGTGTCACTGGCACAGCCAAAGAATCGTTTGTATCTTAAAGATACACACAGCACAACATTCGAAGCGACGACGCTTAATGTGCTTCATTTGACTCGCATGATTTTCACATTTTGCTAGCGTCAATTAAAATTTCGATTTTTGATTAATCATGCAGTTTAATGGCATAAACAACAATAATATCAAGATCAACGCAAACAACAAAAGTGCTTTAATTTTTTATTGAGTGTCGAAAAAAAAGAAAATAACAACCGCATGAGACGGAGAAAATGTTTAGAAAATCAAAAGTTCTATTTTATGTATCGTAACTTTTGCTTGTGGAGTATCTAACGGTCTCTGCAGTTACTTTCTCATTTGAAGAGAGAGAGAGAGTGCAACGACCGATTAAAATTATATCGTTAAGTGCAACGGAAATGTGTGTGCACAATGCACTGCAGCTTATAATAATAAAAATCATAATCTACATACCGAAAAGGAATATCATAGGAATGGCTTTGGTGAAAGCCAACTACGATTCACAACTGGGCAATCAAAACAAACCTCAAGTGCGACTTCGACTGTGATGATACAACAAATGTAACAAGCTAGGCATACAAAGTAAAGATCCGACATTCAAGACCCTTCCCCTCTTGTAGTTTCCCCTCCCTGTTGGCATGTGCTGCGGCTTCCTGGTCTCCAGTGTCGGATGCGCTGCTTTGCATACTAATGGAAGATAAGTTATTTTAGGTATTTAACACACAGCGCTCGCCCAGCAAATATGGAAACGAGACCTGAGACTGGGTGTGATGTGTATTCGAGACTTCGAGTGTATTCATGAGTAGTTTGACTAGTTTGAGTTACGTTCAACTGAGCATAATTTACACCAATGCAAACTCAAAACAAGTAAGAAAGTTACAGTCGAGTGTGCTCGACTGTGAGATACCCGCTACCCATTTTTAATAAAGGCAAAATATTGCGGTATCATTTTGAAAATATACCGAAAATACTTAAAAAAAACTAAAAATATACCAAATGGTATGTTTGGTATATCAATATAATACCACATTCAAAATATACCATAGACAGCTCAATATACCAGATTGTCAGCCAAAGTAACTAAGACCCTTATAAGTAGGCGTTTTTGCCCATACAAAAGTATTTCTTTTATAACTTCCACAATTTTTATCTGATCGCAACCAAATTTTCAGGAATCATAACTACTATAGTTATTATTATATATACCAAAACTCGCAACTCTAGCTTTAAAATTACGCTTGTTATTCGATTTTTTGATTTGCGGGGCGGAAGTGGGCGTGGCAAAATTTGAAACAAACTTGATCTGCGTGCAAACATAACAAATGCTGTCGAAAAAAAATTATAGCTCTATCTCTCGTAGTCTCTGAGATCTAGGTGTTCATACGGACAGACGGACGGACACACAGACACACAGACGGACAGACGGACATGGCTATATCGTCTCGGCTGTTGACGCTGATCAAGAATATATATACTTTATAGGGTCGGAGATGCCTCCTTCTACCTGTTACATACATTTCCTGCCGGCACAAAGTTATAATACCCTTCTACCCTATGGGTAGCGGGTATAATGATACGAGCCAATTATTTAACTAATCGTGGATACCCAACAACTAAAGTCGATGGCTGTTGGGGAGCTGTTGGGAGGTCAGCCCATGAAAATAAACAAGTTTGTGAATCACTTGGAAACGAGATTATTTACATTCTCTAGGTCGAAGTGTTCATGCTCTCTCTCCCACTCTCAAGTATGAGAGAATTCTCGGTTCTCGATTGTTAAATTGTTAAGCAATTTGCATTAATTGAGTGCGAGAAAACATTGTCTTCAGTCTCAGACAAATCAATTGAGGGCTTTCAATTAAAGTCAAGATTCAAATTGATTACCAGCTTTGCGTGTTTCTTTTGGGTAAGGGTATTGAAACAGTCGACTGTGATTATGTATTTCATTTGCTGTTGCAATTTAATGCACGAAAATTTCATTGACACAGTTTTTAAAGTTTTGTTTCTTGTTTCTTGTTTTTATTTTATTTCACAGTGGTTTTTCCTCAACGACAAAACTCGTCTGCAACTGTAAATAAAAATCAAATAACTAAAAGTTTGCCAGACCATCTTGTATCTTTGTTAAGCATATGCAAATTTATGTAGAACGCACAAGATTTTGATTGCCCGGGTCGTTCTCTTCTTTTCTGGTACTCAACCGGTTCTCATGCAAGACATTCCAAGAAGAATGCACGACGTCGACGACGACAACGATCAATGACTTCATTTCAATCAATGCGAAAGAACTTTCACAATCAGCTAATTGATGTATCTTTGGAAGACAGTTCAACAAAATTATCTAAACACGCAAATTATATAAATATACCGCATTAATATACCGCAAAAAATACTAAATATATGCCATACGCTGTATTTGGTATATTGATATGAATAAAAGCAAAACGGTGTGGTATAAATTTTGAAATATACCGAATTAATATACCACAAAAATACTAAAAAAAAAAATACCAGTGGCTATATGTGGTATATTGGTAATACAAATATACAAAATAACATAATTGGTATATTGATATGACTAAAGCAAAACAGTGTGGCATAAATTTTAAATTATGCCAAATGAATGCATCACAAAAATACTTAAAATATACCATTTGCTATATGTGGTATATTGGTATAGTACTGCATTCTAAATATACCATAGAAGAATGCAAGACAACGATCAATGACTTCATTTCAATCAATGCGAAAGAACTTTCTCAATCAGCTAATTGATGTATCTTCGAAAGACATTTCAACAAAATTATCTAAACACGC
This sequence comes from Drosophila sulfurigaster albostrigata, assembly GCF_023558435.1. Taxonomy (NCBI): domain Eukaryota; kingdom Metazoa; phylum Arthropoda; class Insecta; order Diptera; family Drosophilidae; genus Drosophila; species Drosophila sulfurigaster. The sequence continues at coordinate 36,134,433 of NC_084882.1, read as the reverse complement.
AAATTATATAAATTGGCCAAAACACCCGACGCTACACTCTTTGCTATACATATTTATATTTGATCTACATAATGTTATACTATATACATATCATTTCTGTGTGCTCGTTCATTAACATTCAATGCAAATCTCGTCGCGTCTCGCACGTTTCTGTGTAGTTTACATTTTGCAGTCACTGTTTATTGGCGTTTTTGTTATTTTGATGTCACGTCATTTATTTCGGGTGCCGCTTGCAATATTTTGTTTTTATTTCTAGTTGATTTCCTGCTGCCAGAGAGCACAACAAATTTGGGCATCGACAATTGTCATTTATCGGCTTGGCTCCCTTTGAAGTTTACTTGTTTTTTTCGATGGGGGAGATTTGTTGCTAATAGAAAAGACTATTTCATTTCGCAAACGTCGTTACATAAACGTGACATTTACTTAGCTCGCAATTGTTTCAGTCTTCAGTTCATTATAATTTATTACTATTACTTATTATGCTTATTGTTATTGTTATTGCTATTGTTATTGCCATTGTTGTTGCTACTATTTGTTTCTGCTTTTATTTTTCAGTTACTCTTGCCTCAGCTTTTCTCGTTCAAAGCCCACGCGATGTGTCGACATCACAAGCATATTATATATATTATATATATTTCGACAAAGCTGACTGCAGTTGCAGCAAAATGATATCATTTAATCAGCGAGTTCTTCTTATCAGTAAATTGTGCTCCACATTCGCTGATAACGAAATTACCAAGAAGCCGAAGCTTACACGTCAAATTCAAAGGCAACAGGTGAATGTCGACGAAAAGCTTTTCTAAACGTCGCCTGTCCACAAAAAGCTTAAAACTTTCCATGCGCCATCTATGCAGAATCCTTGCGAAGCGCGCTTAGATTTGAGCTTTTAGAAAGTTTCGCTTGCCATAAATCGAGCATTAAGCTTGGAAGCGAGGGAATTCAACTTAAAATTTATAATAAATTGCGAAATAATGACAAAAATTGCTTTTCAATGCAAACTGAGAACTGGAAAAAACATTAAAACGAAATAACGTATAATGAGAAAGGAATGCTGAGTTTAGCAAGCTGCAAATTAAATACCCTAATAAACAAAAAGTTCTAAGAAATAGTCAGCATTTATATATTCAATCGAAGGGGAACTAAAAAAATAAGCTAGCTTGGCAAGTTTTATGAGGATAACTCTAAGAGTGCGAAACTAGTTGGCAAATAATCGCATGGACGGACGGAACGACGGAATAAGCGAAGTTTCACACCTTTCGACATAATTATAAGACCCTCTGCAGAGTATGGAAATGAAGAAATCGCGAGTAATGTGCTTTATTGTATAATTCTGCGTGCTTGCATTATTTCGTTTTCTTTTTTGTTGTGTTTATCTTATGCTGCAGTTAAAACAACAGTTAGTCGGAAGAGAATCGGTCGGAAAGAAAAAGAAATCGACACAAAGAACCTGTACTTTGGGTTGGGCTCGGTTCTTTGGTCTTGGGTCTTGGTATCGTGGTATCAGTCAGGTAACGGTAAATGGGAACCCTCATGTGACTATATAAAAAGCCACAACAGAAACAATCGAAACTGCGACTGTGGCAGGTATTAAACGTCAATGTCAAAAATACATTTAATAAATCGTTTGGCTTAATATTTTGCTGTATGTTTATCGCGTGTCATTTTTCCAGTTTTGATTCGATATGAATTTCCCCATGGCTAATATATCATAAAGAAGCGGACAGCTCGTCAATTTTTAATGCAATCAAATGCCGGCAAACAACATTATATTAAAATTGATCAAATGAAAATTGTGGGCAATTACAGCAGATTCATTCCGATACATAACAATGATATATTGCTCTCGCTTCGCGTGACTCTTGATGACTTCAGACCACATCGACTATATACTATATATATAGTATATAGTTGTTATATCGATGTGACAGTCGAATAACTTCATGCTGATCTTAACTTGTGCGAACATGTGAAATGCGCAAATTGAATAGATTAATCCTAATTATTTAGATAAATTTACTCTTGCTGCTGCTGTTGGATTAAGTAACTGATTTAAGAGTGCTTCCAAGCACGCAACTTAAACGATTTAATAGACTTCGAAGCTAGGAAAAAAACCACAAAAAACAGCGCAATCAGCAACTACAAGATTTATGACTCTTAAAGTACACATTTTACACAAATCGCTAAGTAAATGTCAGCTTAAGTGAAGTTTTCAGCGATGTAAAAAGAAACCTCCGAAAATACTGAATTTCAACTCAACATAAAAATAAAATCAACTATTGTTTTGCGAGCATGTGAAGCTTTGCCCAACAAAATATGAATTGAATACGGATTGCGCAGACATTCATCCAAATGTTTGAGCCAGTTATTGTTGTTGCTGTTGTTTTTTGGGGCTATAAACAAAGGCCAACAATGAGCTGGAAAAAAAACGTGCTGATTAATGTTCCGCACACTACAAATGGCATAGGTCAGTTACACTAATTGAAATAGAATGTTTGAGGCCAGTTGCTGTTTTTATTATTTCTCTGCTTCTCTGTTTTCTGTTTCGCTCTGGTTTCATCCATTGAATACTCGTGGGTGCTAAGATCACATGAGAGGCGCACGATCAGTTTACATTGCGTATGCTTTTTTTGTTTATTCGTAGATACGAATGTGAGTGTGTTTTTGAGTGGCTTGTGAATGGGCACTCGATTCACCAACTACTTTAGAGTAAGGGGCTGTAGTTTAGAAAGCACCAACTCTTAACATACGAACGTTCGAGTAAGTAGCTCCTTTCACTTTAGAATGCGACTGAGCCAAGTGAAAGTGCAACAGGCAACGCGATGCGATGCGATGAACAAACTGGCAAAGTCATCTCAGCGCATAAACGAGTTTAATACCATGGGAAGAGTCAAAGAAGTCAACAGGCAAAGAAGTGATTAATCAAAAGGATGAACTCACTTAAAGCTGAGATTAATAAGCTTTCTAAAAGACTATAATATCTTTCATAATATTCAGGTTGAGTATAAGAATAAAGAATGAGCTCAGCTATAACTAACACTCTTTCACTCAAACACAGTATGAATATTTAAAATTTCTTACATCAGTATTAGAAGTCAATGATATTATTGAAAAGAGTAACTCAAATAAAGCTTATTTAATTCTGATTTTTAAAAGAATATATTCAAGATTTGTTTAACTAAACTTGACATCAAAATAGTAATAGTGTTTTTATTGAATATGTATACATATAGAAATGTATGTATATATATAAAATATAGAAAATATATTCTATATTTCAAAATATTTCTTAAAAAGATTTCACTAAAAAACAACATATTCAAAGTTTCTTACATAAGTATTAAAAGTCAGTGATAATATTGAAAAGATTAACTCAAATCAAGCTAATTTAGTTGTGATATCTAAAAGAATATATGAAACATTTATTTAACTATAGTTGACATCAAAATAGTAAATGTTTTTAATATATAGAAATATATAATATATAGAAAATATATTCTATATTTCAAAATATTTATAAAAAAGATATCACTAAAAAATAATATATTTACAGCTCCGTACAATTTCAATTAGAACTCAGTGATAATGTTGAAAATTTTGACTCAAATCAAGATAATTTCATTCTGATTTCTAATAAAATATATTTAAGATTTGCTTAAAAATAGTAAATGTTATTATTGAATACGCCAAGCTACGCTAAATATAAAAAACTGGTTTTTCTAAGAGATTATAATATTTGCTTTTTAAAAATATGTTAATTATAGATTAATTATAGAGTTATTTTTGATGTCAAGGTTAAACTCAACTAAAGTAAATATTGCAGAAATTGCTTAAAGAGAAAAAATATTTTCTTTTCCCTTGAGATGACATCAACAAGTGTCAAGAAAGCAATAAAGTGCATAGGAATTTGCAGAGTGACTTGGCACAAAAAAGCTCTCAAGGATGCAATTGACGTTGGCTTGGCAACAGCCGCTTGAGCTTTTTGGTGGTCTAAGCTTTTCAATGCCCTGGAGCTTAAGAAAGAAAGTCAAAGTGCAGCTGACAGCTGAGAGGATGAGATTGAGGATGAGAGCGAATCACGTGGCTGGCAAAAAACAAGAGAGAGCGTAAAACGAAGAGAGAGAGAGAGGAAGAAGGATGAGAACTTCGCATGCGTGGCAAATGTCAAAACAAGCAAAGCTTTTGATTGTTGTTATTGTTGCTGCTGCTGCTGTTGTTTGTTGTTGTGTTGTGTGTTTGCGCCTGGTGTGAGTTTGTTGTTTATTGTTGGCCTGATTTGACGAGGGCACTGTTACACACACGCACACTCACACACACAGAGAGAGGGAAGAAGAAGAAGAAGAAGAAGGAGAGCCCATTGCAGTGCGACATTGATTGACATGATGAAGTGGCAAATGCAGCACTTGAGAGCTGAACACTGTGCACTGTTCACTGTTCACTGCTAAAGAGTGCTGCCCACTTTAAGCACAGTCCCAAGTGGGCGTGTCAAAAGGGAAATGCAAATGGGAGCGGAGATTGGGCGCAACTAAGTCATGTGGAACAGAAAAACACAAACAACACAAATGTCGCATCGCGTCACGTTGTCTGGGGACAGAAACTAACATAAATAAGGCGCCACAGCAGCAGCCACACCCCCCTTGGCAAGTGAGAGGGCGCCAAGGTTAGGATATTCAGAAGGGGGAGGAAGGTGACAGCGAGTGCGTGGGGAGCGCTGTGGTTGGAGGTCATTTTGTCAGCAGCTTGTGCAATCAGCTGTTGCTAATGAAAAGCGTTAACAAGCCCCAGAGTTCAAGGCAGGCAAGGAGCAGACACCGACACACACACACACTCACACACATACACACATTCTCACACACAGACTGGCATTAAAAGTCAGCCTTTATTGATTTTCTAGCCGTTTTTTACGCTGCTCGAAAATTGGCAGCTCGAGGAATTTCCAGGAAGCAACGAAGAGAGGGGGGGAGTGGGGAGACTGATTACAACTAAGCTACAGCTAAGTGGCTAATTAGCTAATTAGCGATTAACTTACCACACTCCAACGTTTTGATGTCGATTCCGATTTCAATTTCAATTTCAATGCGATGAGGTTTTAAATGTAACTTTTTTACATATATATGTTATTAATTTCTTTTTCTTTTACTGTTTACGCTTTATTGCACTCACAATAATTTATGTGCAGTTTCTTTTCATTTGTTGCAATCTCTTGTATATATATTTTATTTATCTGTAACTATTTCCGCTTTGAATTAAATGCAATTGCCAATGAAATTATTATACATTATTATTACACATATAGATTTCAGTTGCACTCGCGAACAATTTGAGACTTTTGCACACGCCAAGTATTCATATATTATATATATAACATATTATTCAGTTGACCGCGGGGTCAGAGATAAGAAATTTGAGGAGGAGATAGAAAATAGACTAACTGCTTTCCTTATCAAAACACACTTGCAATCAAAATGCTGACACAGTGGGAAAACACCAACTGGCAACTGAGCAAATTGAACAACAATGCAATCAACAAACACACACAAACACACGAGACACAACACAAAACAACGAAAGAAACAACTGCAACTTGTAGTACACGTTTTGTACTCGACTTTATTCATTCATACGCTGTTTACCGCTGTTTAGTTCAAAGCAGAACAACACAAACGATAATGATAACGGACAAGCAGACAAAGCGAGAGGTGGCGATGGAGAGTGTGGGAGCGGTAGAGTGGGAGAGAGACACCGGTGATATACACACACACACACACACACATGCTTCGACTTGTTTATTCTACTAGTTTTAAGCGCCTTAAGTACTCAGTACTGAGTTTTTTATTGTTATTGCAAGCAATTTCACCGCATCAAACAATTTCACTTTGCACATCAAAAAATCTTGTTGTTTTGACAACCAAATCGCCAACGCAAAAAACCAACAACAGCAACAACAACAACGATCCGTGAACTTGAGCTGCCAAAGAAATTGTTGTTGGTTTCTCTCTATGAATTGATTATTATAGTGTGGTGCCTGTGTGTTGGTGTGTAAAAGTTATCAAAGTATTTGGATATTTTTAGAATTATTTATGCACTGCACAACAGTTGTAGTATTAAAATATTATTGGCTATTTTATTATTAAACTTTTTTTGTGGTTTTTGCAGCCCGCAACTTGTATAAAATGTGTTGTATTTGTGCGATGTCAAAAGAGAGGCGAGCGTGAGAGAGGTTAAAGCTAGCGCGCGTGGGAGATGAAAGATGAGAGACGCAGAGAGCCAGAGCGAGAGAGCGCGCACAAGCACAGGCCACAGGCAGAAGTAGAAGTCGAAATAGTAGTAGGTAAGAGGGAGACGCAATCAAGACGAGACGAGGCTGGCTAGACCTAAAACCAAAAACCGAACCGAATAGCGCAAACGGCGAAACCCAACAACTAAACACAAAAGTAACAACACACAGCGCAAACACTAAACGAACCGTGCGCGTCGACGTCTCGGACATCACAGCGGCACCAAGTTCCGATAACAACTGACTGCGGCACAGCAGCGGCTCGTCGAGTTTTGTTAGTGGGGCTTTGCGTTTGCCTCTGCTTGTGTCTTTGCTTTTGTGTTTGCGTTTGCTTTTGCTTTTACCTACGTATGCTGTAGTTGAACTGCGACTGTACGATGGTATGTGTGTGTGTGTGCTAGTGCTCAATCAATTGACAAAAGTTTTGCAGGGGGCTTAGCTTTTCATTTACGACGTCGCTCGCTCTCTCTCTTGTGGCGCTCTCTCAACTTGCGCTTGCTCTCACTACGTGAGTTTGGCGTGCGCTCTCTCAGCTAAACAGCTGTTTAGTTTATACAAAATGTAAACAGACTGTGAAAAAAGCTTCTTTTTGGCTTTGCTTTGCTCCTCTCACAATTTAATTGAAAATAATTGTAATCAACGGTATAGGCAACGGCGACAGCTGAAACAACAGTAAATGCAACAAAAACAAAAGCCAAGGTAGACGGAAACGAGTTTCTTACAAAGTGACGGAGGAGGAAGAGGAGGAGGAGGAGGAGGTGCTGTGACCCAGGAGGGGGGCCACAAATTGTGTGTTACCCTATTTCAACTCGACGAATTGTAATTTCGCTTGTCGTCGCGTCGGACCCAAAAATTTGTGTCACACACTAACCGAAAAAAATAAAGGCGAAACCGAAATAGACGAAAACGGACGCCAAAGAATTTCTCAGCTGGCTGCACACACAGAAGCAAAGCAAAGCAAAGTGAGGCGAGGCGAGGCGAGGTGAGGCGGGGTATTCGACCTAGACCCACATAAGTACTACGTTGAGTACAATGCGCCTCGGCTTAAAGCAATTGCTGGCGGATTCTAACGGAAGCCTCACCAGCACATTACGTATACGTACAGTTGGACAGATCCCCCGGTCAAAGGCGTTATAAATCTTGCGCAACGGCTCATTGGCCTGGTCTCTGGTCTGTGAACACCTCCAAGTCGAGCTGACGAACAATGGATCGTGGGCATAAAATATTTGCACTACGGCATCGCAGTAATTATGGCCGGGTCGCAATTTGTTGTTTGATTCGCAAACGCTTCATTCTAATAGCCCATTGTTGGTCAGTGTGCTAATGTGATTAGAACGCCGCTTTCTCATTGTGTTTGCTGTTCTTGTTGTTGTTGCTGTTGTTGTTGTTGTTGTTGACCCGGCCACTTGTTGCTGAACGCTTCACCGCCAACAGCCTTGCCAAAAGCAACAGCAGCAGCAGCAGCAAACGGAATGAACCCATCGGCCAATGCTCGTAAATTTGTTACCTGACATTTCCGCTTCTTACCTCGCTGATATATTCATTCCCATTCTCGACTTCTCTACTTGTCTACTTAGCCAGCGGCATGACGTACTCCAGATACACTTGTCCAACTCTTTGATAAATGATTCATTCTTCTAGGTTTAAATCCATTCCTAACAGCGCAAGAATTCTTCTGTAAGATAAAAAGTTAATACGGATCCATTAATAAAAGAAATATATAATCTAAAAAGATGTTTAGTAATTATTTAAGTTACACATCAAAATTAGTTATCTTCATAAATATGTACTTTTGATCACGGTAAAGCTTAACAATAATAGATAGATAATAAACAATATCATGATTAAGCTTAAGCATAAAATATAGAGAATTTACTAATCTGTCATTACCCATTAAAAAAGCTTAATCATATTTTGAAGAATAAATAGTTTAACATATAAGAAAGATCATTGAAATTTCATTTAAGCTGATGTCTTTTGTTTCTATAGTTTGAAATATAATAGAGATCATTGAAATTTCATTTTATCTAACATCTTTCGTTTCTATAAATATAGGTCTAATAAATATAATGAGTATTGAAAGATCTGGTAATAATAGAAAAGACAGAAGACTGTAAAGAACAAATTTTAATCATTCCGTTTTATTTTAAATTTATGTCTAAGTCTGTCCATTAAAAGAGCTTATAATATACTTGTGAACAGAATAAACGAATAGCGAAAACTTTAACGAGAGTTTTCTAATCTGTCATTACCCATTAAAAGAGCTTAGTCATATTTTGAGGAATAAATTGCTTAATGATGATCATTGAAATTTCATTTAATCTGATGTATTTTGTTTCTATAGTTTGAAATATAATAGAGATCATTGAAATTTCATTTCTGATATATTTTTTTCAATACAGTTTAATAGAATAAAGATTCAAAAAATTCTTATTAAAAGGAAGAAAGAAGATTCTAAAGAAGAACAAATTTCAATTTTTCCGTATTATATAAGATATTAATCTTTAATTTAGTAACAGCTTTTTAATCTAGTTGTTAACAAATTAATTTCATTTAATCTAGAATGCTTTGATAAGTTTGTTCCTTAGAACTATTAGAATAACAAATACTATACATCAGCAAATAAATTTGTTCTTTAGAACTTTTGGAATAACAAATACTATACATCATCAAATCTCTTCTTATATCATCTTATCTCAAAAAGAATGTAGACAAATTTTCGAGATGGAATGTAAGATTTAAATGAGAAATTACGCTGCTTGCTCCAAGAACTGTGAAGACCCTTGAGCTCTGTTAGAGTATCGTGTGGCCTGCCATATATATAAATAGAAACTAGTAAAAGTCGTTATTCGTATTTAGCCTTTCATTTGTTCAGAATATGCGCAAGTGAGCGTTGTGTTCAGATACACGCATTCTCATGTCATTGTGCGAATACTACGAGTATCTTGTAGTTCGTTTGCTGTTCACTACTTTCAGTCCGTCTGTCCGTCCGCCCGTCGGTCTGTCCGTCTGTCTGTCTGTCTGCTGTTTTGTTGTCTTCTGTTTGCCGTTTGGCTTTGCGCTTTTGCTCACAATCCAATTAGAAAGAACAGCTAACGAGCGACCGAGAAGAGTGCCCTACTAAAGTCAGTATCAGTCAGCGTCAACAGTTTTTCTTTTTTGGGTTTTCTACGTGCCGTGCTCCCAATTTGAGTCAGCTGCTATTTCGATCTTGATGTCGATGTCATAGACGTAAAAGCCTCTGAACATTTATGCTACAATTATAAATAAGTATTCCCCCAGAACTTTATCTCTTTTGTGTTTGTGTGTGACTTATGGCTGAAGGCGTTGGAAGTTGCGTCAGTTTGCTCAGTTTGGAGGCGCTTAGCTCATGTTTTGCTAGCTGCTATCTAAACACTCGAGACATATAATTTATAATAGACTATCTTCCAGTTAGTCAGTACTTTACTTTTACGCAGTTGCAACTGGATTTCAGGTTATTGGCATCGGAACTAACTGTTTTCACTGCGCAGGTAACAAGTGCCATAAAAAGCAGCCAACGTAACTTACGAGTAACGTGGCCAAGATGTAAACCGCAAGAACCAGTTCGCTTCGTTCTCAAATTCGAATGCGAAACTGGAGCACATCATTTCTTATGAAATTCCTAAAGATATGCTAATAAAAAGCCAGCAAGAAAGATGTCGAAATCTCTCACTCAAGAATGTCAAAGTTTAATCTCTCAGAGCCAAGCCAAGCCCAGCAAAAGTAATTGTTTGTTGTTTGGCAGCTGCAATCTCGTATGGTAAATGGTTAAAATGCATTTTCGCTGCAAAGATTGTGGCGTCATTTTTGCCCAGTTTCAGCTTCAGCTTCAGCTTTGGCTTCATTTTCGGGCATGCCTTTTGATTTTCTTCAGTGCTGACAGCTTTGCTTTGTTTGGCTTGAAAGCAAGCGTAATATACGAGCCTTATTTTTTTGGCTTATAGCCAAATGCAGAGCCCACAGCAAATTGGAAAGTTAAACCGCAGTTTGAGAGAAGGAGTGAATTATACCTTGCTATAAATTATAAATCAATCAACAACATCTTTGGGCGGCATAAATTTAAATCGACTCTTTTATAATATTGAAATTAAATGTTGTGCATATTTGCTTCATTTTGCTTTTATAATTCGCAGCAAGTTTTACATTGTTGCCAGTGTTTTTTGTTTATAACAATTGCCAGCACTAACTTTAGTGTTTGTGATTCACATTTTGATAGAAGAAACGTTGCTAAGAAAGGGTTGTGAAGACTAATTTCTTAAGCACGATGCAGAGAATGAAAAATATAGAAATTACTTTTATTTAATTATAGTTATTTAAGAAAAACTTTTGTATTACAACAAACTCCCATGAAAAAGAAATTACATGCTAAAATAAAGACTGAAATCCTGAATCAAGATAGTTTATATGTGAAAATTGAATCAAGAAGATTTATTCTTAAATCAAGAGCGAAAATTAAAAAAAAAAAATCTTGAATTTTTCAATCTAGATTTATTTCCCTGTGCACCGCATTTGAGTCTTACTTGCTTTAGCTGATAATATAGTATATTTTGTGCTCTATGGTATATTTTGAATGTGTGTTAGTACAATATCGTTATAACAAATACAGCCTTTTTGGTATATTTTTTTAGTATTTTGTGGTATATACATATATATATTTTGTACTTGGTGGTATATTTTGAAGGTGCTACAATATTGATATACCAAATATAACCTTTGGTATATTTTTATACCCGCTACCCATAGGGTAGAAGGGTATTATAACTTTGTGCCGGCAGGAAATGTATGTAACAGGTAGAAGGAGGCATCTCCGACCCTATAAAGTATATATATTCTTGATCAGCGTCAACAGCCGAGACGATATAGCCATGTCCGTCTGTCCGTCTGTCCGTCTGTCCGTCTGTCCGTCTGTCCGTCCGTCCGTCCGTCCGTATGAACACCTAGATCTCAGAGACTATAAGAGATAGAGCTATAATTTTTTTTCGACAGCATTTGTTATGTTTGCACGCAGATCAAGTTTGTTTCAAATTTTTGCCACGCCCACTTCCGCCCCCGCAAATCAAAAAAATCGAATAACAAGTGTAATTTTAAAGCTAGAGCTACGAATTTTGGTATATACAATAACTACTGTAATAGTTATGATTCCTGAAAATTTGGTTGCGATCAGATAAAAATTGTGGAAGTTATTAAGGAAATACTTTTGTATGGGAAAAACGCCTACTTACTAGGGGTCTGAGTTGCTTTGGCCGACAATCTGGCACATTGTGCCGTCTATGGTATACTTTGAATGGTGTACTATATCGATATACCAAATATACCATTTGGTATATTTTTAGTATTTTTTTAGTATTTTCGGTATATTTTGAAAATGATACCGCAATATTTTGCCTTTATTAAAAATGGGTAGCGGGTATCTCACAGTCGAGCACACTCGACTGTAACTTTCTTACTTGTTTTTAGTATTTTTGCGGTATATTTTTTATTCGGTGGTATATTTTGAGTGTAATACAATATTGATATACTAAATATAGCCTTCGGTATATTTTAGTGTTTTATGGTATATTTTTGTATGTTAGTACAATATCGATATACCAAATACCGTCTTTTGGTATTTTTTAGTATTTTGGGTATATTTTGTACTTGGTGGTATATTTTAAATGTAATATAATATTGATATACTAAATATAGCCATCGGTATATTTTAGTATTTTACGGTATATTTTTTATATATTTGTAGAATATGGCTTTACCCTTTTAAATGACAATTCTAGCTAGGTTTCACTATTTAGAAGTTCAACTAATGTAACTTTTTATGCTTTGCTTCATAGATAGAAAAAGGTAGAAAATAGTTTAAAAATACTATAATTTTAATAAAGTTGAATACTGTGCGATTTTTGAAGACAACTTTACTACTATGGAATGTGATAGAATTGAAGCAACAGAATGTCTTCACTCTTTGCTCCATTTTTGTGATTTTTCATGCCTCTTTTTACAGCGTATCTTCAAGTTAAGCAGCTTAAAGTTTGCTCTCCACGTTTTTGAATTTTATAAGCGCCTTGCACGCAAACCGAAAGACAGCCAAGCCGCAAAGACTAAAAGGGGAAGAGAGAAGGGGGGAAGTCTTCGCTTGCAAGTCATCATGTAATACTCGTAGCCAAGAAATGTAGCGATGAGGCAAGGCCCCATCAAATAGCCGCGTTGCAGTTGCAGCTGCAGCTCTGAGTTATGCCAGAGTGTCTCTAATAAGTCTCGACACTCACTCAAATCGACTCGACTCGTCTCGAAGCGCGACGACTCACGATGAGCTCTGAGCTGTGAGCTGTGTGGCTGCCATAAAGAATCAGAAATTGACAACGGAAATTAGGCATAAGAGCAGCTCAGACCAGACTGAATGCGAGTTATTCAACTCGCCTTCAAGCTAGATAATTTGCATAAGAAGGCGGCTTAGAGCAAACGAATAGATCGAGTGCATATGAATACACTCACACGTTGAAGTATTATGAGCAGACACGTCTCTCTCTCTTTTTCTGTCTGGAAACGTGAATTGACTGCAGAGAAGATCATTCGCCTAACGGTTGCTAATTTCATAAATCTTGTGCAACACACTCGCTGCCGAAAATGATCGAGTATATGTATGAATGAATGTGAGTGTGTGTGTGAGTGTGAGTGTTTGGGTAAGTGCTCCAAATGATATGCGCAACATGCGGTTGTTGTAAATTTCTTCCTGCCACAAAAAACTGGTCCACCGTGACCCACAAAACAGAGCCGCATGCAACTCGGCTCGATAGGCGGCGTCGCATTGAAAGTTGCCTGACGAATTTAACACTCGAGTTGCAAGTCAGCATAAACAAGCCATTGAGAAACTGCAAGAAAACTAAAGTCATACTATATGATATGCAGTATATAGTATATACTAAATATAATTCTAAATGTCACTCTTCAATATTCTGAATGATTATTTTTCTTTTCATTCGTTTCGAAATAAAAAATTAATATTTAGTATAAATATACATATATGGTATAAAGTATATACTATATGTGGTATAAAGTCACTCTTCAACGAATTCTGAAAAATTTCATACTCGAGTTGCAATTCTGTATAAACAAGGCATTGAGAAACTAAAGTTATAATATATAGTGTAAAGTATATACCAAATATAATACTAAATGTCATTGTTCAATATATTGAATATATATACTGAGTCATACTAAATAGTATAAAGTATTTAGTATATACTAAAATGTATTACTAAATGTCACTCTTGAATATTTTAAATAGTTTTAGTATACTTTATATGTTAAGGTATATTCTTTTCAAACTTTTATGCATAGTATATACTAAATATAATACTAAAATTCATTCTTGAATATTTTAAATATTAATTTTGTATATTATATATATATTCTATTCACTATTTTCCAATAAAAATCTAGTACATATTTATAGTATATAGAATATACTATATATTGTGCAAAGTCTTGAATATACTAGATAGATTTTTTTCGCTCTATTATAAGTGAAAAGAAATATTTAGTATTTAGAGTATATACCATATACTATAAATTGTATGAAGTCACTCTTAAATATAATAAATATTTACTTTTTGCTAAATATATATTGTTTTCACTGTATTATAAATAAAAAGAAATATTTGGTATAAAAATGTAAGTATATAGTTGTAGTATATACTAAACATTGTATTAAATTACTCTTGAATATACTAAATATTTCTTTTTTACTATACATAAGTTCATTTCACCCTCTTCGAAATGAAATGATCAGTATATCATAATCATCATGCACAAATAAATATTGTATATTATTTATGGTATAAAGTTACTCTTTAATATACTAAATATGCCTCTTATGACATATTCTCTTCACTCTTTTATAAACGTAGTATTTCTTGTAGTCACCTCTTTAAATGCTGCAATTACGATCGAGTCATCATCATCATCGCTGAGTGCATCTTAATTTTGGGAGATGAGTAAACCCAGAAGCAAGCAGCGATCAGCAGAGAAGAAACTCGTTCTGTGTAACTCATTATTCAACGCACATTTCATTTAAATTAAAAAAAAAACAGTGTTATTAAAACCACAAAGCGAACAAAGAACCTTCAAATTGAATTTCACAAGAAGAAGGAGAGAAGCTCGTTTGTTGTTGAGGCACAATTATAAGTACCACAAGTAATACTTATGTTGTTCAGCAAGAAACAAGCAACAAGCTAAACGAGTAGTTTAAAATACTTGTAGTTTAAGCTGATTACCGAGCGAGACACAAGGGTTAACGACCAGACGCGAAATCAAAAAGAACAAAAATTGAACTCGAAAATTTCAATTGAATTTCAATGTCGAGCAACTCTTTTCGATTAGAGTATAAAACACGCGACAAATGCAAATTGGAAATGGAATTGGAAACTCTAGAAAAGCCAGAGAAACTGGCACAAACACCCAAAGATACAGAGAGGGAGATAGCTAGAGAAGAGTGAGAGAGGGAGACAGAGTTAAGACGATATTCGTGAGCTGGCCTCAAGCTGTTGTTGTCAATTGGACAGCAAAACGCAATTTGGGTTAATTGTTGTTGCACCGACGCATTCGAGATTTGGATTGAGACTTGGAGTCTGAGCTGGAAGATGGAATATGGAATTGCGAGTGAAATAACAGCCAATTAATGCAGCGGAAATGCAGCGCAAAAAAAAAGAAAAATGAAGGTGCATTAAACACGTCATAAAACACTGTCACTTTTTTGTGTTCAGCAAAGTCAGTTGAGTGTGTCGCCAATGGAAATGGTTGCTGGTTGCAATTTACTGGTTGCAAGTTACTGGTTGCCAGTTGCCACACAATTACGCGTTGGGGCAGCATTCTTGCGTGCAAGCCTTGACCATGAAATAGACAAACAGCAATTGCAACAATTCCAACTCCAAGGCAATTAAATCGCTTTGAAATGTTCGTTAGAAACTGAAATTGTCCAAGTGAAGATTGTGTTGCAGCCAAGTCTTTGCTTGTGGTCAATGCCACAGAGAAAGAGATAGAGACAGAGATAGTTGTTGCTCCTTTGACTTTGGCTCTAACGAGTATTTATCATTGTCATATTCGCATCTAGTTCAACTGGTTTGCTAACCAAACTCAAACATCGCTGGCCAAAATGGAGCTGTCTGTCAATTAGCGACAGCTCAACAAACACACACACACACACACATACAACAATATGTGACAGTGCAGTGAACTATTGTTATTGTTGTTGTTGCTGGTTGAAGTCTTCATTGTTTATGATTTGTTAATGTCAACCGGCTCGTTGGACACACATAATTGGCTATGAATATGCAGAAGCGCAGTCCGCAGTGACATGGCACCTCACTCTATCTCTCTCCCTCTCTCTCTATCTCTCTTCCGCACTTGAATTAACCCATTGGCAACCACTAAACAAGCAAAACATTATTCAAACCTCTTTAATTACCCCTTTTGTTGTATGCAAAACTTAAATACCGATTTTTGGTGCATTTCCCGTTATTTCCGTGTGTGCTGGGCGTTTTATCAAATACTCGCTGAAATTGCATATCCCATTAATAACGGTAATTACATGCAAAACGATCTTCAACCAGTTTTCAACTTCGATCAAGTGATATGAAAAATGATTTAAAGCGTTTTTCACGCTCTCAACTCTCAATTCACTTTCGACTTCGACTTCAATGGGTTTATTGTTGTGTTTGTGTTATCCATTTTGGACTTAATTAGAATTAATGTTTAACACATCTGCCACTTAATTTCAATTGATATTAAGCATGTGCTAAAAGCGCAGTTAACTTGTGTCAAGTGTTGTTAACAGTGTTGGGAAACGTATGATTAATGTTAGCTTCATGTTTGCATACTTTGAATAAGTAAAAATAATAATAGGTATAGAATTATTTACATTTAAATTTTATAAAATTAAATTGGTTCAACAGAGTATAGTTTAAATGCATTGCTTAGTTCAATTTTAATATAATAATTAAATTGAAATGTATGTAACAGGCACAACGAGTCATTTCTGATATACCAAATATAGTTTTTGGTATATTTTAGTATTTTTAAATACACATAATTAAATTGGTTTGACAAATTAGTTCAATTTAAATATAATAATTGAATTGAAATGTATGTAACAGGCTTTTCTGACATACCAAATATAGCTTTTGGTATATTTTAGTATATTTTCATTACAATAGTATACAACAAATATAGAATTATTCCTATTTAAATATACAAAATTAAATTGACCTAACAAATTATAGCATAGATGTTTTTTATTTCAATTTAATAACAACAATTAAGTTTTATATGGCATTGCTGATATACCAAATATAGATTTTGGTATATTTTAGTATTTTTTAGGTATACAAAATTAGATTGGTTAAAAATGTATAGTCCATCTAATACAAATAAATTTCTTTTATACTCTATAGGAAATGAAAGAATCATTTCTGATATACAGAATATAGCCTTCGGTATATTTTAGTATATTTTAAATATACAAAATTAAATTGGTGCAACAAATTATAGTAGAAATGTATCGCTTACCTCCATCTAATAACAATAATTATCCTTTCTATTCTACATGAAATGTCTGTAAGAGACTAAACGATGCATTTCTTATATACCAAATTATAGCCTTCGGTATATTTCAGTATTTTTTCGTTATACTTAAATAAAAACACCGCAATGTTTTGCTTGCATTGAAAATATCTAGAGGGTATCTCACAGTCGAGGCTACATTAGGTGATTCTATTTAAATTCAGAGGGATAAAAATGCGCTTAATTGAATTTAATATTGTTAAGCTTTCCCAAAGTTGATTAACCCATCTAATGTGCTATGAAAAGTATAAACTTAAGCGTGGTTTAATGTTAATTATATAAATATTTCTTAGTTCAAATAAAGAATGGTAATATAAGTGATATAATTATGTCTTTTCATAATAAACGAAATTGATCATAGAATTAAATATTTAGCTTAGCAGCACCTAAGGGTTAATCTGCGTATGTGCAATTTTTGAAGGTGTGTAGAAACAAGAATTGAGATCAGTTGCGTTTAACAAGTAAAGCAGTGTTGTTCACTCGAAAATGGATTTACCTTTATCTTATATTCTCACTCTGCTAATAAGCTTGACAACTGCAACAACGACTTTGCCACCTGAATATTGGACCAGAAAGGAGTCAATTAACAGGCCAACTAAATCCCCCGCTATCCCTAAGTTACCCCTCGCCATACACTATGAAACACTCTGTCCGGAGAGCATGTATTTTATTCAACACCGACTGCACGATGCTCTACAAGAAAACAATTGGTGGCGTGGATCTAAAACTGTATCCCTTTGGCACAGCGAAAGTGAGTTTGATCAACTTAATTATTGCTACAGTTTGAAATATTGAAGTAGTTCTACAATAATACTGATCTGAACCGCATGGAAGTCCATTGTCAACATGGCGAAAAACAATGCGAACTGAATGCGCTTCATGCTTGTATTTTGGAAGAACTGGAAATTCAGTCTGCTTTCCAGTTGATCAATTGCATGCTGCGATCCTATGGCAATGGTATAGATGAGTATTTCAGGCATCTCAAACTGGATGTCACAGCAGTGAAGAAGTGTAAAGAAAGCAGAACAACAGCGGAGATCTTCACGCCCTACGGCAAAGAAGCACTCGCTATTCAGTTGTCCGTAGCTCCCAGTATTGTGTTTGATAATGTAAGTATGCCTCTCAAACTGTATTAGGTTTTACATTCACTGTTCTTCACAGCGCTTTGAGCCCCACCAGCCAGTGTTGCCAGTTTAGCAATTTTATGGCTAGTTCTAGCCATTTTGAAAGGCCGAATGCTAGAAAAATTAAGAAATTGCTACTAGCTATAAATCTAGCTACTTTAAAATATACTTCAGCTATTTTCGGCAATTTTCTCGAACCCGTGATTTAGGTCTGTGAAAATTACCAGTTACAGCGAAAATACTCTAAGTGACTTGAGTGAAAATACTTATCGAACAGTGATTTCTACTTTTGACCATCACTGCTTTGTGTGTTTCATCTCTAGTTTGTGGTGTACATTAAGTGACGCAAAAAAAGTGATGCAAAAATGCCTAAAGTGCTTTATACGCAAAAGTTTCGCGATGCTTGGATGCAGGCTAGTGAGTTCAAGTCCTGGATCCGGAAGGATGAGACGGATTTGTCAAAAGCTTACTGTAGCTACTGCAAATGCAGTATTAAAGCGAAAATATTCGATTTAAGGGCTCATGCTGAGACGAAGAAGCACATTTCGGCATCGAGTTGCTTCAGTCAAACCAACAAAATTTCGTATTATTAATATTCCTCTTTATAGATACGGCCTGCGCAGAAATGGAAAATGCTGCCACGATTATGAAGTGCCAACAAAATTTTTAAAAATGATGGCCGAAAATGAAAAATATAACAATGAAGACAGTGAAGATGTAGATTTAATAAAATCATTATTGGACATTTAAATTAAAATTCAATTTTTTGGTGTTTTTGGGGTAATTTGGTTATTTTTTGGGGTAACAAAATGTTAGCCATTTTTTCAGCCATTTTTACAAACAAATTTGCTATTTTCAGCTAGTTTTTTTCGTAAATCTGGCATTATTTTTTGTTCAAGACCTGGCAACACTGCCACCAGCAGAGAAAAATTCCCTACAACTTCGAGGCTTTCTTCTGCAGCGCGTATGAACGAAAATTCCGAATTAAACTTCCCCCTTGCGATCGATTAATATGTGCCTGTCAATGCCAAGCGCTTCTAAACTGTAACAATACGAACTTGAACTAATAATAAGTGTCAACTGCATGCTGCGCATTCAAAACTGTAAAAAGTAGAGTAAAATTCCCTGCACAGTAAAATTCCCTACAACTTCGAGGCTTTCAAAATTAAACTTCCCACTTGCGATCGATTAATGTGTCTTCCTCTCGATGCCAATTGCTTCTAAACGGTAACAAAGCAAATTAGGTGTACAATTAAATATACTTTATGTTCCCATGCTAAAGTTCCCAACTTGTGTATTCAGTATTTAAATAGATAACTTATTAAAATATTTCCAATTTTATATTCATAACAATAATAATAGAAATAATGAAATTAATTCTTTTTATATTTATGAAAGATAAAAAAATGTTTATTAACCAACTTATGTATTCAGTATTTAAAAAATACCTTATTAAAAATATTTCAAATTTTATATTCATGACAATACTAACAGAAATAGTGAAATTATTCCTTTTTATATAAACGACAGATAAAAAATGTTTATTGCCAAACATATGTGCAATAATCAGTATTAAAAAGATAACTTATTAAAATACAGTATGTCAAGAAACTTTTTACACACTGAAAAAAACATATTTTTTGACTTTGCATGCAAAAATAAGGCTTTAATATCTTTTTTTCCATGTTTTTTTAATACAACACCATTTTATAACTTATTTTAAATGAGTATGT
This sequence comes from Drosophila sulfurigaster albostrigata, assembly GCF_023558435.1. NCBI lineage: Eukaryota > Metazoa > Arthropoda > Insecta > Diptera > Drosophilidae > Drosophila > Drosophila sulfurigaster. Next base: position 36,114,673 of record NC_084882.1, on the reverse strand, counting down.
TTAAAAATAAAAACAATCTAGCGAAAGGTAAAATTTTAAAGCAACAAAATATGAGTTTACACATTTTTTGTCACTGTATTCGTATTATCTATTTTATAATCATAACAATAATAATAGAAATAGGGAAATTATTTCTTTTTATATTTAAGAAAGATAAAAAATGTTCTTCAGGCAATTAACAACTTATCAGTATTCAAAAGATAATTTATTCAAATATTTCGTATTTCATATTCATAACAATAATAATAATAATAGTGAAATTATTTCCTTTTATATTTGTGCAAAACAAATAAAGTTCTCCAGACCATTAATTAAATTCTTTTAGCACCCCCAAGGGTTAAAACTGCGTGTGTGCAATGTTCTAATGTGTATATTTAATTAATATATTGGCTTAATGTGTATAATTATTGGTTTAATAGCGGGTAAACCAAGCACGTAATTGGCTTTCGCATGTTCTGTCGTGTTTGCTAAGCAACCGCAATGGGTTAATCGACTAAAATACACGCAAAGAGTGTGTGGGAGAGCGAGACGGAGATGGAGATGAGAGAAGAGAGAACGAAAAGCAGACGCGCAGATCTAAATATATGAACGTATGTGTGTGTGTGTGTGTGTATCAACGAATTTATATTCATAGATAACAACGGAACTGAACAAAAAACAAAAACAAATGCGAGTGGCTAGTTTGCATAGCAGAGAAAGAATGAGAAGGGGAAGGGGAAGGGGAAGGGGAGAGAGAGAATGTGCACGCTGATCGCTTTTGTAGTTTTATTTTAGAACACACATTTGAGAGGAACTCAAAACAGTTGCGTTTCACAAGTGAAGCTGTGTTGTTCACTCTTCAAAATGGATTTAACTTTCGCTTTGGCTTTTATTTTGACGACGCTGCTGATAAGCTTGACAACTGGAACAACTTCAACAACTGAGATCAGCAGCAGCAGCACAACTGCATCCCCCCGCTATTCCTAAGCTACCCCTCGCCATACACTATGAAGCACTCTGCCCCGATAGCATGTTCTTCATACGACGCCGACTGCACGATGCTCTATTCGACAACGATTGGTGGCCACGCGTGGATCTAAAACTTTATCCCTTTGGCAAGGCGAATGTGAGTTCTAAAGATTTACCTTTATCGCTACAGTTTGACAAGCGCTTTGTTAGTTCTACAATAACACAGATCTGAACCGCATAGAAGTGTATTGTCAGCATGGCGAACCAGAGTGCGAACTGAATGCTCTGCATGCCTGCATCCTGGAGACTCTGGAACTTCAGTCAGCTTTCCAGCTGATCAACTGCATGCTGCGTTCTTACAGCAATGCTATAGATCAGTGTTCCAAGCATCTCAAACTGGATGTCACGGCAGCCAAGCAGTGTAAAGAAAGCAGAACAACAGCAGAAATTCTTAGACCCTACGGCAGAGAGACACTCGCTATCCAATTGTCCTTTGTGCCCAGTATTGTGTTTGACAATGTAAGTAATATGCATTTCAAACTGTAACGATTTTTACCTCTTCTACTTTCCACAGCGCTTTGAGCCCTACGAGCAGAGCAGTATTCGTTACAACTTTGAGTCAAATTTCTGTCGCGAATACGAAACCAAATTTCAAATTAAGTTGCCAACTTGCGGCTGATTAATGTACATCTGTCAGTGCCAATTATTCGTAAACTGTAATAAAATCAACTTGCAATAATTCCAGTCCCAGCTAAAAATGGGACTTGCGTAACTTAGCTTAGACACACACCCTCAACATATTTCCCTCCCGTATCGTATGTGCTAAAAACCTTTATTCACATAGCAGAGAGCTTTAGGCGAAGCAGCTTCGCCGCATAGCAAGCAGCTTTGAGTAGCTTGCTCGCAGCTTTTAGCTGTTTGATGTGGCAACGCTCAAACCAGTTTTAGCTTTCTGGCAACCATGCGCAAGGTAACGGCCGCTTGCTTTTCGTAACGTCTGCAAACCAAAAACATTGCAAATGATTAAGAAAAATAGATAAATGTGTGAAACATGAGCGCTTATTAAATGCAATAATCTAGGTAATCAATTCCAAATTGGCTGCTAACAAGATTAAATCGTGCTGGGGCCAAGCCATAAAATCGTAATTTATTAAATATCAAATTGCAGACGCCCCTTAAATTGCGACACATCAATATTTTGCAATCTGAGGCACAACACCTCGGGGCAAGCTATTCAACATGCCACATGCAACATGCGCTCTCACAAAAAGAAGAAGCGCCATACATAATAATTTGCCAGACGATTTGTTCGCGAATTCACAACCAGTTTTGAGGGCGATGATAACAGAGGGGAGAGCTGAAGTGTGGGAGGGGGGAAATTAATGGCTTGGCTACTGCGAATAGATTCGCTGGGATCTATTTTCGCTTTGTTGCGAGTTGTGCTCTAAACAATTGACAGTAGCAAAAAAAGGTCAGCAAAATTTCCCTGCAAAGCATTTTTTCGATTACGTTCACCTTTACTTAGGGAACACTTCTTGGATCTGGGTAATATTTTGGTAATATTTGTTTTTAGTGATAGTAAATATTTATAACCAAATTTTTGATATCATTTGCATTCATTTTAGTTACAAATTATTATTCAAAATTGTATTTTATTAAAAAATAAAGCAAAATTAGAAAGTTTTCCCTCAACATTAGCGACTAGAAATGTTTTCACTGTATTCCAGACAAAAAAAAGGTCAGCAAACTTTCCCTTCAAAGCAGTTGACGTTTACTTTTACTTGGGGAACACTTCTTAGATCTGGGTAATATTATATATGGGAAATATTTGTTTTTGCTGATAGTAAATAGTTATATACAAATTGTTTATATCATTTGTATTTTTAATTTTAACTACAAATTATTATTTTAAATTGCATTTTATTAAAAATAAAGCAGAATTAGAAAATACTCTTTCAATACTAGTGCTTAAATCACATTTCGATAGTCAATCAAAAAAAGGTTAAACAAAATATCCCATCAAAGCAGTTTTTCGATGGCGTTCACTTTTACTTAGGGAACACTTCTTGGATCTTGGTAATATTTGTTTTTGCTGATAGTAAATATTTTTTTAGCTAAATTTTGATACCATTTGCATTCATTTTAATTACAAATTATTCAAAATTGTATTTTATCGAAAAATAAAGCAGAATTAGAAAAGTTTTCACTGTATTCAAAAAAAGATCAGCAAAATTTCCCTTCAAAGCAGTTTTTCGATGGCGTTAACCTTTTCTTAGGGAACACTTCTTACATCTGGGTAATATTTGGGTAATTATTTGTTTTTGGTGATAGTCAATATTTGTAGGTAAATTTTTGATATCATTTGCTTTCATTTTAATTACAAATTATTAGAAATTTGATCGAAAAATAAAGGAGAATTAGAAAGTATTCCCTCAACGCAAGTGACTAGAAAAGTTTTTACTATATTCCAGACAAAAAATGATCAGCAAAATTTCCCTTCATAGCAGTTTTCGATGGCGTTCACTTCACTTATGCCATTCAAAATTGGGTGATATTTCTTTTTAGTGATAGTAAATATGTATTTTAAAATCTTGTATATCATTTGCATTCATTTTAATTATAAATGATTATTTGAAAATGTATTTTATTAAAAAATAAAACAGAATTAGAAAATATTCCCTCAAAAAATTAGAATTAGATTAGAATTAGAAAAATTTCCCTTCAAAGCAGTTCACCTTTACTTAGGGAACTTCTTAGATCTTTTTCCAGTAAAAATTGGGTGATATTTCTTTTTGGTGATAGTAACTATGTATTTTAAAGTCTTGTATATCATTTGCATTCATTTCAATTACAAGTTATTATTCGAAATTGTATATTATTAATAAATAAAGCAGAATTAGAAAGTATTCCCTCACTAGAAAAGTTTTCACTGTACTCCAGACGGGTTCAATGTCACGCAATGTCAGGGTTTGAGTCTGGGTTAAAGTCTAGGCTGGAGTTTGAGTCTGCGTCTAAGTCGGGTTTTGCTTTTTGTCTTAGGCACATTTCGATAGTCAATCGATTCGCTGTGTGTGTTGAGCACTTACGCAATTTGTTGCCAGCTGCGACTGTCTGTCTGTGTGTCTGTCTGTGTGTGTGTATGTGTGAATGTGTGTAAAAGTGTGAGTGTGTGTGTGGCATGCCCAGCGGGGCAAGGTTTCAAGCGCGTGTCAGCAGCAGCAGCAAAAAGCAGCTGAGAGTCCACTACGAATGCCAGCAGGCTGTAAGTGGGCGTTTTGGGGGGTCGTGGGGTCAGCAGGGGGCGTGGCTAGTGCATGACAGAGTGCCTAGACATTCCCCCGCCCCCCTGTTGTGCTTTGAATTCGAGTTATTGCCAGTTATTTCAGACGGCGCTGTTGCTGTCGCTGCTGCAACAAAGCGTGGCAGCAGCCAGAGGCATTGCTGCTGCTGTTGCTGCTGCCTTTATGGCATGTAAACTGAATCTCAGTTGGCGAGAAGCGGCGAAAAAATTTTAATTTGCACACAGAACAAGTTTAAGTGGCAGGCCATGTGGCAACTGAGGGCGCTTGTGGCATCAATAGTATTGTGTTGACGACGCAGCGGAGATGCGATTTAGTTGCAACCCCCCTCCCTTTGTCCCCCTTTTACACTCCCCCTGGGTAGCCGCAAGTTGCAACCCCTTTGGGCTATTTGGCCAAAACTCGTTTCGCACAGAAACAACAACCGCTGTTGCAACAACAACGGCAACTGCAGCAACAACAACTGCAACTGCAACATCAATGGCGCTGCACAAGAAGAAAAATAGCAAACAAATTTACTGCCAATTTGCTGCTCATTTCGCTTAGGAAGGTGACATGGCCATGCAACATGCGTGGCATCTGTGTGGCAGCGTTGGCATGCATGTGGCATGCAGCACACACAGCACACAGCAGTGTGGCAAGGGGAAACTCCGACACACACTTTTCGAGCGTATGTGTTTCGCATTTTTACACTTAATTGCTCCGCTTTGCTCCAAATTGAACAGACTGTTAAAAGGGGGGAGGAGTGGGGAGGAGGAGGGAGGAGGGGTAAGGTAGTGGAGGGGGCGTGAACGAGGGCGTCGACTAGCGTGAAACCTCGAGCTGGGCAACAAAAAGCGCAACAACGGCAGCAAAAGGGGCTTAAAAACACACACACACATACTTACATATATAAACAAACACACACACTTACACACACACAATTACACACACATATATATATTACACACACATGTGTAGTCAGGACTTTTAGTTTAGTTTGTCGGCTGCAAGTTTATGGAGTTTTTGGTTCGAGTTCTCGATAACGTTTAAAATGCCAATAGAGCGAAGCAGCCCCGAAAAACGTTAAACAAACAAAACAACAAACGAAACAACAACAACAACAACAAGAATGGGGAAAACAGGAGCAAACAACAAAAGGCTGCAACTAACTATTTTCGGCGCGATAATCGCCGTCAATTGCATTGGCAATTGCAATTGCAATTCGAGTTGGAGTTGGATTTAGAGAAGGGGAGCAACGTTTGCCTTTTGCCGAATTTGCGCAATTTGTGGCAACTTTTGTGGAACATAATTTTAGTGGCAATTACTTGCGTGCCACGTGCCACCAATGCATGCCTCACCTCTCCATCTTCTTCTTCTTCTCATCAACTGGCCAGCAAAATATAAAAAAAAACACATGTTAGAAAGCTACAATTGAGGGTGCTCGACTTTGAGATACCGAATTTCATAAAAAACCCATATTTCAAAAATGTACAGAAAATATTAAAATTTGTACCCATTTTAAAAATAATCATGTTCTAAAATATACCAGAAATATACCGCATATACTAAAATATACTGAATGCTTGGTATTAAAACAACATACATATATAAGAAACATGTAAGAAAGTTGCAGTCGAGTGTGTTCGACTTTGAGATTCCGAATTTCATAAAAAAAACATGTTTTAAAAAATGTATAAAAAATATACCACAAGATTACTAAAATATTTCGTGGACACTCGACTCTGATATACTAATTTTCAATAGAATCATGTTCTAAAATAAACCAGAAATATACCGTATATACTAAAATATACTGAATGTTTGGTATTAAAACAATATACATATATATTATATATATATTATAAAACATGTAATAAAGCTACAGTCGAGTGTGATATACTCATTTTTAAAAGAACCATATTCTAAAAATATAACGAAAATATACCGCAAAAATACTAAAATATGTTATTCTGAACATACTGGACTCTAAGAAACCCGTTTTCAATAAAATCGTATTCTAAAAAAAGAATAAAAATATACCACAAAAATACTAAACACATTTACAATGCAACAGTATTCTACAAATTTACAAAAAATATACCATAAAAATACTAAGTTATTCCGAACACACTCGATTCAGAAATGTCCATTTGCAATAAATTCATATTCTAAAAATATACCAAAAATATACCGCAAAGTAGTGCGAGATACACATTCTGAATAGAACCACATTCTAAAACTATACCGAAATTTAACCGCAAAAATACTAAACTATTCTGAGGACACTTGACTCTGAGATACCCATCAAAAGAACCATATTCAAAAAAATTCAGCAAAAAAATATAAAATATATACTGAAGGCTCAAAATATACCGTAGAATATAAAATATACCATATTGTCAGCCAAAGCAACTTAGACCCGATTGACGTCTCGTCTGTTTGACGCTGATCAATATATATATATTGTCATAATCTAGACCCGATTGAGGTCGAAGGTGTCTTCTCCCGACTCTTACATACATTCCCTGCATTCACAAACTTATAATACCCTTCTACCATATGGGTAACGGGTATAAAAAAGGAGCAGCAGCAGCTGAATTTATGCGCTAAAACTTCCGTTTGATTTGAAGTAGAAAAATTGCATGCAATTTGATTTGGCCAAAGGATGAAGGTGAGAGGACGGGGGGGAAGGTTGATCGGGTTATTCATTTAAATTATAAATGCATGCGGAATGTTTAATTTTTGAATAGCCAAGGATTTGCAGTCCTTGCCACACACACTGAGACTGAGAAAGTGAGAAAGAAAGTAGTGGAAAAGTGACGTTCACATTTATAGAAGGCAGCACATTCGATTCGCATTAATCTTCATTTGTTTCAGCATAGACTGGCTGCCCCTTCGTCCCGTTATCCCCCTCTCCCCTTGTGACTACTCCTTATTCAGCTCCAGCTGCAAAAAGGACAAATACAAATCGCAGAGCAGAGCAGAGCGAAGCGAAGAAATGTCTGCGAAGAGGAGAAAAGCCATAGGTCATAAATTAGATTTTCCATTAAGCATATAAAAGCACCTTTTGGTTATCCTCAAATGCGTCGTTGCTCGTTTTCCCCGATTTCCTCGATTTCCCCGATTTCCTCGTTTTCTTCGCTTGCCTGCCTGATAAAAGGCAAAAATCCAACTGTGCTGCAAAATCGAAGAAAAGCATTGAATAAACGAATGAGCCGACGATTGAGCTGAGCTGAGCTGAGATGGGGAGAAGAATGTTGTTGGTCGAAGTCGAAGGTGTGCAGCAAGTGCAACGAGGGGGCGTGGCAGGAGGAGGGAGGAGGGGGTCAACAGCAGCCATATTGAATGGATTTGCACAAACGTGCTGCAAAAGTTTCTGCTGACACAAAAGGATGCAAACGAAAGACGCAGCGGGAGAAAATATCGTCGAAGGAGCTTGGACATATTTTTGCATAGTATTCAAACACTCACACTCATTCTGAGGAATGAGTACACTCATTTGCGGCTGCCTTTATGAACACAAGAGTTATTGCCATTCGCATTGCTTTAATCAGCTAAGGGCGCAAATGAAGGCCACATTGAAATCCCGTAAACGTTAACGTAAACGTAATGAGCCTTTTTCGGCCAGCCCATAAAAAGTCATATAAACATTTCAATTAACGTGGAGCACACGTAGTCGATGTCTCCATCTCCATCTCTGTTCACACCTGCCAAGCTCTGGCGATGAATGAGCCATGGCTTTGATAAATTGAAGCAACAGCAAAAGACGAGGCATGGAATGTTCTCCTGCTGCTGAGGTCTTCTCTGAGGTCGTTTCGTTTCAATTCATGCCATTGCCTGGCTAATTTAGTGAGGAAATGGACACAGCCACGAGAGCCAATGGCCAACAACCATTCACAGCAACAGCAACAACAGCAGGAGGAACAACAACAGCAACTACTACGTCAATGGGCGACGACACAAATGTGTCGTATTCAAGGTCATAAAACGTGCGACACACAACCGGTAATCAAAGCATGAAATTAATTTCCAATTGATTTTGGACCCTCAGTTGCTCTCTGCTTTCTCCCTCAGTTCCAATCGCAATCGCTGCAGGAAGTTGACCAACGGAAGTGCGAAACGATAAACAGCCAACCAGAGAGAGAGAGAGATGCAGAGAGAGTGTGAGATGGGAAAAGAGAAGTCCCCAGCATTGGAAGCAGAAGCAGCTGCTTGGGGCAGTCAAAGTGGGGGTGAAAAGAGGGGAGTGAGTGGGGCATTAAACGATCAAGCGTTTAATGACACCCGGCCAGCCATTGATTTGGCCAAGTTACGAAAGAGACTCAGAGACTCAGAGAGAGAGGGGAAGGGGAAGGGAGTGCTCTATGGTCGATGTTGAGTCAACACAGCCGCAGGGACAGCAGTCAGTCAATAGACGAAAGGACACAGCTCAAGCAGCGAGGTGCACTTCAATGCTAATGAGAAAAGTGTCAAACAATTTGAAGGGTAGCAACATTAAACACTTTCTTGATGTCTTTACGTGATATATAATGGTATCATATTAAACGTACATCAAGATTAGAAAATTTAAGCTCAAGTTAAACTAAATTCTATTCATGTCAATTTAGAATTCTGAAATACTGACTATTGAAATAGCTTCGTATTATTTTACCTTAAGAGGTAAGTTTATGAAAGTATATAAAAATAAATAAATACTAAATAAATTGCATAAAAACATATGTGTTTGTTTAGGCAAAATACTTTCAAATCTCTTGGAAGCTCTAAATTAAAAAAATAATGAAAAATGTTAAGAAATTTCCCAATTTGCATTGTAAAAAACAAAAAAAGAAACGGAAACATATTGTAAATACATGTGTATCAATATGGTATATTTTGAATATTGTAGTATATCGATATAGTATATTTATTGATACAGTATATATTTATGGTATATTTTTGAAGTATATTGATAATAGTATATTTTGAATGTCACAGCATATCGATATGAAATTTTTTGAATGTAGTAGTATATTGTTATGGTATATTTTCAATGTAGAATGTTGAATATAGTGATACATTGCTATGGTATTTTTGAAATGTTACTACCCTATTTGACATGGTATATTTCGAATGTGGTAGTATATTGATTTGGAATATTTTGAGTGTTGTAGTATATGAATATGGTATATTTCAAATACTGCAGTAGATTGCTACCACGGTATATTTTGAGGGTAGTATTATATTGTTATGGTATATTTTGAGTGTAGTATTATATTGATATATCATTTATATATTTTGAATGTAGTAGTATAAGGATATATCATTTATAGATTGTTGCACATATATTTTACTTTCGAACGGATGCACATATATTTAATAATTCCTTAGTTAGTCTTCAACAACTGGCAACTATCAAAACAGCAACATACAAAGCTGCCCTCGTTGTCAAAGCAATGACAGCAACAGCGACAGGCATTGAGAAGGCATGACCATCAATATGAGACGAATGCCAATGTCCCCACTCATGCAGCACAGTTGAGACCAGAGCAGACCATAACAGAAGCGCAGAGCAGCCAAGCATCAGACCAAGAGCAGAGCAGCTGGCAATGGTCAGAGCAACACTTGGCCTAGGCCGCAGCACAAACAACTGAAGCGGGGCATTTAATGTCGCTCTGGCTGTCATCACCCCAAATCGAAAACACAACAAAACCCAGTCGAAAAGGAAAAAAAAAAGCTGAGAAAAACGAGAGCAGAGAAAAAATGTGACAGACGAACCAAATGAGAAGCGATGTGGATGTGGAATGGGGGGGAGGGAGGCAAGAGGATGGCATCCTTGACGTTTGTTCGCTCGTTGACGCCCAAAAGCAACTCGCAACGCTTTCACTCTCTCTTCCACCCCCCCTCTTTCCCTCTACCATTCCTCATTGCGGGTGTCCAGAGTCCCGTTCAGAGTGCGAGATGTGTTCCATGTCTAATGTCGAAATGGTTAGTTTCACTTTTTGCGTCAGAAATCGTAAAATTGGATATAAAATTTTACGAGCGTGTGGCCTCCCCTCTCCCTCCCCCTTCTCTTCAGCCACCTCTCCTGGCTGACCATCTCGAGTGTGCTCTGTTTTCTGTTTGACGATGACATTGGTGGTAGATGCTTCAGTTGCTGCCTCTGTTGCTCTTGCCGCACGAATTTGTCCTGCGCCTCTATTTCGTATTTGGTCACGGCGCAAATTTTTGATGCTTAACTAGAAATGGCAGCTGAAGTGGCAGCAGCAGCAACAACCACAAAAACAACAGCAACAACATCGAGGCAACTGCGTGTCGAGCAGCATTTTGTGTTTGTGCGTTTTTCCTACCGTTTTTTTTTTGTGTTGGTTGCTGGCAATAAATCATTTATGCAAGTTGCTGTTGCTATTTGAGTTGAAATTTGTTTAACAATTTTGCTTGTTAAAAATTAAAGCGCCCTAGACTCGACTCCACTTCAGTTGCAGCCACTTCGCTATAAGGAATCGTCTTGACTTTGGCTTTGTCTTCCAATTTTATTATGCCACTTTTGTCTCCTGTGTGAACTTTTGAGTTTCGAGCTGCGCCAAGTGTGTTGTGGCAGCTGAAAAGCTGCAAAGCTTGTAATATGCAATAATCTGCGATACACTCCAGCACAAAGAGAGAGAGAGAGAGGGAGAAATGAAGATAGAGATAGAGACGCATACATATGTCCTTCTGTAGATTCATGAGCAATACATTTTATAAGCATCATTGTGCATATTGGATAAAAAATAAGCTTAAAATACAAGAATTGCAAGAATGAGAGGAGTGTAAGACTAAAAGAGTGTGAACGACTAGAAAATACCCTTGAAACAACAGTTGTTGCTGCTTTAAATGTTCTGTATGCAGATTTGATTGGTTTTCAGTACTGAGAACTAAAGCGACGACACATAGATGGCGCTGCTGTCAATTTAATCTCAATCACAATATTGATTATTTTTGTTAAGCTATAACTTGGCTATTTGTTAAGCAATTGTTATGATTTTTTCAGAACAGCTTAAGAATATATTGAAATATATGAATATAATATAATAGTTGGTTGATAATAATTGTTAGTTTCAGTTGAAAAATGTGCAAGATTTGCAAAGATGTTCTATTCTTTATCATATTTCATTTCTCAGTGCCATGCAACTCGTTTCTTAAACGCTTTTTCAATGGTCGCAGGGTATATGGAAATACTTGGATACTTGTTGGCGGGCTGCGAAAGCAATCAGACGCCACATAAGTAGAGAAGAGAGAGAGAGAGAAGGAGTGAGCAGAAAGAACTCGCTCAGCTCAGCCATTGTGCCAAATGCTCAACAGAGCTCCAAATATCCTTTTAAAATTGTACCAGCTGCCAGGCAAAAAGCGAGGGATATGACTGCAAACACACACACATACACATACATATATATACCCATACACATAAAATGTATTTGTAAGTCTATTGTAAGCGAGTGTGTGTGTCGGTGTGTGCAGCAACAAAATATTTACAAAATTGTAATGGAATATCAACAGATCATAAAATCATGCACATTTTATTTGTCATAGTCAAAGCCGTAAAAGAAATAGCAAAAAAGGAGGAGCCAAAGGGGCAAAGAGAAAGAAATGGAAAGTATATTGAAAATAAAACGAAAGAGAGAGGGAAGAGAGAGAGGGTGAGAGGGAGAATACTTTATGGGCATTACTCGTCGCACAATGCCAATATACATGATAGAAAATTGTGGTATTTATTGAATGGCTTTTTGCCCATATCCATATCCATATCGATATCCGAGTCGACCTACACACAACATTCAAACTGAATATTCAGTGTTGTGTTCGAGGCCGCGGGGGACATCCTTAGATTAAAGGATTCGGATTCGGTGTGGATTCGGAGAGCCCACAAGGAAGCGGTCAATTTCTTGATGGCCACAGTGGGCAGCTACTTAAAATTTAATTTGAAAATTGCCCTGACCACAGGCAACAACAAACAAAAACCAAGGGGAACGCAGCTCGAGCTCCAGTTTCAGTTTCAGTTGCCAGTTTCGAGTTGGAAGTTGCCACAACAGTTGCCGTGACAGGGAACTTAAACAAATGTCGCTTGTGACTTGTTTGCTGAAAACTTTCAGCTAATTTTTGATTTTAACGAGAATTTTCGAGTACAACCCAAGGCGAGAAGGAGAGCGCAACTTAAGTTGGTTGTCGATTTGGATGTGGGACATGGACAACGTCCAAAAAAATAAGTTTAGGGAGGGAAGCTAACGAGAAAATGGCTGGCAAACACTTAAAAACTTTTACGATGAGCTGCAGTACGAAAAACCATGACGAAGTCGCAACTTGGAGTCCAAGTCGAAGCCTGCACTATGGAACACAATAGCTGAGCTCATGGGCTCATCAAATAAACATCTCAATTGCGGCAAGTAATTTGCATAGCTTGCTTGCATCTTTCAATCAACTCGAAACACACAGACAAACTGCTTCATACTTTAATTGTCGGCAATTTGATGGCAAATTGATCCACTGTGCATTATGCTCAGGGACAAACACTTCAATGCTCCCCACGGTTTACTTACCCGCTGTCCAATAACGTCCAATCTAAGCGTGTCTCAAAACAAAACTCTTGACAGTCGTCAGACAGAGCTAGAAAGAGAAAGAGAAAGAGAGGGAAGTATATGCATTACATTTGCACTTAAAAGCAGTCAGCAGCTCTCGGCTGCAAAGCCAAACTATAAAATTAATGCTAATTATAGGCAGCACAGTCCACAGTGAACTGGCTATTTTCGGGGCAATTGTCAAAGCTGACAATTTTACTTTACTGTCTATTTTATTGGTGGCCTTCGCCAACTCCAGTGAACTGAAAGTAGCAAAAAAAAGGAAGGAGAAACCCTATGAAATTGAACACGGCTGACAGTAGTAATAACCAGGCAGATAGACAAAGGGCAACGGGAGGGAGGAGGGAGACAGGGAGGGACAGGCAGGAACATAGAGGAACAGTGAAACAGAGAGTGAGTCAACAGGGAGGAACACAGAGGCTTAAACCCCACACAGCAGAGGAACAGTGAGGTGAGAGACAGTCAGTGAGTCAGTGAAGCAAAGCCAGGCCAGGACTAAAGAAGCGATAAAAACGAGATAAAATAAAGCAACCATATAAAAGTAATAACTTCGACCCTGATCGCAACCAAATTTTCAGGAAATAACAAAAATAACAACCAACAAGTAATTTTTTGATTTGCGGGGCTACAGTCGAGTGTACTCGACTGTGAGATACCTCTATCTACCCATTTTGAATAAAAGCAATATATTTTGCGGTATTATTCTCAAAATATACCAAATATACTGCAAAAAATACTAAAAATATACTAAATGGCATATGTGGTATATCAATATAGTACCGCATTCAAAAATATTATACCAAATGGTTATATACTATAGTAAAATTCGCGACTCTAGCTTTAAAATTATGCTTGCTATTTGATTTTTTGATTTGCGGGGCGGAAGTGGGCGTGGCAAAAATTTGAAACAAACTTGATCTGCTGCTGTCGATGCTGTCGAAAAAATTATTGCTCTATCTCTTATAGTCTCTGAGATCCAGTGTTTCATACGAACGGACGGACAGACAGACAGACGGACATGGCTAGATCGTCTCGGCTGTTGACGCTGATCATGACTATTTATACTTTATAGGGTCGGAGATGCCTCCTTCTACTTGTTACATACATTTCCTGTCGGCACAAAGTTATAATACCCTTCTACCCTATGGGTAGCGGGTATAAAAAGAATGCTATATAGTAAACGTGGTTGTAGTTGTAGCTGGCCACAGCGCAACTGAAGTGAATAGTCTTGTTTTATGGTTTATTTAAAAGTCAACTGCGAGCCAGACGCCCAGCCAAACAGCCAGAGCGATAAACCAGCCCCAGTTTGTCAATTGACAGCGACGAGGAGGAGAAGGACGATGAAGAGGGGACTGCAATTGATGCGGCAATGGCTGTGGCAGTATCAGCTAGTAAACCTGCCAAAACGATTAACAGCAAACAGCAGACGAGGAAGAAGGTAAGAGAGAGGCGAATCACCTCAACTACAACCTCAAGCTCAGGCTTAAGCCTCAGCCCAGAAAGCCAAAAATTCATTTGCCTGAAATTACAAATTACGGCACTTGCAGTTACCAGCAACCAACAGCAACCAGCAACCAACAGCAGCAGCAGCAGTCAGTTGCTGTCAGCGGCAGCAGCAACACGCACCCAAAGGGGGAAGTGGAAGAAGGGAGCAACTATTAACTCAACAAGCATAAAATGAAGCAGGCCAAGGCAAGAGGCAAGAGGAAAGGGCCACAACTAGTTGGGAGCGAAATGTCCAGAGTCCATGCTCCAAGTTAGGTTGGCTCCACATTCATATGGCAGCTGAGCTGGCAAATAAGCCGACAGCAGATATTGTCAACGTGTGACGCTGACGATGATGCTGAAGGCAAACTGAGTGGGAAACGTAGGCAACCCCTGATTATGTTGTTGGCCTGGCCTGGCCTGGCTTGTTACCTTTCATATTTCAAAGCCGTCAACACTTTTCAACAAACACACAGAGCAAAAAAAAAGTGCGATTGCATGAAGTGGGAGTGAGAAATATTTACTACAAGCGTCCAACGGAGCCGCAATTATGACAAAAGTATGGCTGGCATAAATTTTGCACTTGTTGGGTAGCAAAATAAAGACCAAGAACGAGAGAGAGTGGAGTTGTGTGTTGTTATGACATTTGTTTGGCTGCGAAATAAAGCGACGCATTAAAGTTAATGACGCCCAGGAAGGTGGCTTAAAGTGCCAGTCACTCAAAAGGGCCGCCACAGGCCGCAACCAACCGCAGGCCGACAGCCAAAGAGCCACCAACCGAGAGAGAGCGAAAGGAAGAGGAAGAGTGAGAGTAGCTCTCCACTCACCCAATTTAACCTTCCCTTCCCTTCCCTTCCCTTCCCTTCCCTTCCCTTCCCTTCCCTTTCTTTCCTCCTTCTCCCTGTTCTTGCCCAGGTCACAAGCTGAGGCGGAAATTAGAAATTAAGTCGCTCGCTGTTTGAATATAAATTTAATTAATGTTACACAAATGCTTAAAAGCCTGCATAGTTTGTTTGCCATAGACCACCGCCATAACAACAGCAACAACAGTAGCAACAACAACAACTACAACAAGGAGAACAAGGGCAACTCTGACAGGCAACAGCACGCGCCTTCCGACCCCGGTTTTCCGCTTGTGCGATGCGAACTTTTGGACGCTGTTTAATAGTTTTCAAATGCTTGTCTAACTGACGCCTTCCGTCACTACACAATATACTACAACACAACAATACACATTTACATAACCAGACCGAGGGTCGATTGACAAGTATTTGACAAGGCGAGAATGCGTGCGAAATGTTTCCTGTTAAGTGGGAACTTGCTTTCGTTCATATAGTCTTTAAAAACAGTTGAATTTAATTGAAATTCTTTACTTTGCTTAGAAAGTATCTAATAAAATATGTCCTACTTTCTATAAGTCAATTTTTCACTATCTAACGTCAATTTCAAAAAGTCAAATAAACACTTTGATCTACGCAATTCAGAGAAACTTTTGATCTCGTTGGGTACGTCTTCCTATTTAATTGTACATCACAATTTATATGTATTTTATTTTAATTCATTATACCATTTCATTTAAGCTATGTCCTATGTCTACATACATTGAAATCCTTATTCATATGTATTTAATTTTAATGTATTTTATTTCAAATTTAATTAGGAATACGATGTAGACATATTTCATAGCTAAGATACAATCAATTAAAATAAAATAAATTAATTAATTAATAAATTACCTTCCTATGTACAATAAGGTTTCTTACCTTCCTATGTATATTAAGTTCCATACCTTATTGTATTTTATTTTAATTGATTATATCTAAGCTACAACTTATGTTTTCATCGTATTCCTAATAAAATATGATTTTATTTGTATTGATTATATTTCCTTTTTATTAATTTTTTTTTGCTATTCATTTATTTTTATTACATTTGATTTTTTAATTATAGGTTTTTTGGTATTCAAGTTATTTTCCCTTCTCTCTAGTTATATATATCTTGTTTATATCAGCGTTAACTGTCAACATTTTTTCTTAGCCAGCTTCATCCACCACTAAATATATCTGCTAGTAATTATATATTAAATACAAGTTAATCTCGTGGTTAGCCCGCAAGCACAAGTTCAATAGAAGTTTAATTAATTGGCGCGCCGACTTGGAGTAATGCTAATAATGAAGTATAAACCGCAGTTCTAATTATCAAAATTGAATAAAGTGGCCCTCTCTTGACTTCCACGCAATGGGTGAGAAAGAGGGAGGGGGAAATGAGCCAGGGTTGCCACCACTCAAGCTGGTCAACAGTGTTGACTAATAAAGGCGGAAGTGTATCCGTTCCGCTTGCGTCATGTGTGTGCCGGAGTCCTTCAGTCCTTCAGAGCTTCAGAGCTTTCGTCCTGCTGCAGTTCATTAATTATTTGCCCCACAGCAGGCGGGCAGCCTCCCCTCCCCTCGCTCCCCTTTCCTACACTATACTACTGCGCATTTTTCTTCTTCCATTTATTTTTTGTGTGTGCTATTTGACAAAGGGAAAGTCGCTTAATTAGTTTTACTACTCGGACGTTAGAAGTAGTTGAAGTTTATTATAAGCGCAAACTTTGACATCGATAACAACACAATGTCATTTGCATGTGCACTGCCCCGCTTTCCCTCTCTCCCCTCTTTCCCCTCTCTACCCTCTCTATGCAGCTACATGACAATGCTTTTAATGGCATTCGCGCTTCCTTTTTTGCCCGCTTTCCGCTTCCCGTTTCCCTTTTCGCGTTCTCTATTGACGTATAAGCCAAATAACATTTTTGGTCAATGTGATTTGCATCTTACAGCGGATCGAGCGAGTTTTGCATGCGCTGAAATTCGCTGTGTTGACCCCGCACTGTCATTATATCATGCTAAATGTCACTGACTGTTGCTGTCACTCACCCAGCAGACACAGAGCGAGAGCTGCTGGCTCCAGGCTATGTGCCAACACCAACCAGCAGCAGCAGCATTGCCACTTGTGCTGCGGTTGCGAATGCAAATAGCAGCAGCAACATTTCCATGGAATTAGTTAACATTTACCAGACCAAATGCCAGCAATAACAACAGCAAGTAAGACAGCTAAGCTGTTTGACTGTGAGATACCCGCTACGAATTTTGAGTAAAAGCAATAATTTTAAAATATACCAAATTAATAAACCGCAAAAATACTAAAAATATACTAATGATTATATTTGGTATGTTGATATTGTATTCAAAATATACAGCAAACAATGTAGTATTAATTTAAAAATATACCGAAATAATATACCTCCAAAAATACTAAACATAGTATAAAGGTTATGTTTGGTATATTGAATAGTACCACATTCAGAATATACAGCAAAACATTGTCGTATTAATTTATAAATATACATCAAAAAATACTAAATATATACCAAAGGTTATATTTGGTATACTGATACAGTACAACATTCAAAAAATACAGCAAAACAGTGTGGTATTTATTTAAAAATATACCAAATTTCTATACTTTAAAAATACTACAAAAATATACTAAAGACCATATTTGATATATTGAGTACTACCACATTCAAAAATATACCGTAGAGTGAAAAATATACCAGAATGTCTGCCAAATGGTATTAATTTAAAAATATATCAAATTAATATACCTTAAAAATACTGCATATGTTTTAGTATATACATATGCAGTATTTTTAAAGTATATTAATTTGTATTTGGTACATTAAATAGTATCATTCAAAATGTACAATAGATATACAACAAAACTACTATAAAATATACCAAAGATTATATTTGGAATATGTATATTATAGTACTTAATTCAAAGTATACTATAAAGTGATAGAAGTGATAGAGTGATAGAATACTAAATAGAATAAACCGAAAAATACCAAAAATATTCCAAAGGCTATGTTTGGTATATTGAATAGTACTACAAAATGTATCAGATTGTCGGTCAAAGCAACTAGTGTACTTATAATTCCCTTCTAACCTATGCGTCGCGGGTATAACAACAACAACAATAACAACGACGGGGACTGGCTGTCGCCATTTGTAAGCTGGACAACCAAATTGACAGTGTTAAATTAATTTGAAAATACATGCAACTGCTCCAACTCTGGATTCCAACTCCAAACTCTCGTAACTCTGCCAACTCCAACTCCAACTCCAGTTCCATTTCCATTCCCATTTCCATTTCCATTACGCTGGCCTAGGTAAATTCAAATGCAGAGAGCAACAACAAGAGCTCAGCCCCAGGGCCGAGAGTCGAGTGTCGAGTGTCGAGAGTGTCTGCGTTTCACTGATTTTAATTAATTCATCTGTCAAATAGGATTAGTTTTATGGTCCACATTGTGCCCCCGCTTCTGTTGTTGTTGATTGCACTCGCCACTGATATTGGCACTTGCGGTTCTCCGTTGACAGCCAACACTCTGCGTATTTGTTTCGTCTCTCTCTCTCGTCTCTCTCTCTCTCTCTCTCTCTCTCTCTTTGTTGTCCATGAAAAATAACTAATTTATTGCAAACAAAAATGGCAATTTTGGCAAGCACGAAACTGGCTTTAAGCTGCGCTACATTCTACTTCGGCTTAATCACATTTTGTTGGTCAGCGCCATTAATGAGCCATAATAATTCAATAAACTGAAGGCAATATAAATTAACCTGTTGCCCAAAACGCTCAGCTACACGCAAATTTCATTTCACAAAGGCACACATACATATAGTACATATATCTGCTTAGAGATATATGTAGTTGGAGATACGGGGCAGACATTAGGCGCACATCCTGCATAACGTTAACGTTAACGTGGATGTTGCTGCAATGGAGATGCTTTCCTCTTTACTCCTCTCACTCCACCCCGGGGGCAGTCATATGGCCCATTAGGCACAGATTTTGTAAATTATGTCAATAATTCAATACAGAAATGCCAACGATGCTGACATTTGGTACATGTCGCCTTCCCTTCTCTCTCTTCCTCTCTTCAACCTCTATTAGCCACCTTAATGACAACAACAACCAGAATGTCATTTGCTGTCTCGCTGTCTTTGAGTTCGTGTCAAATTTGTGCGCTGCTTCCATTGTTAATCGCCCGGTCATAAACCCAAAAACAATTAACTTAATCAAATGCAATTGAGCAATGTCATTTGTGATTGTGCTTGTGCTTGAATGCGAATGGAAATGGAAATGAGAATGGGATTTGCAACTCCTTCCAACTGCTCCTTCGTGTTGCCTGTGGCATAACCTTTGCTCATATTGTTTATGTATGCTCGCGATTTAGACTCAGATGATGCTGCTGCTGCTGCTGCTGCTGCTCCTCGACGTTATTAATAGTATTGTCAATCGCAAATTGTGCCTAGGCTTTGTTAGGCACTACTAGGCAACGAGCCAGGCCAGCTGACACCCAAGCTCAGCTCGGTTCTCTCTCTCTATCTCTGTGTGTGTGTTTGGGGCGTTGTCATCATCATCAACAACATTGTCGTCGAGGCTTTTTGGGGCCTCGTTTGTGCCTCGCATTGTGGCTGAAAATTATTATAGCGGTTATTATTCACAGTCAATTACATTGCCAGTGAGCGAGCGAGGGAGACTTTGACAGGCGCACAACAACAACACAACAACACAACACACAACTATCTATCTACTATATATTGCACATAATGACAATTATAATGGCAGCCACAATTATGAATGCCTGGCGATTAATAACGCCAAAAGCTGCGACAACATTCGCTGCCAGGCAACAAAACATTCGACAACTGCTGGCGGTTGTTGCTGGCGGTTTCTATTGTGTGTGCCAGAGCCCCGAAAAATGTCTTGCGAGTGTATTAAAATTGTCAGTTCGGGGTTTAATGCGCTGTCAATTTAACATCGCTTAATTTCTCATTTTGCCAGCAGCAGCAGCCAAGTTACAGCTCATAATTGGAGCAAAGAGACGACGTTGCTTGGTTGCCATATGCCATCAATCTAAACGCAGAAACTGTAACCAGGCGATGGCCAAAGAATAGCGTGACGTCAATGTAGAATTTGCAATTAAATAAATCGACTCTTGAGCGCCGTTTTCACCTGCTTAAATGCGTCACTGCAAAAGCTGTAGTTAATCTTGTTTAGTTTGAATTGATTTATCTATTCATTAATATTAAACTTTAATCAGACGCAGCAGCTTCATTTCCTTTTGTTCCTTTCGCTTTCTAATGTTCCACTTGTCGTATGCTTAATATATGCATGTGGGGCGTGCTTCGATCTCGTTAGCGCGTAAATTTAATTAAACTCCAAATTAGTCAATTTTCATTGGCCTTTGGCATAAAAAGCAAAGGGCTTCCTTTTATTCGCTTTTATTTTTGCTGCTTCTCTTGCTGCTGCAGTTTTCTTTGATCCAAATGAAAATAAGAAAGAAATCTGCAATCGAGAGTGCTCGACTGTGAGATACGCGATAGTCCTAAAATATACCAAATTATTATACCGAAAAAATATTAAAGTATTCGTTACCCATCACTAAAGCAGTATTATTAATATACCTATAAAATACTAAATTGTTCTTAAATTATACTGAAAAACTACCAAACTACCAGATATCCATAGCAAATAGCGTTTTCAAAATATACTAAATTATTATACAGAAAAAATACTAAAATTCCAGCTATTCATTTTTAATATAATATAAATATACCAAATTATTATATTGAAAAATACGAAAAAATCAGCTTTCAATAAATGCAAACTGGTGCGGTATTAAAATATACCAAAAATACTGAAATACCAGTAAACATATTTTCAATAATAACAAAAAGGTGGCGTTAGTCGTAAAATATACCAAATTATAAATAAAATACTAAAATATACTAAAGACTATATGTGATATATTAATATACTAATACAACTCAAATATACCATATACCTTCTACCCCATGGCAAGCAAGGTATAATGACGTTCCGCTGTTGTTGTGTGTGTGTGTGTGCAATGTTTATAGTTGTGCTTTTTGCTGTTGATGCTGTTGCTGTTGTGCATTTTCATTTCATTGCGAAGACAGTTAGCAGAGCTCTCGCTCTGTTTCTGTTTCTGGCTTTGGCGCTGGCTAACTGTCAAGCCACTAGAGTTTCGCAAACTAAATTAGGGTTAAGATTGCGAATAAAATGTATTACCCAAAAGAACTGGTCTCTCTCTCTCTCTCTCTGGCTTTCTCTTTACTTGCGACTCATTTGAATTGCATAAACAACTTGAAAAAGGAAAAAGTTCAACGACTGTCGCTTTTGCTATTGCTGTTGCTGTTGCTGTCGCCATTTATCTCTTTTAGCTCAGCGCTGTCTAATGACACGCCCACCACGCACACGCAACTGCAGTGGGGAAAGGCGGAAGGAGGCGGGAGGAGGAGCTATAGCTAACGCTACATTGAGATAGATGGAGAGTAAAATTCATGGAAAGACGGCCAAAGTGACCGCAATTTAAGCCTAAATGCTGTGCGTTTAAAACAACGCCAGGGCCAACGGCTGTGAATGTTGCCGACATGCAATGGAGCTTCCATCTCTCCCCTCCCTTCTCTCCCCTTTCTCCCTCTTTGCTTCCTGTTCATTTCTAACCACAGTCGCAGCTCCAATTTCAGCTGCTGTCGCTGCTTCTAACCAAGTACAAATTTGCTGCAAGGCCAATGCGAGAGAACAGCCTCTACTTTGTCTCTCTGTCCGTCTGTCTGTCCTCTGACTGTCGCAGTCCGGTTTTGTCTGCAGTCTGCAGTCGCCTGCTGTCAGCGCGCCTCGAGCTGTGGGCATACACGACGTATGCGCAATGTGCAGCCCCCTTCCAGCACACCACAGCACTAAATTCAACTACAGTTAAATAAATTTCATGAAATTAGTAATATTTATGCTGCATTATTACCACCACTCACTGACGGTAGCTACAAATAAGAACAGCAGCCGCAGCATCAGCAGCATCAACAGCAGCCACAACAATAAAACTGGCGTGGCGTGTGCCTAAGTAACCGCTCTTTATCTCTTTCAATAACGAGTCTAACGACATCAGCAGCAGCAACAACGGCAGCAGAGGAACAAGAGTAGTTAGGAGCAACAGAACTATGCAATTCGGTCGTCGCTTTTGTTGCCGCTCGAGTTGAATGAATGACATAATGGTGGAAGACCACAATTTCAAAAGCATACTTAACAAATATTACGAAATACTGCGAAAAGTGCATGCAACAAAAGAATAACAACAACTTCAAGAGCGACGGGGACGGGGAGAGGGGAAAGAGCTCGTTGCAGTGGCCACTATGCCATAGAATGGAGTCCAACAAGCCTAGGTGGAACCATCAGACAAAGGGGACGAAACAATGCAAACGACGCGCCGTGGACAACAGAAGAGACAACAGACAACAACAACTCGACAGCAGGTTGAAGCTCACGCTGAGGCCGAAGCCGAGGCTAACGCTAAGGCTGAGAGCTGAGGCTGACAGCAGACTCCGCTGAGAACCGCAATCAAACTGCAGATGAGAGCGTGAGTGCAGCGATGATTAACGAGTATTGCAGAAATATATGACTAGCAAACTAATTGATGACAAACTACTAAGGGAGGACAAAAGGAAGCGTAATAAAAGTGTGATATAAAATCACAAAATATTTATTATCGGTATTTATTTGTATATGATCATAAATGATCTTAAGGAAAGTATTCTCTAATTGAAAACAATTACTAAAACACACTCCGAAGATAAAGGTGAAAAAATATCTTAATAATAGAGAGGAGTTCCATTAAAATTTTATATGCTATTCAGAGTTCATTTGTTGTTGAAATCTTTAACTGAAAAGAGTTCAAAAAAGTATCGATGGCATTGGAAGATCAATAGCTCTAATTAATATCAATCAATTCAGTGCTCTGAAGATAAATTCTGAAAGGGTTATTTCATTTGCTGTTCAAAGCTTTAACTCAAATAAATTCAATAAAAGTATCGGTAGAATTGGGAGATTGATAGCATCTAGTAATATCAATAACCTCATGATGTAGGAAAGATGAAATGGGACAGACGAATGCACTATTGAATTGTTTCTGTTTATAATTATATGTATAGAATAAACTTTTTATATTACTAGACAATTATATAACCAGACAATTATATCAAATGTGGATCACAAAATTAGTAGTTAAGCGAACATCTTAAAGAACTGTATTACAACTTAAATATTGCTTTAATTGTAGTAGATATTTCTTTGTTCTATTTGGTATAAATATGTATTCAATTGGTAAGTTTTATAGTATTTATATTATTTGTGGTAACACTTTCCATATTAATGAACTTTGAAAATATTTCATTGGTATATACAGTTAAGAAGCCCCTCTCAATTTCTCTTCCAATTAAGATGCCTTCCTCAATTTGTACCCGTGACTTGCATTTTGCTTGTCGTGTCACGTGCTCCGCACTGGCTAAGCGGTAAGCTGACACTGTTGCTGCTGCTGCTGCTTTGTTAGTGGTGTTGTCTGCGGCGTTGTTGTTGCATTAAATAATAATAATCATAATAAGTAATGTAGGTAGGCAATGCTTTCAAGTGAGCAACAGCAGCGCGTGCTGCAGTCGAAGAGTCCAAGAGCAGAGTGAAAGGGATAGAGTGTAGAAGAGGGGCAGAAGAGCAGCACTTGGGCCGGCTAAACGTCATGCAAAGTGCGCCAAAAGGACACTAAAGGATGCTGTCGCTGATGTTACACTTCCTGGCCCTTAGTCTGTGTCTCTGTGTGGCAGGCAGGCGACCTGTGTGTAGCCTGGCCTGTGTTCATTTGCCTGTCAGGATGGCAGGCTGCCTGCCTCCTGTCTCCCATTTGGCATTGTTGTATTCTAAATTCCTTAGCCTGTTGTTGGCTGGCGTTTAGTTGTTGTTAGTTGCCACGAGTCCTTCACGAGCCATAGTGGCTCCATCTCTGCTCTCTCCACTCTCCACTCTCCACTCATCAGCCTCGTCAGCACGTCCCTGCAAATCCTTTAACAGGAGGTGCTCCTTGTATTGTTATCTGCCTGCAGCTCTCGCTCGTTGTTGTCGCCATTGTTTATACTACATACGTGTAGCTCTCTCTTTCTCTTTCTGTCTCTTGGCTTGCGCTTTAACTATGGCTTAGCCTACTGCAGACAAATACTTTGTGGTTCACATGCTCTCAGGTAGCTTAGACCACACAGAAGAAGCAGAAGCATCGTCATCATCATCATCAGTGGAATCATCATTGTCATCGCCAGGAAACAAAACAAAACAATGCAGCAGATTTTAGCCTAGGCTGTTGTGTTGCCCGAATTAAGCTCGAAATGATTTAATGAGCATGTTTTACCTAAAATGTAGTAATTGTCACGTATTACGTGCTCAGCCTGAAGATTTCATACGCACACACACACACATACACAAAGAGAGAGACAAATAGCTAAATCTTTGCCTTGGCCTGGGATTGTGGCTTGACTTGACTTGAGAATATGTGTATTTGCATATGTAATTTTATGGTAATACTCGTTAAAAAATATATATGAATAGCGGAGAGCGAACAATATCAGCAGTATAAACAAGCAGGCAAAAGTACGTGTGCTTGTTGCTAGTTAGTTGGCCTATAAAACGGGCCTCTTCTCATCTTTCTCTCTATCTCTCTCACTTCTTTTGTTGTTGCCCCGAAAACCAAATTAGAACGTTGGCAAAAGCAGCTCACAAGCTCAGCGGCAGCTCAGTAGCTGAGCTGTTTGGCAAGGCGGCATGCGGCATGTGGCATGTGGCAGCCTCTGACTGCCAACGCACGTGGCAAACCGAATTTGTGGCAGCTTCTTCTCGATGTTGTTGTTGTTGTTGCTGTTGCTGTGGTAAAACTCTTGGCGAACAAATTTTCGTGCTGAGTGCATAAAAGACTCTAAAAAAATTCATATAAAACCAAAGAACGCACTTTACACGCTCCGTCACATGCACACACACACATACACACACATACAGTTGCACGTATGAGTGACATGTAATAAAAACGAAACAATATTGTATGATAAAGTATACGCCCAGTGGGCAAAAGGTTTCGCAAGCGTACTTCGATATGCACACACACACACACAAACACAAACACAAGCATATCTCACTGTATATGAAAACTGAATTAAACGAACTACGAATGGTCCCATAATAACAACAGCAACAACTGCTATGGCAAAAAGTGAGAGAGCGAAGCAACCACAACAATGGCCAAGCAATGAGAACAACAAAAAGCAATAGCCAAAAGATAATAGCAACAACAACAGCAACAACAACAACAGCAACGAGATGAAGACAAAAAGCAGCAACAATAAGAATGCGCAGCATAAACAGGAAGCACAATAGAGTCAACTTTCGACGAGGAGGTCACCAACCAACAACGAGCTGAACGACGATTGCAGGTCTTACGCTCGGTCACTTAATAGCTGTTCTTCTTCTTGTTCTTCCTCTTGCTCTTCTGCTTGTTGTTGCTTCACTTTTGAGCTTGCTTTTTGTTGTGCGCCTCGGTCTGGGGGGCAAGCAGCATACTTTATTTGATGGTCATAACTTTTTCATTAGAACAAAAATATATATTCGAGCACAATATGTCCCGCAGCGCCGTAAACTATAAGTATATAAATAAGTACGGTACGGAGCTGAAGCTACAGCAGCAGTTCATATTATGTCACAGCACACATATGTGTGTGTGCGAAAGAGGAGGGGGAGGGGAGAGGGGAGAGAAACAAGAGCAATAGCCGGAGTTGTCATACTTTTTGGATGACCATAAAAGTTACTGTGAAGTTGCACGCTTTACATTGCCATTGCAGCTACTTAAACAAGCCAAACAACAGCAGCAGCAGCCACAACAACAGCAATAGCAACGAAGCTACAGTCGAAGGTGCTCGACTGTGAGCTACTCGCTATTCATTTCTAATAAAAACTAAACAGTGCAGTATTATTCTTAAAATATACCAAATTAATAAACCGAAAAAATACTGTTATGCCCGCTACACATTTCCAATAAGACCACGACAGCACGGTATTATTCTTAAGATATACCAAATTAATACACCGAAAAATACTAAAAATATACCAAAGGCTTTATTTGGTGTGTTGATATACATTCTAGATTCAAACTATGGTATAATTAATATACTGCAAATATACTAAAATATACAAAACGCTAGAATTGGTATATTGATATACTACTACTTTCGAAATATACAATAAAGTACAAAATATACCAGACCATATAAACCACGACAGTACGGTATTATTCTTAAGATACACCAAATTAATATTTCGTAAAAATACTAAAAATATACCAAAGGCTAAATTTGCTTTGTTGATATAGTACTATATTCAAACTATGGTATAATTAATATACAAAAAATATACTAAAATATACTAAATACTATAATTGGTATATTGATATACTGCTTCTTGCGAAATATACATTAAAGTAAAAAGTAAAAAATATACCAGATTGTCAGCCAAGGCTAGTAAGACTACTAGAAAGCATACCAAATTAATACACTCTAAAAATTCTAAAATATACCAAAAGCTATAATTGGTATAATGTTATACTAGTACATTTAAAATATACAATAGATTACAAAATATACTAGAGAAAGCTACTAAGACCGTTATTAAGTAGGCGTTTTTCCCCATACACAATAAACTTCTTAAATAACTTTTACATTTTTTATATGAACTCAGACAGATAGACAGAGAGATATGCCAATTCGTCTCGTCTCGTCTCGTATGTTATATATACTGTATAGAGCCTGAGATGCCTCCTTCTGACTATTATACACTTTCCTGCAAGCACCAACTTATAATACTCTTTTACTCTATGGGTACCACGTATAACAACAACAAATGCGACAATAGCAGCATCGGGATAGCAAGCGGCAACAACCGAGTTGGGGCCTCTCACAACTGAAAGTTAAAGTGTGCAGCGGCAGCTCGAAGTCACTCACTTGGGAGCGAAGTAGGAGACAGCCGGATAGAGAGAAAGAGAACCTGAGCATTAAAAGTCTGGA
This sequence comes from Drosophila sulfurigaster albostrigata, assembly GCF_023558435.1. Lineage (NCBI taxonomy): Eukaryota > Metazoa > Arthropoda > Insecta > Diptera > Drosophilidae > Drosophila > Drosophila sulfurigaster. The sequence goes on along the minus strand of NC_084882.1, from coordinate 36,087,385 downwards.
GAGCCAAACAAGTCAAGATTTTAAGATAAACACAAATACAAAAGCAGAGAACAGAAAGCAGCAGCAGCTAGCTGAGAGTTCAGTGCTGAGAATTGCCAAGCGTTCTGCAGAGTTTTATAACTTTTAAATCGAGCAAAGCGCAATGCAACGCTCTTTAAATTAAATGCATTTGTTTAATGCAGCCGAGAAATCACAAGTGCTTTAACTAAGTACCATACACTGCAGCAGCTCTGAGATTAAGCTGATTAATTGAATCATTAAATAATGATTAAATAATAGAAAAATTTAGTTCGCTCAATTATCCTTCAATTCCCTAAATACAAGACTTTAAAAGTTTTCCTTTAGTTTACAATCGAGTGATTTTATTAGAAAGTACAATCAACTACAGCATGTCTTTCATAAAACAGATAAATTTAATCATTTAAGAGTTATGAATTAATGACAAATGTACTTTCTTTATAGGTGAAATATCCTTTAAATCTAGTTTCTCTAGATTTTGACTTTATATATGATACAAAAGAGCAGCAGCTCTAAGATTTCAGTGATTATTTGATTTTATAATTTCGTTAAGAAGATACTTCTTAAAATTATGTTTTACTGGTTTTATATCTACTATACAATAAACATCTCTTAAATTAAAACCTTAAATATAATCTTTTATTAATGTTTAAAGTTGCAATGTAATAATAAATATATTTTCTTTGCCAGTCAATCACTTTTGCATGCCAAACTTGGCTACATTTTGCTTCATCTCCCTTTAATTCCTGTCTTTATAAAAGCCTCTTTTAGTCCATCACCGATTGGTTTTATTTTGGGCTTTGCTTTCACGTTTTATGATAATTTGTTACTTGAGCTCCAATTAAGGTAAAAATGATAGCACACAGAGAACAGCGCAGACTGCTGCAGATAGCAGAGAAACAAAGCCGCGACTCCTTCTCTCTAACGACGTTGCAACATGCAACATGCGGTGGCATGGGGCATGAGGCAGCACCAGCTCTGTTTCAGGCTGCTGCTGCTGCTGTAACATTGTTCCCCAACTTTTGAATTCCAATATCAAAATCAACAATTTACCGCTGTTGTTAGCGTTGTCGTCGTCTGAATACTTGCTTTTGTTGTAGTTCCCCGTTGTTGTAGTTATAGTTGTTGTTCCTCATCTTGTAGTTGTTGTTGCTGTTGTTGGTGTTGTTCTCGGTATTGTAAGCGACGCATTGGACTCAGCAGGCGGCCTGAGAACTAAGGAATGAGGTTCTGTGTATCCTGTATGCAAGCTGTGTGTTGTTCTGTGTTGTGTTTGTTTGTTGCCGCTGCAAAGCCAACGAAACTTTTGTCCTCAGTTGCACAAATACGACTGTGCACACACATACACACACATAAACACAAACCAACGTAAACACACACATATACACACAGTGGCACACACAAAGGGAAGTGTACAAACACTCGTGGCAAAAGATTGCCTTGGGAAATAAAACGTCATCTCATGCAGTTGAATAGCCCCAGAGAGAGCTTACTAAACTATTATGCCAGCGCGCAACTCGCAGCAGCAGCAGCAGCGCCTAACCGAGACAACAACAACAACAGCAACAACAAAAAACAATAATAACAAGCACTAATAACATCAAAAACAACAGCAGCAGCAGCAGCAGCTCGCATATCACATCATTGCAATTTCTGGACTAACTGCAAATTCAAAAGCCAAAAGCAAACTAACACACAAACACACAGACACAGACAAATATACACATAGTCACACACACACACATAAGCAGAGAAATACACATAGTTATAAGAGCTGGCTGTCCACTTAAGCACAGCTTGTCGGTTGCCCAACAACAGAGAGACAAAAGCGGCAGCGACGCACTACAAAAATCTGAGGCACTAAGTATACCCTTAAGATATTTGCAACATGCATTTTTCCTCCCCTCCATTTCTTCTTCCTTTCTTTCATTTTTTGTTTATAATTTGGTTGTTTGTCATGCTTGTTGCTGACTTCGTTGCTGCTTCTGCTGCTGATGTTGCTGACAAATGCAGTCAAATGACTGCGACTCGCATGCTTATTTGCTGAAATGGACATGAAAACGAGAAATGCGTTCAACGAACCAACAAAGCACAAAAGGCACGCTGCCCAGCACAGACAGTTTTACTTCTGCTGCTGCTTCTGATTCAACTCATCAGCGTCATCAACAATATGTGTGCTTATGCAACAGCTTCTGTCTGTGTTGCATTGTCTCTTCCTTTTGCTTTGGCTGACTATCTGGTATATTTTGTAAGCATTTAGTATATCAATATACCACATATATATATTTTTAGTATTTTTGTGGTATTTAAATTTGGCATTTAAAAAATTTAAATGGTATATTTCGGTATATTTCTAGTGTTTTTGTGATATAATAGTTTGTTATAATTTAAAATTTAGTATATCAATATACCATATATATATATTTTTGCATTTTTGTGGTATTTAAATTTGATATTTAAAAAATACTTATATGGTATAATTCGGTATATTTCTAGTATTTTTGTCATATACTTATTAGTTTGGTATAATTTAAAATTTACATTGGTATTTTTTGAAAGTACTACTATATCAATATACCAAATGTAACCTTTGGTATATTTATAGTATTTTTGTGTTCTTTTAATTTTTTGTGTATTAAAATCTAAAATGGTATATTTTGAATTGTACTATATAAATATATATTTTCGGTATTTCTGTGATATATTAATTTGATATATTAAAAATATAAATGGTATATTTTGACAGTATCCCTATATCAATATACTAAATATATTATTTGGCATATTTTTAATATTTTTAATGGTATATTATTTTTGTATTCGAGAAGGGTATCTCACAATCGAGCACACTTGAGTGTTGTTTTCTTACTTATTTCTCTTTTTTCGTGCACAATCATACGCTTGACTAAAGTACGTCTAATGTGCCATGCTGCGTATACATAATATTGCGCATACGCAACATTGCACACAAAAAAATCACTGCAATACAAATGGACGATATAAATACTTTCATAATTATGCATTTGCAAAATATTATTGCACAAATTATGCACTAAAATACCTCAACTCAAAATCAAATCGAATCGAATTTTGTGCATTTGGCATTGCCATGGTTATCAACGAGTTGCTGCCAACTTTTCTTTGCCATCTGCAATCACAAGATATTATGCAATCTTTCGCTGGCTTCATTATTGCATTTCTGTTGTTTGTCAGTTGCCATTTGTTTCAAGTAATATTCGAGAAGAAAAAGCATTGAGCTTGCTCGACTAGCTTCAGCATAAAAGTCATGCTCATGGATGACAAATTGCACTGCATTGTGGCATACCCCATTAATTCAAAATTTAATGAGCATGGTGCATAATAAATAAGAATGCCGAAAAATAAAGAGCATGCATTCTATTTGCGCATGGAATGTTCTATTATGTGTCTGTGTGCGTGTGTTTGATGTACTATATATGAAATTCAAGTAAAAGTCAAATGCACACGCATCAAACAAGGGCAGCTTATAGGGGCAGCTGAAATGGATGTTGGGGCAGAAACAACAACAGAGCAAATCTCATATCTAATGTGTGTGTTTGAATGTGTGTGCTTTTCTGCAGGCATCACGTAATCATTGCACAACTACGTAAAAGACAGCCATTATTATTTGAATGAGAATGCGAATGTGAGAGTGTTGCGAGCGTAACAGAAAATTACAAGCAAAAGATGTTGGCATTTACGATAAAAGCCTTGGTAATGTTCTACTTACGACACACACACAGCTGAGACGAGAGCTGAAGAGCTAAAGAGTGGAGTTGGAGGCTAAGTCCAAAGATTGTGCGTTGTTTTTTCTCACTTTGGGTTGCAAGTCTGTCTTCAGGGTTTGTCGAATTTTCAATAATGCGCATTGGCACGCATGCGAAGTGCTCTCTCTTTTGTGTGTGGAATTGAAATTGTTTGCAATTAATTTCTTTAATGAATGCATAATTGCATTTTTGTGCGCGCCTTGAAGCCATTTTGCAAGAGAATTCAAATGAAAATAAATTAACGTAAAGCAAAAACTCATTAAAATGTGGCAGCAGACGCGGCAAAAAGGAAAACGTGTTACACACGCATACAAAGAGAGAGAATGGGAGAGAGAGTAGGGAGGGAGACACATGTGAACACACACACACACACAATCGTAAATACGCACAAGTATGTGCATTATTTTATTTCATTTATTTGCTTATTTTCTGTTTATATTTGCTTTGTTTGTTTTTGTTCTTCGCTTTCAGTTTTTCTCATTTTTTTTTTCGCAGTCGCCTGAATAATGAATTTAATGAACCATTAAGATGCTCGACCAGTGATAAATTTCAATGCGACGCATAAATTAAATGAACCCACCGACCAGCGACGTGTTCCGTCCACTTTGATTGCAACGCCTGAGCAAGCACATTTATGCCATATACTATATGCAATTCATCTTTATAATATATACACTTCTTCTTTTTTCGGATTTTTTAATTTGTTTAATTGCACTACAAATAGGCACAATTACTTAGTCTCTCATCCCCAAAAAAACATTGTTGCACATGCTTTTGGCCAAGTTTCAAATGCGGCTTAACTCTGAGTCTGCCTCTGCCTCTGAAACTGAACAAATTTTCTGACAAATTGCTGCAACAACAAGTACGACAAGATGGTCTTGTTTCTCTCCGCTTCTTTTTTTCGTGTCTGGCCTTCAGTTCTTTCCCCTCTAGCTGTCTGGCTTTGGGCGTAACAAAAGTGTTTTACATGCCAACAGATTCATGGTATTTGTACGCACGCAGCTTAATGTCGCACCCAGCACTCAATCCTTCACTCTCCCACCCCACTCTCTAACAACTCTCAGTACACCTCTTTTAACTTCCACACATCAGCATTTGTAAGTCGTACGCGTTGTCTGTTTGTCTGGGCTCTGTGGTAAAACTTTTCCATGCAGCAGCAGCCACAACACCAAGAAGAAGCCTTTCTTTCTTGCTTACTTGCTGAGTACATTTTGTATTGCATACTTTTCAGGGTTGCGTGTCAAAAGAAGAAGCGGGAAGAAGCGAGGAGAGCAGAACAAAAGTTCATAAGCTTCTTTAATGGGTTTGTGCGTAAGCCCATGCCAAGTTCAAGCCGTTGAAAGTGCTTTTAAAGTCGCAACCTGCGTCTTGCTCATCAGCACACACATACACTGAGACGCCTCTTCACACACACACCTACACACATGTATACGCATTCACGCCTCCAAACACACAAACAAACACGCACGCATTGAGGAGTCAAAAAATAAATAAATAAGTAAAGTTAATAAAAATAAAAGCAGCAGCAGCACAAGAAAAAAAAGAAGAACTTTTTGCAACTCAACTTTAATTACATTCTGTTACAGGTGTGTGTGTGTGGGAGTGTGTGTGTGTGTGTTTATTTGTCTGTATGTCAATGCTTATTTAGAAGCGCTTGCTTCAACGCTGGCAATAAACAACGCACAAAAACCGGCAAATGCCTCAGAGCAACACACACACACAGAGAACGAAAAAAATATGCGAATTTAGTTGTTGCCACTGACTGCGGCAGGTTGTGGCAGTTGCCACAAGCAGCGAGAGAGACTCTGCGTTGCCTTCATAATGACTTCATTCAAATGCCAACAAACTTGAAATGCCAAATGAAATAACTTGCGCCTGGGCACGGGCATTTGAACTGAACCAGGCAACAACAAGTTGAGTTATGAGTTGCCATATGACTTTCATTTTGAATACCAACGCACACACACACATACTAGCGCACTAATGCACACCCTCACACACACACAGACACTCATGTGCAGCAGATACTCACTCTGAGAGGAAGCGAGAAATGTTGTTGCCATTTTCGAGCAGCCTTCACACATAAAGTGTAAGCAGGTTGCCCCCAACTGCTGCCGCTGATGTTGCTGCCACAACTACTGCCACAACTGCTGCCTCAACTGCTGCTGCTGCTGCCGCAAATGTTTGCATTTTTGCACATTTCTCCTGTCTCATTATGCTAAATACATTTGCATTGTTTGCCCGTTGTTTTTCTAGCTCTTTTGATGCATATGTGTTGGCTCCTTCCTCCATCTCCTCCATCTCCATTTCCATCTTCTCCTTTGGCCATGACTCTGACTCACACTCACATTGTGAGTGAGTGAGTGCGTGGCGGGGCGGCTGGCTTGGCTTTATGGTTGTTTGCTTCCGCTTTTGGTTATTACGCATTCATGTCTTGCCAAGTGCGCTTCAAAACTTTGCAACGCTGCTGCTTCCACTGCTAAAAAAGCCAAAGCCAAAAGCAACAAATACCAGATTTTCAACAACATCGCATCGCATCGCAGTTGTTGCATGGAAGCAGCAGTGGAAATGGAAGCAGCATCTACAGCAGCAGACTGTGTGCAGTTTTGCATATGAAGTGCCGACTCAACAATCGAAAATTTGCGCAACAGACGCGTTAAGTGGGCCTCAGTCTCTTTCTCTCTTGCTCTCTCTCTCTCTCTCTCTCTCTCTTTCTCTATGTTGCAAGCTGCAAACTGCAATGCATTGAGTTTGCCTCGAAAACTGTAGCATGCTTCTCAGCTGCATTTATGCAACTCCTTAATGAGGCAACTGTTTGGCTTTAAGCCCAAATTGTTGTCAACCCAAATGTGAATACGATATTTGAAGTTTTATAACTGCTTTGGTTGTAAATCGGTATATTTTGAATGTAATAGTATATCGATATACCAAATATAGCCTTCGGTATATTTTTTGTAGTATTTAGTATATTAATATGGTATATATTTGAAGAATAATATCGCACTGTTTTACTATATTTATTAGTATAATGTGTATATTTATTAGTATTAATATTAGTATATCGATATACCAAATATAGTACTCGGTATATTTTTGTAGTATTTAGTATATGAATTCGGTATATTTTAAGAATAATATATAACTGCCTTACTGTATTGTATACTTTGAATATAAAATAGTATATCAATATACCAAATATAGTCATCGGTGTATTTTTTACTTTTTAGTATACTAATTTGCTATATTTCAAGACTAATTCCACACTTTTGAATGTAATGGTATATCGATATACCAAACATAGGCTTCGGTATATTTTTTGTAGTATTTAATATATTATATTAATATGGTATATTTTAAGAATAATACAGTACTGTCTCATATTATTATATCGATATACCAAATATAATCCTCGTTATATTTTAGTATTTTTTAGTATATTAATTTTAGTATATTTTAAAAATAGTACCGCAGTATTATGATTTTTAAACGTAATTGTATATTGATAAACTATACTGTATTACATATACTAAATTTTAGTATTTTTTTTGAAAATTTATAAGATATTTTTAAGAACTGCCTTACTCAATTTTTAATTTATATACTAAATATACCGTTCAGAATATTTTAGTATTTTGTAGTATATTGATTTGGTATAATTTAAGAGTAACACTGCACTGTTTTACCATTATTGAATACGGGAAGCAGATATCAAACATTCGCATTCGAGTGCACTTAACTGCGGCTTTCTTACTTGTTCAACCTTTGAAAGTGCTTTCGTCTTTGACTTTGTGAGCGCTAATTTCATGCATACGAGTTATAACCAGAGTCAAACGCTGAGAGCCATTATGTTGAATGCCAATGGCAGCTGCAGTTCAGCATCGTTACACGGTATTAGCTGAATAATCTACATAACAATAAGCGACGATTAAAAGCCAGAGAGAGTGAGAGAGAGAGGGAGAGGGAAAGGCAGCCAATTCACATGCCTGCCGCATATTATCTATTAAAAATTTATAGCCAAAACAAGAGAAGGCAGACGACGGCGGCGACCCAAACAGCAACCAAACAAAAGCCAACAAGTATGCACCAATTTAAAATGTTGGCCAAAAAAACAACAGAGACAGCGACAGCGCCAACGAGGACAACAAGGACAACGACGCTGGCAATGGGCAAAACAAACAAAAAAAAAGAAAGAAACGCAAGAAAATTTTCAAATAAAATTCACAAGCATGAAAGCGCTATTATTTGAGTGCGAGACACAGTTGGAAAGAGAGCGAGAAAGAGAAAGAGTGTTCATCTCGCTCTTACGCTGCTGTCTGTCTTATTGTCTAGGTCGCCCTGTTTTTCGCTTTCAGTTTTGCGCCAGGCACATAAAACGAGGCAAAGCCCACAAAACCCACGAAAAAACAAAACAGCTTCTAATCATTTTTAATGAAATTCCAAATAAACACGTAAAAGCCAATGAATGTCATTTCAAAAAGGTAAAAGCTTGTGGCATGCGGCAGCGTACGTGTGTGTGTGTGTGGCACGAACGTGCTGCAGGGGTGATTGCAGAAGCAACAAGGTGAACCTGCGCCCAGGATGTGCGGCGATACTTGCCGTATGAATAGCAACAACAACGCCAACAACAACTACAAGCAATTGCCGTTGGGCAGCAGCTACAGCAGCGTAAATTGAGTGGATGTTAGAGGGAAGGGGAAGGGGAAGCAAAAAGGCGAGCGAAACAAGCGCCGCACACAGAACAACGGCCAACAAAATTTATTAGTCCGCACAATTTGACTACTTTTAGGCGCAACAACCACAGGACAGGACTAAACCGAAGCACAGAGAGAGACAGAGAGAAAGAGAGGACAGGCAACAGACGCCAAGGACGCAAGGACGCAAGGACATGAGAATGGGAGGCAGCTTCACAAGGCTTCAGTAGCTTCAACTTTCGGCTTTCGGCTTTAGGTTTCAGCGTGTGACACTCGCTTGGCTGCTGCAAAATATGTTTAGCTGAAAACCAAAAAAAAAAAAACCAACGAAAAAAAAATGGAATACAAAAGGGGCGCAACAACGAGCCGCAGCCGCATACAAATAAACAAATTTATGGCGCAAACTGGAGAAATATTGTTAAGGCTGACTTGGCTCTCCGACTGCGTTGCGTTGGCTGTGGCTAGCTTTTGGCCAAGGCAAGACAAACAAGCCCCAAAAAAGTTGAATACACGTTAAAGTAACTTGAAATTTATTAATTTCGTGATAAGGTAAACAAGCAACTGCCGACCCAACACTCTGACGATGAAGGAGAGTGATGAGAGAGACACGGCAGAAGGGCAGCAGGGAGCAGGGCGGAGCGACGTGCCGACGACTGACTGACATTAAAATGCGAAACAAAATAAAATGTCTAATTTAAGTTGCGCTACAGTTGCACAAATTTTCATTTTCATTATATATGGAAGCACTTCAGCTGACCAAGAAGCTGCCTACGTGTGGCTAACAAGCTGTGAGGGAAAACACGGATAACTTAATACACTAGGTAAAATAATTGGACCTACATTAAGTTAACAAGTTATGAGTATTAATACACTTGTAATATGGTTAAAGACACTTTACAAAGCTGAAAAGATAAGTAGCTAAAAAAGACATTTTTAATACAATTTTTTATAAATCAAGTTATATGGATTAATATAATGAAACTGGCTGAAAAAAGCTTTAGGATATAACTAATAAATACTTTATACATTCCAGCTAAAATTACAAAAATTTTACTATTTTTATTAAATTGAAAATGACTTAAATATAAATATTTCACCATTATCACTATCACAGTTTTCTTCTCTTTAATAAATTACAAATTATTTCAATCAAAATAAGTAAGTCGAGTGTGCTCAACTGTGAGATACCACCTACCAATTTTCAATAATAGCAATGGATTATTATACTAATAATATACCCAAACAATATACCAAATAAATACTAAAATATACCAGCAACCCACGAAAGCAATGTGGTATTATTCTAAAAATACACTGAAGTAATATATCGAAAAATACTAAAAAGGCCAAAGGTTATATTTAGTATACTTATTAATATACCAAAAATACTAAAAGGTATACCTATTAATCGATATACAGACATAACCATCCGTACATTTCAGTATTTAGTATTATTATTATACCAAAAAATTTCTAATAATATACCCAAAAATATACCAAATAAATACTAAAATATACCAGCAACCCACGAAAGCAATGTAGTATTATTCTAAAAATACACTAAATTAATATACCGAAAAATACTAAAATGTGCCGAAGGTTATATTTGGTATATCTATTAATATAACGAAAAATACTAAAATTTACCGAAGGTGTATCTATTAATCGATGTACCAGACATAACCATCCGTACATTTCAGTATTTAGTATTATTATTATACCAAAAAATACTACAAAATATACCAGAGACAGTATTTGGTATATCGACTTACTATTACGTTCAAAATATACCACATTGTCAACCGTCGCAACATTGTGACACTTTCTATGCTAATGCATATTAGATTTACAATTCACATATTAAATTGTGTTAAAACTTAACCACATTAACCAGCGGTGTGGCTGTGGTTAAACATGGCGACAAAGTCATTTGACTCTAAATCAGAATATAACGTTGAATTACAGAATTACGAATAATTTCTGCGGGCCTTGGGGAATGAGGAGGAATACGACAAGGACGACGAGTGATGGAAACGAACTTAAAGCCAAATTGGCAGCATGCAGTTCAGTTTGTAGTAATTTAAATATGCTGGTTGGTTGGTCGGGGAGTCATTTTTTGCCTGGTTGGGCAATGCCAACAGCAGTGGCAAAAGTTTTTCATAAGTATTTCATTTGTGTTGAGCCCACACACACACACAGGCACACACACACTTATACACAGAGGCGCACACACTTTTTGAAAAGGTGTTTGACCGGCAATAAGTCAATTTTGTTTGCGTTTTATTCACGCGGAGCGTCAAGCGTCGAGCTGCGAGCGCTGAGCAAGCTCACTTCAGATCTCTGGGGAGTTGGCCACCAAAAATTCAATGATTAATGTGCCTTGCCAAAAGTTGTTGAATGGGTTGAGTGGAGCAGCAGCAGAGCAGCAGAAAACATTCCGCATTGGGCATTGAAATGGAGGGAATCATGGGATACCATAACGACAACGACTCGATGTTCAACGCTCGCTGCTCACTGCTCAATGACCTCAGCGTATTCCAAAAGTTTATTAATTTATTGGATTTATGAAGTCATTGGGCATTATAGACGGTGGGGGAGAATCGCATTTCCGCTCTCATTCTGTGTGGGTTGAATTTGTTCCGGGATGATTTTCATTTAGCCAAAAGTATTCAATTTCGTGGCGCGTAGGCGAAAAGGTAATTTGATTTAACAGCGATTGGGTTGGACTCAGTACAATATCGCTTTTGTAGATTTGCATAGTTTGCATCAATTACAATTTTAGTACTATTTCCATTTCGCATAAATGTGAATGCGTATGTGTGTGTGTGTGTGTGGGATTGTAATTAGTGGCAATTAGGAAAGCATTGGCCATAAACGTTTAAAGCTGTCAACTGAATTAAAGGCCAAGTCATATGCTTAATATCTCTAACAATTATTTATTCATCGATGTAACTATAAATTGCAAATGAGCTGCAATTCGATTTAATGAGAATACTAAATAGATAATTTGATAATATCCTCAATTGTAATTCACCTTCAAACCTGTTGAATTCACGAACTTAAACTCAGCAGGTGACTAAATCCCTTAGAATTATGTAATTAATTTCCTGTTACTTTAAAGCGACCGAAAGACTTCAAAAGATATCTGTAGAGCTTACCGAAGGATTAGAGGCAAAATTGTTTGTCCATTCGCTTCGGTTGCTTGGCAAATAATTAGCACAATGAGGCAAGTAATGACAACATTGCAACGTTGCAGCTTGTTGCTTATTTGTTTGTTGTTTGTTTGAGTGCACTGCAAGAGCAATTATTTCATTAATTAATACTAGGCAAAGCGCTCAACGCACAACGCAAAACGCAAATAAAGCAAAAACCCCAGACAAATGTAATTAAATAATCGAATTACCAAAAACCTTGTTTCTAACATTCTAATTCGCTTTTTGTTCGTGTGTGTGTGTGTAACCAAGGGCTTTTGTACGTACAACTAATCAATGTGGATATAAATAAATACGTTAACTAAACGTTTAATGTTTGTTTTGTATAACGAACACACACACACATGAGAGTTGAGGACTTAAATTGCATATTTGCCAATATATATTTTATATGTAGCATAAAAGGCAGCAAAAAAGCGAGGGCAATTAAAATTTACGTAGTATTTTAATAGCAAAACTTTTCCCTTAAATGCTTATTTGGTTTGTTTTGCTGTTGTTGCTGTTGTAACTGTTGTTAGCATTCTTGTTGCTGTTACTGTTGTGGGCTTTTTTGCCGCATTTCATTAAACAAAACTTTGCCCACAACACCAGCAGCCAGCGAAAGAGATGCAAAAAGAATCAGAGAGAGAGTGGGAGCGAGAGAGTCAGAGTTGAGAATTTAATAGCTGCACCTAAAGCTGTAATACTCTCTCTATGGCAGTTAGTTACAACCTGTGGCCTGACAGCGAACACTGAACACCGAACACGATGGACGGACAGACGGATGGAAGGGAGGGAGGTATGACAACGCTGCCTGCCACATAAAATGCCATCAAAAGTGCCAACCTTGAGTACTTGGTTATTAAAATGCATTCAACCAAAATCTAAAAACTGCCAAACTAAAAAAAAACCATAGCAAAAAGAAAATAAAAATATAAGAAGAAAGGTATAATCGAATGTGCTCGACTGTGCGATACCCGCTACACATTGTTGATAAAATCAATATAATTCAAAAAATACAAATACCAAAAATACCGAAAAATACTAAAAAATATACCAAAAGTTGTAATTGGTATATTTGTATAGTATTACATTCAAAATGTACCATTTTACATACATACATTTCACAACATACCAAATTAATATACCGCAAAAATACTAAAAATATAACAAAGATTATATTTGGTATATTGATATAGAACTTCATTCAAAATATACCATAATGTAGAAAATATACCGATTGTCAGCCAAAATATTCCAAATTAATATACCGCAAAAATACTAAAAATAAAAATATTGAAATTCGTCAAATTAATACATGGCAAAAATACTAAAAGTATACCATATTAATATGCCAAAATTACAAAAAATACCAAAGCTTATATTGTTACCTTATTTAAAATATACCATACTTACAATACCCTTCAACCCGATGGGTAGCGGGTATAAAAAGAAATAATAACGACTAGAACTAGCACTAGGACTACGACGATGCTGCTAAAAACTAAACAACTTTTGCGGGGAAGGGCTAAAGGGGGGTGTTGGGAGGGAGCCTGGGTCATTGTTAGATGCCGCCAGGGGCGAAGGGCTGCGGCCGCCCACAATTTTTGTCGTTACACTTTTCTAGAGGTGGCTTGGCTTGGGTCTCTCTTCTATCGTTTTTTTTTTCGCGTATTCTAACAGCACTGCAACGGTGGCTGCCTTGCGAAAAATAATTAATTTGCATAATCCTTTGTAGCACTTTGCTTCATTCATGCCCGGCACGTTGCTTGCAACGACAACGACGACGACGACGACAACGTCGAGTAATGGTGGCAGCAACACCGTTCGTTGCCTTGGCCAAGCTCTGCAAATTCAGCAATGCAAATTACCTTAAGTGCGGCTCGCACAACACATCACACACACACACAAACACACACTTACGCACACACACCTTTCAAAATAGCTTGAAGAAAAAAAATTAATAACAAGCAGACAAAGTCAATTGCAGTGCGTTGAAGATTGAATGCTCTTTTACAGCAAAGAAAGTGAACTGCAATAAATTTAAATTTGTGGCAATAAGGAATAATTTTCGAGTACTTATAGTACACAAATGTGAATACATTTTTATAACATAGACAAAATAAATAACAATTATATATAAATATAGAAAAATAAACAAGAATATTAAACTGAAGTATGTCTGCGAGAAAATAAACTTCATAAGTAAAAAAAGTTGTGGTCATGCAAGTAATTTGAATTTATTTAAAGTGTTGTTTCGACAAGAAATCCTTAGAATTTATGAAACAGCTTTATGCATGCCGTAAAACGTGCTAAACTTTTTAATTGAGTGCGATATTACAATAAAAATAATAATAAATAACAAACCGAATAGTTTAAAAGCCGATGGAAAATAAACTTAATAAATTCAAATACAAATATAAAATAAGTATTTATTATATCAACAAACAACATAGAGTGGTGTGGCAATGAGATTTCATTCAATACAATTAAAGAGTTCTTTAGACAACATCTTTATATGAAATTTGGCTATATTACTCAATTATAAACATACCTTAAGGCGAGTCATACTTTGTCAGAAACTGAAAGAAACAGATTGAAAAGCTAAAGTTAAATTGAAATAAAAATTTAGTATTTAATATAGATCATATTATTAAAAGGTAATGTAAGGTGGCAATATGATTTAGTTCAATATATTTAAGAACTAGTTGACTTTGTTAGACTATTATACTTGTAACATATTCTAAGGCCTTGACAACTTTGCCAGAGATTGCAAATATCAATCCAAACAATTTAATTGAGGATTCAAGAAAACCGATAGAAATTTAGAAAATTCAAATGAACATTAAAAATAATAATTGATATACTTAAAAGCATATTTTTCTATGCACATAAGTTGGCTTTATATACATGTATATCCATTCCGTAAAGTGTCACAAACTTTGTCACCGAATGCAAATACCCTGTGTAAGATTACAATGCAGAAATGGCTGAAGAAGACGTAGCAGAAAAAGCAAGCAGGTAGTAGAAGAGGGCAACGCACAAGGCTGCATTGTACATGGCACTAAACAACCTCAAATCCTCGTAGATCTTAAGTTATGTGCACACACACACTCGCACACACACATTCGCTATGAGGTGTGCGAGTGTTTGCGCTGCGTTTTTTTTCTCTAGAAGCTCGAAGAAGGCAGAAGCGAAGGCGAATGCAAGCCTGTCTTTCTTCACGTCGCGAACGCAACGCAACGCGACGCGACGCGAGACAAGCTAAGAAATGTGTAAAAAACACCTGCTGCCAGTTACTTATTTAAGCACGAGCACAGGTAAGAAAGAGCATAGCTGGCAGCCAGCTTGTTATGACGCGGGTGGTGGCAGTCAAGCAGCTTGCTTCTTTTGGCTGGCTGGCTGCACTTCATCACGCGAGCTGCTGCTCTGAACCTGGACCTGAACCTGGCCCTTAAGGGGGGGTCCAAGAATTCCTCCCCGCCCACCTCCCGCGACACTTGGCTTCAACATTTGGTTAACACGAATATTCTTTGCCGCCTCTCTGATTTGTATCCATATATACTTCATCTCTGTTGTCTCAACTAGAGCTGCAGGCGTCGCATCAATCTGGCTCGAGTCGCTAGAGAGATCTGCAGATGAGGATGAGCGAATGTCTTGGCAAATTAGTGCAGCGCCAAGCGGCGGTCTGAAATTTGTCTGCTGTCAGTTTGTAGCCTGAGCTGGCAGTGCGCTGATTTATGCGGCACGTTGCAAGCACAAAAAAATACAAGAAGAAGACAGAGGCCACTTCATCCCCTTACACTCTCTCTGTTACTTCGCTTTGTCTGGCAGCCTCCGATTGTGTTCTCGGACTTGTCTTGGCCATGTTGTTGGCCAGTGTCCACGCCAGGTTACATAATTCACAACGCGTCGAGACTTGTTCTTGAGGCAAGCGAGTTACTCAATTTGCCATATATAACACTGCAGCAGCTTTCTCATTTCTTTTTTCGTGTTCTCTCTACCTCTTTCTCTTTCTCTTTTTGCCAACAACAGTTCTTAACTATTTTTCAAAAATGATTTCACTCGCTCCTTTGCCTGAGGTTCTCTCCCTTTAAGTAATGAAGCCAGAGCTTTCAGTTTTGTGGGTGCTGGCTGCTTCATTAAGTATGCCTTAGCGAACAGTTGTTGTTCTACCTCCGACATATACTCTATATAACTCTATATATAGGTACTATGTATTTGTATATGTGTGCCAACTCTTGCTATCTTCTTCACTCGCTTGCGGTCCCTCGGCTCAGGTTCATAGACCTGGGCTGCACTATAAAATTTATGCTGAAGAGCGAACGTTGTGTCCTTGCAGCGTTGCGTTGTCTGCGCCTGGGCCAAAAACTCCAGAGGGAACTGAGTCGAGGAGCTGGTAAAAGTAACGTAAAGTAAGTATTTTTGGGTATTTGCATAAATTTTCTTAAGTGCATCAGGCAGTAAATTGCAATCGATGTTGTTGCCGCTACCATGTCGAGTTGCAGCTCTTGTTTTCTTTTACACTTCTTTCCCCACTCTCTGCCTCTGAGTCCTGTACATTCTCTTAGTCTGCTGCACGCTTTCTATTCTCTTTTTTTTTTCGTTGTATTGCCTGCTAGCATGCTGCAAATTATATAGCACACTTTCCACACCTGGACGTTGTCGTGGCCAGCGCCTCCTCCGCACTTCGGCTTCGACTTCGACTTCCGGCTCGCAGACTTGGCCACCTTTCAACATGAGCCTTGGTGTCTGGCAAATTGTTTTCAAGGAACATGCAAAGCGCAAGTATTTAATTAATTTTTGCATATTTTATCTGTTTGAATTTGTTGAAGCATGTAACGTAACGAGTGCTTCACTCTTTACCTTCTCTGTGTTTGTGTGTGTTGAAATGCTTAAGCCATTGATTGCATCTAAAGTGGCGGTATTTATACGTTTCGGTCTCATTTAAATAAATTCTAAATAAAGCACAACCCACACACACTGCCCACTGGTCACTGCGCAATACGTTTGCTTTGCTTTGCTTTTGCATTTACTTTGCTTTTGCCTTACTTCACTGCGACTTCGACTCTTACAGTGGGCCAATTAAGTTTGTGCACGACAGCATGTAAATGACGCTGTGACCTTTTCCTAGCACAAGCATCCTGCAAAGGTCAATTTAATGCCTCACTCTTTACTCTTTAAATATGCATTGCCCTAATGGGCAAAATGGACAAAGTCAAGTTAACAAGCAAAAGTTTCCTTTTCATTGCAGTCAATTTCGAAATAGTCGACAGCATAATCCAATTTCCATTTTATGCATTTCAATATTTTATTTATGTCAGCAGCATTTTTAAACATTTTTGAGAAGAAATCATTACAAAATCATTTTTAGATAAAATACAGAAACATAAAAATACAAATAAGCGTTGGCTTATAAAATGTTGTTCAAAGTTTACAAAGTGCAAAGCAAAGCTAAGTAGTTTTGCGTGTTGTTTTTCTGTTGTCCACAAACTTTGTTGGCCAACTGTTTGCACATACACCGATGTACATACATATATATATTCTATATACATTTATATGTTTGTATGTTTGTTGGTTCATAAATTGCTGCTCGTGTTGATGTGGTTGTAGCTTTATATTGCCTTTGCCTTTTCCTTTGTTCGAAAATCAATTATGCTGTCATTGTCATGCTTTTGACCTGCCCACGCCCCCCTCCCCCTCTCACACCTCCCTCCGCCCACTACTTTACGTTCAGAGAATCCGATGAGAGCCGACCACAAACTGTTATCACACCTAACGCTGTGTTTAAAAACACGTTGCTCAAACATTGACTGTTGGCACCCCTGACGAATGGACAAATGCCTGGCTGACTGGACGACTGAACGAAGGGTCTTAGTCCATGTCCCAAGTCCATGTCCACCTATTGGTGGACGCCTTTTCACTCATTCTCCTGGTTTACGTGCCCATAATGGACCCTCATCAGTCTCATTATTTATGCGACGTGCGGTTTCTTTGGATTTTGTTAGATTAAAAAGTGCCTGAGGGTTTTGCCGAGTGGCTTCCAACGCACGGTCATCGTGGTCAATGTTCTGCTGTGTTCTGCCGTGTCCAAAGGTAAAGCAGGTCAGACCGGTCAGGTATTGTCGTTGTCGTTCTCGTAGTCCCTTCTCTCTGTTCCTTCTCTTTGCTTGTTTATGGGCCTCGCACGCGCCCCTTTTACTGTGTCCGACTATTTGTTAAATTTATCAAAAATAAAATACAGGCTAACGCAACGAGTGTCTAACTGGTCAGCGGAGGGAGGCTAAGAGATTGGCATTAGCAATGATTTCCTTCTCACTTTATTTTCAATACCCGTTACCCTTAGGGTATCTATGTTCATCTGTCCGTCTGTCTATATCTTAGAGAGTACAGGTGGTAAAGCTATATATAGAGAAATACCAACTATATATATACTGATATACTATCAGTACTTGATATATTAATCTTGTATATATATTTTAGTATTTTTCAGTATATTAATTTGGTATACTTACACCATAGAGTGTCAGTGTTAGTCTGCCTAGATTTAAGAGACTACACGAGATTACAGCTATACATAAACAAATACCAAATATGTTACAAATTTTGGTATGTTTTATTATTTTTCGGAATATTAATTTGAAATATTTATACTATGCGGTATCCATGCTCGTCTATCTAGATCTTTGAATAACAAGAAATGGAGCTATATCTAGACATATACCAACTATAAATTTCAGTATATATTAGTATTTTTCGGTATATTTATACGATATCCATGTTCGACTGTCTAGATCTTAGAGACTAAAATAGATAGAGCTATGTATAAAGATAAATATCAAACATAAAATTCGGTATATTTTAGTATTTTTCACATATACCATATGATATGCATCTTCGTCTGTCTAGATTTTAGAGACAACAAGAGATACACCTATATTTTATTTTGGTGTTAAATTACAACATAAATTTCGGTATATTTTAGTATTTTTCAGTATATTTATGTCATAGGATATCAATATTCGTCTGCCAGTATGTCTAGATCTTATAGATTAAATGAGAACGAGCTATTATTTTCTTTCGACATATGTATACCAAATAGATACATTTCGGTATATTTTAGTATTTTTTGGTATAATAACTCGATATTTATATACCACATGTTGTTCATTTTGCCTTTCCATGTATACCAAATATACATTTCGGTATATTTTAGTATTTTTTTAGTATATTGATTTGTTATATTGAACATGTAATGGATATCTCACAGTCGCGCACACTCAACTTGTTTTTTTTTTGCTGCTGCTGACTGCGGCCGGCCCTTTGCACTGCTTAAAGATTAATGTGACAGCCATTGAATATTTATTAGTTGTTACTTTGCATATAATTTGTAGCCAATGCCATTGATTTGGCCAGTCTGCATATTTAAATGTGCCATGCCAAAGCAGTCAAGCTGTTGACTCTGCGGTTTTAATTTGTCAAAGTGCGCTAATACGAAATTAATTTGCCCCGCAGTCAAAGACTGTCTTTCAGTGCTTGGGGCTTGGGACTGGGCTTGGAACTGGGCGCTGTGTCCAGTTTGTTGGGGCCAAGACAAATGGCGTCTGCTGTTGAAATATTAAAAAAAGGAATACAAGCAAAATAAAAGAGCAGAAAGAAGAGCAAAAGAAAATATGTTGCTGTTTGGTTTTGCTTGCGCCATGTGGCGCAGTGTCCGTGGCCGTGTTCAACTCTGAATACAAGTGTAAAAGCAATTACGTTAAATAAAGCAAAAAGCAGACAAATAAACAAAAGAGGCAAGCTAAAGTATAATACAAGTACTACACGCATCGCATCCCGACAGAACTGTAGTGGACAAGACAAATTGTTGCAGCAACAGCAACAGCAACAGCAACTGCAACAGCAGCAGCTGCATGTTGTGGCAATAAACAAAGCAAGGCAAGCTTAGAGCTCAGTATGCAGAATGGCAACAATATCAAAACCAAATTAAATAAAATAAAGCAAAATAATGGCAACAAAAGTAAACCAAATAATGAGAATATTGCATTAGTTTGCAACCAACGCTCAACGCCTGAGATGCCCAAGTTTCTCCACTATTGTTGTCGAGTAGGTTAGTCAGCAGTTGCCTGCTGCATGTTTGAGCTACGGCTAAAAGCATTAGCTGACTAGCTGGTAGCACACACAAGGACACACAGGACACTCTCTGCCACTTGACTGCAGCGAATGAAACTGAACTAAAGCTGGTGACAACTGCTGCTGCTGCTGTCCATTGACCATTGGGGATTGCTTGCCATGCGATTTTTCCCCGAAAAAGTAAAATGTTTTTACACTTAAAGACAAAACCAGAGATTCCACTGTGGAAAGAGGGAAGGAGGGAAGGAAGCGGAGCATTGGCCAAAAATCTCTTTTGGCCCACTCACGCAACCGAAATGCCAAATGTGCTCCACACACAACAGTCCCGAGCTGAACTGAAACGTTTGCGGCTGCGGTTAGCACTTTTTGGTCTTTGAAGTTGTGCAACAGTGGCTGCCGCAGTATGTGTCTCTCTATGTGTTTGTGTGTGTTTGTGTATGTGGGTGTGACTCAATTGCAACAACAAACAAACATACACACATTCAGTTAGTTGTAGGTCTTTGCAAGCTGTTGTCGCTTGTGTCCTCGTGTTGCATTGACAGAAGATTAGTGTGAAAACAGCGCTACAGGGGTGCACGCCATGCAACCAATACACTCACACACACACACACACTAACACAGACTGTGCTGCCATAGAGGAAATAGATGGCAGGGCGCCACAGCAGCAGACATTTTTATTGCGGCGCGCTTGCTTTTTAAGCTGTTCCGAATTGCATTTGGAATTGTCGCAACTGTGGTTGTTGCTCTTGCTCGCGCTGTGCAACTATTGCTCAAGAATTACGTAATTTAATGAAATTTAATAAACATCCACAGCAACTGTTCTCTCTCTGTGTGTGTGTCGCCTTTGGCATTGCCATTGCCATTGGTATTGCTATTGCTGCCTTTTGTGTGTGCGCCCAGCAACTTGAGCTTTATTAAATTTCACGCATGCTGCATTCGCTCTCTCGTCTCCTGTCTCCCATCTCCTCGTCTCCTTTCTCCGTTTTTGGCCTCAAAATGAATGCACATGCTGGCAGTCGAACCCCTTTTACACTCTCCTGTCTGACTGCAATGCGAATAGGGTGCAAAATGTTTGCACATCTGCATATAAATTCCTCCTATTTTTGCTTTTGCTTTGCCAGCCAACAACAGTCAGGAAGCAGCTTACACACTTTCTTTTTTTTATACCCGCTACCCAAAGGGAAGAAGGGTATTACAACTTTGTGTCTCCAGGGAATGTATGTAACATGCAGAAAGAGACATCTCCGACTATTCTTGATCAGCGTCCGTCTGTCTGTCTGTCCGTCACTATGAAAACCTAAATCTCAGAGACTATAAAAGATACAGCTCTATTTTTTGCGAAAAGCACTTTTAATGTGTGCCGCAGATCAAGCTTACTTCAAATGTTTACCACGCCCACTGTCACCATCGCAAATTGACAAAAATCGAATAACAAGCGTGAGCTAAAATACAATAATACATATAGTATTTAAGATTCCTAAAAATTTGGTTGTAACCACATAAAAATTCAAGAATTTATTCAATAAATACTTTTGTATTGGCAAAAACGTCTACTTACTACGGGTTTTAGTATATTTAGCACTCAATGGTATATTTTGAAAGTCATAATGTAGTAATGTAATCCATATACCAAATGTATGCTTTTGTATATTTTTATTATTTTAGTATATTATAATGTAGTACTATATAAATATACCAAATTTAACATTCGGCACACCTTTAGTATTTCAATGGTATATAAATTTGGTATATTTTAAGAATAATACCGCACTGTTTTGCTTTTATATAAAATAAGAACCGGTATCTCTTAGTCGAGCACACTTGACTATAGTTTTCTTACTTGTTCTTAGTTACTTTGGCTGACAGTCTGGTATATTTTGCACTCTATGGTATATTTGAAATGTAGTACTATATTAATATACCAATTATAGTTTTATTTTAATTATTTTTAGTAATTTTGTAGTACATTACTTTGGTATATTTTAAAGTAAGTAGCGGGTATTTCACAGTCGCGCACACTTGACTGTACCTTTCTTTCTTGTTTTTATTGTGATGTTGCCAATATTTGCATTTGCGTTCTATTTCGCGTTTTTTGTGCCATTGTCGTTGCTGTTCGCTTACACTGTTTACATAAACATTTTTTCGACACAACACATTTTGTTGCACAAATTTACATTTAAATTAAATTTTAAGTGCATTCTGAAATAAACTAAGCTTCCACCTGCACATCAGAGTTCAGTGCAGTGCAGTGCAGCGCAGCGCAGCGAGTGAGGCAATCAGCAGTCAATGCGTGCACTTTACGTTTATGAGCAAGAGGAAGAGGAGGACAAACGCCTGCTGCATTGCTGACAATGACAGGTTAAGCGCCAACAACAACAACGACAACAACAAAGTGTGTGTTGCATGTTGTGCGGTGGCTCCTGGAGCGCGAATGGCGGCGACTCCAACACACATGTCCATATTGATTGTTATCAATTTTGGTTATTACATGGCAAAGCACATGCAATTTTCACAGCGATTTTTCACTCGGACAGTTTTCTAGCCATGTGTGTAAGTGTGTGTGTGTGTGTGGTTGGCTTCTGTGAAAAATATTTGCAATTGATATTACTTGTTGGGTAATTTTTTTGGGCAGCAAACAAAATAAATCTAAATACCAAACTCAAATCCACTTTGTTTGTCTTTTCAATTTACTCCGATTTGTGTCTAAAGTATTTGCCACAAAAATATGCATTATGCATTTTACATTTTGTATAAATCAGTCGAGCTTTAACAAAGATAATAACTAAACTTGTGGCATGCCCTAACCTAAAAACAAATTGTTTTCAACCTTTTACACACACACAAAAAAAAAAAAAAACACTCCCACTTTTTATATTGTGCATAATACTGTCTGAGTAGAGTTTTTGTTGCCCCATTTTATTGTTTGTTGTTCTATATATATATATTTCTTTTTTGTGTTAAAATTGGGGCTTTAGATTTATGTGCTTGATTTTTATTGCAGCTGAGTGCATCGATTGTACGATTGCCAAATGGAACTAATAAATGAGATTTGCAGCAAAAAGGGCGGTAGATATATTTTTCTATATGCTATGCATTATATTTTGGTTGCAACATAAACAGAATAACGCCCACAAAGCAAACACAGAGTGTTGAATATGTATTTTCAATTGCACATGGTTAGTTAGTCTGTAGATTTATAATTTGCGCTATACAAATAGAGTTTGTGCAACTTTGTTTTTTTGCTTTACAGCCTTTTGTTTGCGCTTGAAGAGTGCGAAGCGAACTTACTTTTGAATGTGGATAGAAGACCGAATTTAAGCTTGAGCAGATTAAAGCTCACAAATTGCATAATTGAATCGGTTGCTGAAATGAATTTAATGCCAAAAGAAAATGCCGAGAATGTCGCTGCCGAATATGAGCGGCATCTTTGCAGCAGTTCGAGAGGGGGCGGAATGGAGGCGGAGGCGGGGCAAACGAAAATTAATGGCGAAATTTAATGGACACTTGCGGCAATGCGTATGTTTACACACACTTAAGTACGCGCCAGAGCTGATACTCGCATAAAAGCATACTTCCCACACACATACAAGCACTCTGTGTGTACTCCATGACGTATACGCAATGTAAAATTGCATGACACAAGCCAGAAAGTAGCGGAAGTCTGTGTCGAAGCTGCAGCTCAAAAAAAAAAAAACAACTAAGAAAGCTACGCTAGAGTGTGATCGACGGTGAGATACCCACTATCCATTTTGAATGAACAGTGCGGTATTAATTTTAAAATATACCAACACAATATACCGAAGAAATACTTAAATATACCAAAAGCTATGTTTGGTGTATTTATGCAAAATATACCATATAGTGTAAAATATACCAAAGCAAAGCACTCAGTGCGGTATTTATTTTAAAATATACTAAATTAATATACCTCAAAAATACTTAAAATATACGAAAATCCATATTTGGCATATTGATCCAAAATATACCGAAGAGTGTAAAATGTACCAGAGCAAGCTCATTAGTGCGGTATATTAAAATATACCGAATAAATATACCACAAAAATACTTAAAATATACCAAGGGCTGTTTGCTATACTGATATAATACTATATTCAAAATATACCAAAGGCTATAATTGGTATATTGATATAGTGCTACATTTGAAATATACCATGAAGTCAAAATATACCAGATTGTCATAGGAAGCATTTTAAGCCCCCATTCTCCCATAATCATAATACCCTTCTACCCTATGGATAACGGGTATAACAATGGAAACAAGCTTTAATAAACAGCGAGTGTGTTCGACTCGCAACTACCCTGTCTGCCACTCACTTCTTTTCCACACACTTCACAGTTGTTCATATCCTTTTCAACCTCTTTACAGCTCATGCTTACGCATATTTGCAGCACATGTAGCGTAATCCTCTAGAGAGCAAAAGGGAGAAACTTGGTATCAAGAGTTGTGCTGATTAGCTGCCACTGCAACGTGTTATTAAATATCATTACTTTAAGCGCAATCTATGAATGCAAAAGCAGTTCATTTGCTTGATTATTATCATCATCATCCATTACTCAGCTATTTGGAGAACCTTTTAAGTGCACTTTAGATAATCGCCTTTAAATATAACACAACTCGAAGAAATCTCGCAGTACGGCGTGTAAATTAAATACGTAAGCAGCTTTTATATATTTATGCTATTATAGAGAGTCAAGTCGAGTCGAAGGAACTCGGGGAATTAAATCGTCAGATACCTTGACTTCTTCTCCGTGCTTGTTTTAATGTTTTCGAGCCTCGGTGCTCGGTTCTGACATCAACCATGAGGCGTGAGGTAGAAAGGTGGCGCTTTAAGACCTCAAACTTTTAGCTCATTAACTTGAAAACTCAAAACGCACTCAAGTCAGTTCTTAAGACTTGCGGCAAGGTGCAAAGCGGTGCCGCCTTCAACTATGCACTATGCTAGCGAATGCTTCAGCTTTTGCCGCTTTCATCTTAAGCAAGAAGACGACAACGACGACAACAATGCGAACGCATGCTGTATGCATGACAAAACATAGAAGGTTGTTGCATCAGAGCTACCTGAGTTTTCCTTCGTTCCTTTCGTTTCGTTTCGCCCAAGCACTTTGGCAGAAGATACCACAGCGTTTTTAATTTACTACAGAAATTGCAAACAAGCACTGGATGCCAGCGAGGCGGATGCGGATGAGGATGAGGATGGATGCAGTTGAAGGTGCCTTCTTCAGTTCACATGTGGAAATGTTATATTTTTTTATTTGTTAAAATGAAGAAAAACATATACACAGAGAAAGAGAGAGAACACATGAAAATATATAAATAAATAAACCGAGGTCGAATGCGCCCATTCATGTGAGTTGCCATCGATCTGGCTCTTGCTCTTGCTCTGGCTCTCTCTTCTCTCGCTCACTCAGAGTGAAGTCAGTTTGTCATGTCATGAGGAGCTGAAGCTGAAGTTCCAGTTGCCCCTCGCACACACATTTGCATGACGTCAGAAGTCGCTGTGCGGTATGTTGCGGTGAGGAGGAACTGCATCATTTCCCAGCCTTTCTCATTTCGATACCCGCTACCCAAAAAAATATAAGGGTATGATAAGTTTGCGCCTAGGAATTGTATATAACAGGCTGAAAAAGGCATCTTCGACCCCATAAAGTACACATATACGATTATTTATTGTTGATCTTTGGCTGACAATCTTTGGTATTCATCGAATGTAGTATTATAACAATATACCAAATAAACCCTTTGGTATATTTCAGTATTGTTTGCTGATAATCTGATATAGTTTGTACTTTATTGTATATTTTGAATGCTGTACCAAATGTAGCCTTTGGTATATTTTAGTATTTTATGGTATTTTATTTTGGTAAATTTTAGTAAGATAAAAATCATGTATATTGTGCACTCTTGTACTATACTAATATCCCAAATGTTACCCTTTGTATATTTTTTAGTATATTTCTGGTATATTACTTTAGTATATTTTTAGTTGGTTGGAAATTTGGCATATTTTAGTACTCTATGGTATATTTAGAATGTACTGTAACAGTATAATAAATATATAAATATACAGAGGCATATTTTTGTATTTTTGCAGTATATTAATTTGGTATAGCACGTATCTAACAGTCGATCACTCTCGACTTTCTTACTTTTTCTTTCCTGCATTTTTTACTTCTGCTTCTGCTAGGGATTGCGAGAACCAACAAGATTGTTGGTTTTGTGCTGGCAGCGTGTATATTTAATTAAAACAGGATTAATCTAGCAGAAGCAATACTTCACTTAATGCAGCAGGCAGGCAGATGCTGCTGCTGTAGCTGCTGCTGTTGATGCTGTTGCTCCATGCTCTTGTCTGCGGCTGCGGGCAGCCTAACAGACTCGTTGACTTGCCTGGCAGGCAGGCAACGTTGCTCGTTGCTCCTCGTTACTCGTTGCCTTGGATGCTGCCGGACCCAGACTGAGCACAAACAATGGCGTTAAATGTTACTACAGCCCTCCCACACACACACACTCACATACACCCATACACTCTGCCCCAAAAAGCAGGCTACGCTTTTTGATATGTTATGCATATGCTCGAGAGTTGGACAGCTTAGCGAGCTCGCCTTCAATCAAGCGAACGAGCGAGGGCGAGGGCGAGGAATACGTTGCCAATCAAGGAAATTGCGTGCTCACATGTCAAACCGAGGGAAAGAGAGAGTGAGAGAGGAAGACAGAGAGTGAGTGGAAAACGTTTTTGGCCATTTACTATCGACTTTAATTAATATTTACCTTTTGATAGCTGCTGACTTTGGCTGTGCCAACTATTAGCCAAGGCAAACAGTTTTAACAGCTTTGACTGTTTTGGCTTTTAGAGCTGAGACTGAAGAGGGCAAATAAACAAAATATACGCCGCAGCATTTCTTTTTAATATTTGGCCAAAAACGCAAGCGTAAGAAATAAAAACAACAAACAGTAGCAGCAGCAGCTACGTAAACAAAAAACAAAAAACAAAAAACACAAAAAAGCAGAAAATGAAAACAGAAAAAGCCAAGCAGCAGAACAAGCGGCAAACCTAGCAAAAATCTACACCAGGAAGTGCTATACACAGGCAATGCCAACAACAGCAACAGCAACGAGAACAGCGACGGCGGCAACAACTGTAACATGAGTCGAAATTGTAGTTGTACAAACACGTCAGCTTTTAAATTACTTGGCCTAAAGGTAAATTGAGCGGAAGTTAAAATGTTGGAAAAACAGCATGGCAAAAAAAAAAGCAAAGCAGAAAGCAAAAGAAGGAATCCAAGGCGAGGATGAAGAACAAGAGCTGCCTCAGCTATTGGAACTCTTGCCGCAACGGAACTCGGCGAATGGAGCTGCTGCTTGTGGGTCGAAAGGGGGGCGTGGCACACGGCAAATTTGCCGGGAGTAAACGCAAGAATAATAACAACCGAAAGCAAGTTTTTTGACTTAAGTTGTTGTTGCAACAGCAACAGCAGCAGCAGCAGCAATAGGTGTTGTTGCTGCCGCTGCTATGAAATTCAGTGGCACACAAAACGTAATTTCAACTAAACGAACCGACAAACAAAAACCGAAAAAAAGAGAACGAAATGCCGAAACGAAAGCAAACAAAACAAAGGCAAAACAAGTGCAATTGCAACGAGAAATATTATTTTAGCTTGCTTGCATCCTTCCTGCCATTTCACCACGTTGCCTTGCGGCCAAAAACAGGCAGCGCCTCATTGCTTTCTGCCCCTCCCCCTCCCCTCTCCACATGCGGATAAGTTGGCAAAATTTTGCAATAATAAAATATTTGCAATGTACTCGAAGCTCGCCTCGCCATCGCAGTGGCAACTCTTACTGCATTTTCATAAAGTGCAGCTCATAAAGGAGGCAACGTAATACCAACAACACAAAAAAGTAGAGCTCTAAATAAATATGAGGCTTATGCAGCCAGCGTCAGTTGAATCAAACAAACAAAACATAAACACAACAATGATATAAAAATGTTTGCTGCACATTAAATACCCTAGCATAAATAAATAGTGAAATGATTTGACAAAGTTGCCAATCAAATCGATGATGCAGCTTTTCTTTTTGCTGCCTCAAACATTTAATGACAGCATTAAAGGGTATAAGAAAGCAGCAGCCAACAAATACAACAATGACAGTGGTAATAATAACAAAAAAAAAGTGAGTGGGTGAAAAAACCCGCGAAAATATTTGCAGCGGGCGTTGAGAAATGTTGAGCAATAAAAATTGCATTTTTATGCTGATGTTTGAATTTTGCATGCAAATGAAAAACGAAGAGAGCGAAGCGTCGGCAACAAAATGGCCTGGAAACAAAAGGGCAGCCTGGCGGGCATTATGGTGGATCACTCGCTGTCTCTCTCGCACTCGCCCACACTCTATGTCTCTCTCTCTTTCTGGCAGGAAGTGCAGGAGTGCTGTCAGTGGCAGCGCCTGTTTTGCAGCTTAGCTGCGACTTTGCGCCCACGCTGCACGTGTTTATGACTTTGAATTGCAACTTCATCCGCCGTGTTGGCCGCTGTTTCTATTGCTGTTGCTAGTGCTGTGTTGGCGGCATGTGCCGCAGCCAACGTCGCTACGTTGCCTCGTTGCTGTCGAGTGCAATGACGGCGGGCGCATAGCGCGCATTGTGACGCGAAATGGCGTCGAGTTGAATAATCCAACATGGCGTTTTGGCGCCGTAACGACCGCTAAGGTTTATGTGTGTATATGTGTGTGTGTGTGTGTGTTCTCTGTGTGTGTATAGAAGGGGGTGGAGGGTTGTGTGTTGTGTCTGCTTCCGGCAGCCGGATAAAAAACTTGGCGTTAAAGTGTTAATATTTTGAGTTTTGAGAGCATTGTCGTACACTCCGCATGCAAATATACCGTATACCGAATACCAAATACGAAATACCATAACAACAACGAAATACTGAATTGAGAACTCGAACAGCAGCAGCAGGAAGGAGGAAGGAGGCCAAAGGCCTGCCTGACACTTGTTCAATTCAAATAGCATGCCATTGCAGACGACATTGATGTGCCAGCACGGCATCCGCCGGACTGCAGACAACTCGACTGCAACTGCAACGGCAGCACACTTCTCTCTCTGGTGGCATGCCCCTTGTGTGTCAAGAGTTGGGGGGCCAAACTGTCAGAGTCGGCACATTTGTGTTATCTTTAATTTTCGTTACAAAATTGGCCGTACGAGTGCAGTTCCAATTGCCAATTCACAAGTATTTATTTTTATTACAACATCACTCGAGGCCCAATGAGAGCTGTCACTAAGTGAAGTCCCCTTCAACCTCCCACACACACATATATAGACAGAAACAGAGACAGAAAACGAACGCCCTCAGAGCTGTCTTTCATTATACGAATGTGCTTGTTTATAGAGCTGAAGAAGAGAAAGATATCTGGCAAATTGTATTACACCACAGATTATATAACATTTATTTATGTTATTCAAGTTCTTTGTTAAAACAACAAACGGAAATATTAAATGATAAAAATAACATAGCATATTTTCAGCAGGATTCCATTCTTTGAACATGAAAGCAAACAAATACAGCTTCAAATGAAAATTCTACAGCAAATTTGCCTTTTCACTGAGTAAAGACTCTCCACTCTCGACTCTGTTGTGAGTCTAATAATATTTTTCATTTTTCATTCTGCATTTATTCATTTACTTTACTTTCATATATATTTTTGCTGAGTAAATCAAACAATTGTTACAACAACAATAAATTTAGTTTTTACACCTTTTGCTACAATTTAAAACATTTGCTTAATACACTCGTTTTACGTTTTTGCAATTGTTGTTCGCTTTACAGCTTCATTATCAAATTGAATAACATTTATTGACAACAAATGTGCATAAATGTCTAGAACTTCCTTCTGTGTTTATTCAGCTTCAAATTTCTGAATAATTAATTGAAATCAAATGCCGTAGAGAAAGACAAGTAAGAATGGTACAATCAAGTGTGATTGACTGTGAAATACCCTCTACCTACTTTCACGAAATATACCGAATGAATATACCGACATAATACTGAAAATATACCAATGTCTATATTTAGTGCATCGTTATACTCAGTAAAAGCAAAATGGTGCGGTATTTTTAAATAAAACAACAAATATTAAACATATACCAAATTTGGAGCGTGATATATTCTCGCTTTAAGTACAAAAGTGCGGCAAAAGCAAAATAGTGCGGTATTTATTTCATAAAATATACCAAATTATTATACCGAAAAAATACTGAAAACATACCAAAGTCTATAGTTGGTACATAGATACTGACTTTTAGTGAAGACAAAATACCAAATAATCTTAAAATATACTAAATTAATATATCAAAAATACTGAAAACATGCTGAAGTCTATATTTTTAACGATTTGTACTAACATTCAGTACATGCAAAATAGTGCAGTATTTTTAAAAATATACCAAAAAAATACTGAAAACATACCGAGGTCTATATTCAGTACATCGATAATGCAGTACATCGACTGCATTCCAAATTCAAAATATACCCAATTATTCAACCAACGCAAAGTGTGTTTTGTCATACAAAATTTGTGAATGAATGAATTGAATTAAAGTTCAGTAGTAAGCATAAATTGTTGTTATCTTTGCAGGGAATGCATCCGGCAGCCTCATGCCTAATTATGAACTTTATTTGCAGAATTAATTATCAGCAGCATGTTATATGTTGATTGCAGGCAAAAGGAGAGACAGCAGACAGACAGAACGTTGACATCGAGCGAGAGCAAAAGAGAGCAAATCTGTCATGTCGCATTAAGCATACGCAGCGTGTACGCAGTGCATGGCGAAGAAGAAGAATTAACAAGAAGACAAGCCAAGCAGCTGGCCAAGCAACTTAAATTGTCAACGAGGCATTTAAAACCCGTTCGCATCAATTTCATTGGGAAGCATATGCTTAACTTGACTTGCGGTGATTTCTTTTTTGTTTTTTTCAACTTGCGTCGGCAAACTTTCAGGTAGTCAAAGTTGTTGCTGGACATTTAACTGTTTCCCGGTATTCGCTGACTTGCTGACTGAGTTGTTGGCCGCTTGGCTAGCCGACTGGCAGGCAGACCCTGGCTGGAGTGCTTTGCACATTGACAGCGTTAATTAACTTTTAATTTAATTTCGCGTAAATGAGTTTTTACTGTCAGCGAACTCTGTTGCATTCAAGTTGCACTCCGCTGGACGCTTCAAGCTTTCAAGCGTGGTTTTCAAATGTGGCTGGCGACTGCGACGCCGACTGAGACTGAGACGCCAGTGTCAATTTATGCCACCAAAGTGAAAATCCAAACTGAAAGATTTATGTATGCGCTGTGGCATACGCACATACATATGCATTTCTATATGTTTGTACTTGTATTATTTATTATATTTTTCGCTGGTAAATGTGATTTATATGAAAATCTCAGCATCAGCATCAGCATCAGCATCGACGACACTCTGACTGCGCGCGTGTGTTTGTTTGTTTGTTTGCTTGTCTGTGTATGTGCTTGACAGTGTGTGCGTGTGCGTGTGCATGGGAAATATTTTGCATCGTTTGAGATTTTTAAATTCAATTTGCAGCGACAACAAACGACGAACGCGAACTCCAATGCGAATGCGAATTGCGAAGCGCCAATGGCAAAGCCAAGAGCAAGCAGTCGCGTGAATAAGTGCTTTAGACCACTGTGCAGCTGGCAGAGCGACAGAGTGACAGAGAGAAGGGATGGGGAAGGGGAAGGGGAAGCGAAGGGAAGTCAGAAGCCAGTGTGCTTCACAGAAGGTGTGTGTTTTATTAATTGCCGTTGCTGTTGCCGTTGCTGATGTTGATGTTAATGTTGATGCTGATGCTGATGCCCGCACCACCGCTATCACCACCGCCACCGCCACGGCCACCGCAGCAGCAGCAGCAGAGAGACAGAGAAATATTCCAGCAACGCACGCATGTGGTTTAACTTTTTTTTTGCTTACTTTGTATACCCGTAACCCAAAAGCTAGAAGGGTATTATAACTTTCTGACTGCAGGGAATTTATGTAACAGGGAAAAAGCCAACAGGAGTCACATCTGAACCCATAAAGTATACACAATCTGCTGTTGCTGTCGGTTGTTTTTGTTGTTGTATATCGATATACCAAAAATAAAACTTTCAGTATATTCCAATACGTTTGGCTGACAATCTGTTATTTTGTACTCTATGGCAAGTATAATTGTATTACTATTTTGATATACCAAATATAATTTTCAGTATATTTCAGTATTTTACTGGAAAACAGGTATATTTTGCATTAATGGCATAGTTTAATTGATTTAATTAATTAATATCTCTTTATACCAAGATTTTCAGTATTTTTGCGGTATATTATTTTCTTATATTTTTAGAACACGGTTATTTTTAAATTATTAAAATTAGATTGATAATGTATTTATATCAATATACCAAATATATTTTTGATATATTTTAGTATTTTTGTGGTATGTAATATTGGTATATTTTTGAAATACGGTTATATTAAATATAGGTTCAGTATTTGTCGATATACTAAATATAATCTTCGGTATATTGCAGTATTTTTACGGTATATTAATTCGGTATATTTGTATAACATGTGGAATATAATATTTGTAGAACATTCCAAACAGAAATCGAATTTTTAATATATTTTGATTGAAGTACTTTATCGATATGCTAAATATGACGTTCGGTATATTTTTAGTATTTTGCGATATGTTCATTTGGTATATTTGTTGAATATGGTTAATTAAAAAAGGTTGAAGTATATCTCGATATACCGAATATAAAGCCTTAAGTATATTTTAGTATTTTTGTGGTATATTAATTTGGTATATTTGTATAATATGGCCATATTTAATATGGGTGGCGGGTATCTAAGAGTCGCTAACACTCAACTGCTGGTTTCTTTCGTTTTTCTGTGCTGTGTGTCAGCCTCGCGAACAGGTCCCAGGCTGTGTCCACGAAGCAGAGCAGAGCGCAGCTCAGAGCGCGGCATATCGTTAATGAAAACTGATTCTAGTGCCATTAACGTACGAGCTCTTCAGGCCAATGGCAACAGCGTTCAAGTGGAACGCCATCTCCTTCAGCCATCTCCGACTCATTTTTACTGATGCGTATGCTGCTCTCCTCCTCTTTCCCTTCTCCTTTTCTGTTCTTCACGCATCGCAACTGATTGCGTCCTGGCATTGTTGCTGCTGTTGCCTCAACCCAGTTTGCTGCCGCTTCGATTTTGATACTCGTTTCTTGCTCTTCTCCTCTTCTGTGTGTGTGTGTGTGTTGCGCCGGCTGACGACTTAATGACAGGCATACAAAATACGACAACGGCGTGAAAACTGCATGCAATGCGCTCTGTTCGATGATTACCTTTTAATGCAAAATATATGCGAGTATATGAAATGAAAAACAAGCAGAAGCCAAGCGATCAAAGTGGAGAATGCACCACTCGAAGTTACCCTCAGAATAAAATACACTTTACGCACTGTTTCGAAAGACCTCTTAAGCACATCTTTCAATTTACAGGGTATAAAGAGAAACTGGAAACTGGGATCTGGACCAAGCTCTGTCATGGCATGGCATGTGTAAATGACGCTTAAAATTGAAAAATTAAATGAGAAATTATTATGTGTGGCGGCAGCAAAGAAGAGAAAAAGAGAGAGAAGTGGAGCGCTGCGATGTCAGGTTCCCAATGGGAATGTGAGGCGCCGCGTCATTAAATTAATTTGTCAAATATGTATAAAATAATAAATTACCTTTTTGTCAGTTACTCGTTTATTAATTTGTACATGGCAACAACTTTTCGGTCGCCAACACAGCACAGAAAAAAGGTGTTGAACGAGAGCGGCCAAAAGTCAACTAGCATAAAAAAATTATGATGTGTAAAAAGCGACGTTACGTATACGACATGTGTGACCATGTGAGGGAGCAAATTGGCACAACCTGCGCCTGCCTGCCTGCCTGTCTGTATTTAATAGAAACGTGGCAATGTCAACCAACCATCAGCATCAACAAGCCATCAACTACTGATGGCGATGGCGAAGAGAGTTTTCTACTCATTTTTATTTTTATTGTGTTCGCCTCTGTGTGTCTGCCAAAAAGCTGAATGATTTATGATTTATTCAATGCAATGACGGGCAATTTGTATGAGTATCAGAGCGGCTGTTTGTCTGTTAAATTATTTTTTAATGGGTCTATTAAAAAACACAACAGCTGCAGCAGCAACAACAACTGTGACTGCAACTCGATGAACATGGTCCAAACAGCAACCAGTTCTGAATCAGCGACAGCGAGAAAGAGAAACAGAACCAGGACAAACAGGACAGAGGAGGCTCAACATGCCGCCGCCTCCTGCCGTGTTGGGGATTTGACGGCAGCATTAACATGAGCCAATACAAATGGCATGCCAAATTGTTGTGGATGAACAAATTCGCCCGCTGCATATGCTGCGAGGCAAGTGGAGGAGCTGGAGTTGGAGTTGGGGGCAGCAATAAAAAGTAGTGGAGCCCCAAAGCCGAATGCGATTTGGTGGGGCATTTGTTTTAAATTACCCTGGCGTGTAAGTGATGAACAAGTAAATAGTCCCGACATAAAACAACAACAATGCCTACAATAAAAAATAAAACTAAAACAAGAAATTGAGCAGCCGACAACAACGAATGAAGTGGACAAGTGGATCCCAAACCAAACGAAAAGAAAAAACCAGAAGTGGAGCATTGAACCAGCTCGAGTTGATTGGATTTTGCTTGGGTTCTTTAGCTTCAGCTTCGACTTTGACTTCGTCTGAGCCCGAGTTTTGCTTTTGAGGGATTAGGACTCGCTCCCAACTATGATGAGCCATAAAACTATTGTGGTTGGCTGTCCTTAAGCAAATCACATAAGGGATTTGCAGTAGCTTTTGGCTAAACAGCAAAGAACAAGCATGCTTAAGGCCCAGCAGATTAAATACCCTTAACATAACCATTAGGGGAAAGTGCTCTTGATGTTCTCTTGCTCATCAATGCCCATAAAAAGCGGACCCAAATATTTGCTTAAGCTTAAAACTAACTGTATCATAAATGTTAATTAAGTGAAATATAAATATTCATATGCGTGACTAGAATAAACAAGTGAGAAAGCTCGCCGGCAAGATACTGCCTGACGTTTGTTAAGAAAATCGAAACAAAAATATACCAAATTAATATACCAAATAAATTTAAGATATACTGAATGGTGTATTTGATATATAGATATACTAATATATTATATACTAATATATTATATATATTTGGTATATCGAAATACTGGTACATTCAAAATATACTGAAATATACCGAATGTTACCTTTGATATATTACTATATGTGGTATATCGATATATAATACATTCAAAATATTCCATAGAGTTCAAAATATACTAGATTGTCAACCAACACAAAGTGTGTTTTGCCATACAAAATTATTTATGAAATAACTTTTAAGATTTGCATATAATCGATAGTAAGTACTCGTACATATTGTACTTTGTGAGGTCGGAAATACCTTCCTCCGTCTATTACATACACTTCTTGTAGCTACGAAGTTCTACTTTTTCGATAGATGGTATTGTAATAAATTTAAGCAAAGAAAATGGTAAACAAAGTTTTCTTTCCATTTCGTTGGAACACTTTAAAACTCAATAGCAACATTGTATCCAGCTTCAAAGCAAACTGAAAATGTAAATGAATGCGACAATCAAATGTTTGGACAAGCCAAAAACTGTTTGGCTCTAATAGATGATTCGAAAAGTCGATTAACAAAATACAAAATGTGATATGATACGATGCAATGGGATGGGATGCGAGTATACTGGTCATTGTACTTTCTAGTCCATCAGCTAACCAAACCTGTCATTAGCAATGTGAATGTGTATTTGTTGGGGTCCATTTTAGTTGGATTACTTCAACTCTGTAGCTCTTCATTAGTCTGTCTGTTTGTACTGATGATGATATGGGATCCGTATCGAGAGAGAACGAGAACTTTTAGTAAATTAAAATATTCTCATTAAGCGCGCACCCGGAACAATGGTTGTCAGCAATAATTAAGTACAAAATGCATATTGTTGTACCTTTCCCTTTTGTATACCTGCTACACAGGGTAGGGAAGAAGGGGTTTCTAATTTCAGCTCGAAAAGAATCGAGTAGCAAGCCGAATTTTGAAGCTAGACTTCAACAACAGACTAAACACTTTGAATATTTTGAATATAACAGTATATAGATATACCAAATATGGCATATATTATATATTTGGTATATTTTCAGTGTAGTAATATAACGATATCAACAATAGAATGAATTTTGGTATATTTTGTAATGTAAATCTTATAGTATATCGACCAAATATACTATATACGGTATATTTTGAAAGTAGTACAACATCGATATACCAAACATAGCCTTAGGTATATTTAAGTAATTTTTCAGTATATTCATTTGGTGAATTTTCAGAATAATGCTTGAAAATTTGGCATATTTACGCTCTTTGGTATATTTAGAATGTACTAGTATATGAATATACCAAATATTGTATATATGATATATTTTAAATGTACCAAACATAGCCTTAGGTATATTTAAGTAATTTATCAGTATATTCATTTGGTGTATTTCCAGAATAATGCTTGAAAATTTTGCATATTTTATGATCTTTGGTATATTTTTTATGTACTAGTATATTAATATATTAAATATAGTATATGTGGTATATTTTTAATGTAGTAATATACCAATTAGCCAAATATAACCATTATACAATTTAGTATTTTGTTGGTATATTCATTTGGTATATTTTACAAATAATACTGCAGTGTTTCGCATTTATTGAAATGAGTAAGGAGTATCTCACAGTCGAGCTCTCTCCAATTTAGCTTTCTTCCTTCTTTTTTTTGTCTATGTGTCGCCTTTTTTTGGGTGCACATGTGATGTATTAATTTAGAGAGGGAAAACAGCAGCAAGCACAGCAGCAACAGAATTGTCGGACATTGTTACAATGGAGGATGGAAGCCAAAACAATTTCATAGCTAAAAATGCTATTATGCGTCTGTATTAACATACCAGCAGCAGCAGCATCTACTATATAGAGTGTAATAGACACACACACACACACACACATAGAGAGGAATATAGATACAGAGATAGGTGCAGAAGATTCAACGTAGCATTAACAAGCACGTCGCATGCAAAACTATATGTAGTAACTGCGCCATTCGAGCACAAATATCACTGATACGAATCATATGCGGCAGCAGCAGCGAGCGAGCGAGGGTTGACAGAGAAAGTTGTGGCTGATAAACTGCTGAATAGCTAGCGAACAATTGTTGCAATTGTTGTTGCTGCTGCTGTTGCTGCCACCCAAAAGCATGCGTGCAACTTCAACGTACGCTAAATAGTTTGTGAATATTAGATACAGCATCCTTTGTTGCTTTTTCTGTTCTGTATCCCCACACACACACACTGGTACACACTCACACACACTAGAACACTCTCTCTATTACGCCCAGATAGTCATACCTGTTTTTCGGGATGCTGGCAAAAGTTAGTTACGAGCACCAAACAATGATATTACGTAAAATATTTTGAAATTGCTGCTGCTGCTGTTACAGCAAAAGTCTGCTGGCTGTGTGTACGGGTGTGTGGGAGTGTGGGAGGGGGGCGTGGTCGAGTCTGGGATTGCGGCCATGTGGCATGTGACAGCAAAGCGTTGGCTGACTCCGCCCCTGCACCTTTGGCGTAATTGTGTGGCACATGACCCCATCGTTGGAAGTTGTTCCCTCTGTCTGTGTGTGTGTGTGTGTTTGCTTCAGCAACACCCTTTCTTTCGAGCAAAGGGGGGATTGCAATAACCACAATTTCAGAATGGAGCCAAAGGTGTTCTCAACCCCGTCTCTCTTCGAAGCGTAAGCTCATTACGTTTTGGCTTTGTTTTGCACTAATTAAATTTGAATGACTATTTTCACTTAAAAAACTTTTTGCCTTCTCCCGTTGCTGTTGCTGTTGTTGTTGTTGTTCCACTGTCTGGCCATGGGCAAAACTCTTGAGTGAGATATAAACAGCAGGAGCAGGAGCAGGAAAACCCCAAAAACCCAGCGAGCAGCAAATGCCAAAGTGTCGCATGCTTGTCACACAAAATATTAGAAATAATACTTAACCATAGAATTGCAGAGGTTTTCCAGGAGGGGAGGAGGAGGGTGAAGTGAAGCTGCTTCACACCACTTGCAAACAACAACATTTTTTTGATCCCCAGCGAGGGTTTTAAATGTCAACTGTGAAATTAGCAGCACACCAGGGAGAGAGGCAAATGGCAAATGGCAACCGGAAACGTGCCACAAACCGGATATAAGCAGCGCTGCGTTGCAATGGCGATGGAAACAATTAGTTGGCATTTTCCAAAAGCTGTCATCAAATTCATTTTTGCTATGTTAATATTGTACATCGAGTCGAGTACTCAAATGCTCTCTCTCGCGCTGTAAATCCAAACAATTTAGACAACTACAGAGGAGGAGAGACAGGACGAGAGAAAGAGAGAGAAATCTATACGGTATTTAAGCGGAATTAAAATTAAATGCATTGCAGTCACATTCGATTTTTGCCATTTGCCATTTGCTTATTGCCTTTTCCCTCTCTCTCTGTCTCTCTCTGTTCTGGATAATAGATATTAATGGATTTTGTGTCATGCAACAAACATTCAACCAATAATAATACATATCACTGAGAGAAAAACAAGCAAAAAAGCGAGCTGGAAATAGACGATTGAAAAATGCTCTTTAAATTAAATTTATTTTATATTTATATATTATATTTAGTTTACATTTAATAGCTAAATTTCTTCACTATTAATTATTCTGTAATATATTAATATTCTGTACTAATCACTGAGAGAAAAAGAAGAAAAAAAGTGAACTGGAAATATATCATAAAAGCATGCTCTTTAGATTATATTCAGTATGTATTTTATACCATAATTTTTTTAACTATTCAATTGTTAGTATATTATGCTATCTATATACTATATTAATCGCATA
This sequence comes from Drosophila sulfurigaster albostrigata, assembly GCF_023558435.1. NCBI lineage: Eukaryota > Metazoa > Arthropoda > Insecta > Diptera > Drosophilidae > Drosophila > Drosophila sulfurigaster. Next base: position 36,048,513 of record NC_084882.1, on the reverse strand, counting down.
TCACTAAGAGAAAAACAAGCAAAAAAGCGAGCTGTGAATAAACGATTGAAGGAGCCTCTTTAAATTATATTTAGCTTTATTTCCTAGCTATTCAATTGTTAATATTTTATATTAATCACATATCAAAAACAAACAAATTATGTGAATGTGAATAGACGCTTGAAACATGCTCTTTTAAATATATTTATTTTACATTTCATAGCTTAATTTCATTGCTATTCTTGCTAATATTCTATACTAATCACATATCACTGAAATAAAAGCAAGCAACAAAATGAGCTGTGAATGGACGATAAAAGTATGTGCTGTAAATTATATTTAGTTTACATTTAAAAGCTTTCATTTTTCACTATTCAATTGCTAATATTCTATACTAATCACTGAGAGAAACACAATCAAAAAAGTGAACTGAAAATAGACGATAAAAGCATGCTCTTTAAATTATATTGAGTATATATTTAATACCAAAATTTGTCAACTATTCGTTTGTTATTATAATCTCTTAATCACTTCTCATTTAACTTTGAAAATCACTTTCCAGATTTGTTCTTCCAGCTAAGCGACATTCTTAACTCTTCGAATGCATTTCTATAATTGATGGCTAGCTGACACTTTGCATGACTAAATGATGATACTCGCTCGGCAAGTGGATGTACAAATAAAACAGCATCAAGCAATGGTTGCATAAATAAATAACAACGTATCGATGAGCTTTCGCCCAAGGGACATTGCACTGCCAGTGAAAAAAGAGACGGCAAACAGAGAGTGAAAGACAGAAAGAGAGAGCGCCAAAGGCGGAATTGAGTTTGTAAAACAACAACAACAACAACCATGACAAACAAAAGCCGCACAAAAATATTTAATTGTATTGCAACGAAATGAAATAAATTGAAGTCCTGCATTGCAAAAGTTGTTGTTGTTGCTTTCACTGTTCGCGTTTTTGTTTTTGTTGCATGCTGCATATTGCAAAAAGTTGGCCAAGTTGCAGCCTCAACGACCGCAGCAAACCGCTCAAATCAATTAAGCGCACAATTTCATAAATGCACAACACATTTTAAGTAAATACGGGTTTAATTAAATTACGCACAACCCAGCGACTATTCAACTACAACTACAACTATAATATAAAACAACTTCAATTTGCTCTCCCTCCCCCCTCTATGACTATCTATTTGTGTGTGTATTAGTGTGTGTGACAGGCGACAAATTTTATAAATATTTATAGAGTTTAGCTATTGATCTCCAACTCAATTAAGGCTAATAAATTCATAGAATAAATGACATTCTTTTTATAAGATAAACTCTAAAATATTATTCATTTCATTTATAATAATTGTGATAAATTTGTATAAAAAAATACATATTTTTTTATAAGAAATATATTTAAATTGTATTCAAAATACATTCACTCATTTATTCTCATAATCTCAAAAAGAAAAATACATTATTATTAAATTTCATGAATAATATGAATAATATACAATATATACTCTTTGAATGATTATTTGCTATTCAACTTTGAAATTTCTGTCGAACTTTCATAAATGAAAAATCTCTTCATACATATGTATAAATCACAAAAGTTCATCAGCCACCACAAAACTGATTAAAAATATTAATTACGTGCTGCTTATTATTGAATGTACCATTTTATTGGGTTTTGCTGAAAACATTGAAAACATTGGCTTTCAAATTGTATAGTTTATATGTTACAAATGTTTTCTAGAGCTGATTTAAATTTGTTATTTAAGATTTCATTTAACATTTTTAAATTGTGCCTTTGCAAATCGATAAAAATCAAATGCAAGCGTAATTTTCAAGCTAGAAGTCGCTAATTTTGGTACAGACATTAGTAATAATAATATTTAAGATTCCTGTGAATGAGATCTGATAAAAATTGAGTAAGTTATTTAAGAAACCTTTCTGTATGGCAAATTAAGTCTACTGCAATCGGATTTTAACTGCTTTTAGCTGACCGTCTAGTATATTTTAACCTCGATATACCAAATATAACATTTGCTATATTATAGTATTTTTACGGCTGACAATTTGGTATACTTTTACTTCTATGGAATATTTTGAAAATAGTTCAATGATATACCAAATTTGGCCGGTATATTTTAGTATTTTTTACCGCTCCGCTTAGCTTTTATTCAAAATGGATAGCGGATAAATTTCTGTAGATTTTTATTGGTTTCATACTTTCTTCATTCATAGTAATCATAAAATCTTTGGTTGACTTTAAATGTATATAGTTTTGTATACAATATTCACGCATTTTTCATGTAAAAACCTTTTTGCCACTGTCACCAAAAATATCTCTAATGTCTTGTTAAATTTCCAAATGATCCCTTTGCTCGTGCAATTAATTCAACAATTAACGAGCATTTTTTCGCAGTAAAGACGCCGACGCAGATGGGAAAGAAACCTTTCTGGGAAATAAGTCTGCTGGGAAAACGCGCGAAATTCTAAATTTGTCGTCGACTGTCAGAGAACATTTTGCCATCAAGTTGGGTTTTAGGTTGCGTTCTTTCTATACCCGCTACCCAAAGGGTAGAAGGGTATTATAATTTTGTGAATGCAGGAAATGTATGTAACAGGTAGACCAAAGCATCTCCGACCCTATAAAGTATATATATTCTTGATCAGCGGCAACAGCCGAGACGATATAGCCATGTCCGTCTGTCCGTCTGTCTGTCCGTCTGTCCGTATGAACACCTAGATCTCAGAGACTATAAGAGATAGAGCTATAATTTTTTTCGACAGCAATTGTTATGTTTGCACACAGATAAAGTTCGTTTCCAATTTTGACCACGCCCACTTCCGCCCCCACAAACCGTAACTTAAGAGCTAGAGCTGCGAATTTTAAATGTGGTACTATATTGATATACCAAATATACCATTTGGTATATTTTGAGTATTTTTTGTAGTATTTTCGGTATATTTTGAAAATAATACCGCTCTATTTTGCTTTAATTCAAAATGGTTAGCGGGTATCTCACAGCCGAGCACACTCGACTACAACTTTCTTACTTGTTTTTTTTGGTGTCGCTTTTGTCGGGTGTGCGTCGCTGTTATGCGAGTTAACAATAAGCCAAACCGTCTAAAAATAAATAAAATGCAATGATAATTGGCTCGATGTAAAATTGTGCAATCATTTAACGCTGCGGGGGCTGCAACGCTGAGTTTGTTTTTGACAAACTAAAACAAATGCCAATAAATATTAGAGTGCAATAGTGTGTGTGTGTGTGTGTATGTGAGTGTGTGTGTGTTGTAGAGTGTGAAAAGTGGCGCAGTAAAATGCGTATTAACAGCGTTCGATGGTCGATGGTCGATTGCCGCGGGTCTGATTAAAATGAAATATGAACATTAACCGCATTTGTTTAAATACACAACGCAAACCGCACAAAACTGTAAACACGCAATTGAGAGAAGCGTAGAGAAAGAGAGAGAGACAGAGAGAGAGAGTGGGGAGTAGGGAGAGAGAAAGTGTATTTGAGATGATAGACAAACTCCGACAAACTGTTTTCAACAAGAAAATTTAATAATGAAATTGAATTTACAATAATTTTTGTTTTGTTTACGCACACACATACACTAAACATACACACACACATACAAATGTAGACTATATACACACACATACATAGATAAGCACTTGTGCACATAGTCAAACAATGAAGATGAAGAGGAGGAAGGGCAGCGAAGGGTTTTCGTAAATATTTGATTTGCGTTAAGCGTTAAGTTGAGCGCCACATCAAAGCGACTTCTCACAGTCAAAGGGGGGAGTAAAGGAAGGAAGTGGGGGGAAGACAATCGGACAGCGTCTGAAATGTAATTAAATGACGCTTTTGTTTGCATTCTCCACATTTTGCATAGCGGCCAATTACATATCAATTAATGTTGCATTAAATTTGCTTGGCAGCCAACAACACAAACTTGTCTACGATATGAAGTAATTCAATGCTCAATTAACGAGCACAGTAAAATCTTAAGTAATTGCAATAAAACAGACTACCTGAAGTACATATTTTATGTGGCAGCCAAGAGCCAAGAGAGAGAGAGAAAGAGCTTTCTCCTTCTCTCCTTCTCTGGTTGCTGTCAAGTAAATATGCCATAAAATCAGCGCCAAAGGCAGCTAAAGCAACTGAACGCGCCTTCAGGATAAAGATGAGAGCGCGTTGACGACGAGGTAAGTCAGTTAGTGCTGTGTGCCTCAAAGTGTGGCACAACGTGGGGGGGAGAGTTGTGGGAGTTGTCTTGCCACCCTTACGAAATGAAGAGCTTTCACATGTCTGCCGCATAAAAATGGAACGCTGTTAAACGCACCACGGGGATTGTGTTGGGTGGGAGTTGAGTTGGTGTGGGTGCCACATTCTGTTGCATGGGGGGCAGCAGACTCTGCCTCTTCGAGAACTCGAAAAGTCGCGCCAAAGTTGTTTTGGTGTCGATGTCTAAAGGCAGCAAACAGCAACAACAGCAACAGCAAAAATTGCTTATGTTTTCATAAAATGAAGCGCAAACATTTTTTGACTGAAAAGCGTAATAAAAGCAAAAAAAAAACAACGAGGCAACCAGAAGGGGAAGAGAACAACAGGCAAAAATACTTCTTTGCCTTGAACTCGCAGCAAACAAGAGAGCGAGAAAGAGAGAGAGAGAGGGGGAGAGAGAGACAGAGAGCGAGTGAAGCTGTAATCTGATTTTATTATAATTTTGATTTTGCTTTCTTTTCATAAATTTTATAACGAAACTCGCAGAGCAAAAGCAACAGAGAAAGAGAGAGAGAGAGAGCACAAAAAACAATGCTAAGCAAAAACCACCGCCAATAATAATAATAATAATAACAGCAACAACAACAATGAAGCTGAACTTTGGGTAGCTTCTTATATTTTTGTCAGTCGGCAAGCAGGCGTAAAATAATAAACGCGAAATAAAGTGGATGCCCGCAAAAGAGGAAACCGCACACACACACAACCACACACACATGTGTGGCACGTGTGTGTGTGTGGCACGTGTGTGTGTGTGGCAACTAAGCCAGGGCCACGCAGGACTCTGGCTCAAGGAGCTGTGCTTGCCGAAGCGTTTACACTGATTTTCGCTTTCAGTCAATTTTAAAGACAACTTCAAGCCGCATAGCTAACCAGAGAGGAGCCAACAACAACACAGACAGGGGGCAGCAACAACAACAGGAAGAAGAATAAGCTACAGTGTGGAGTGTACTCGACTGTGAGATACCTGCAATCCATTTTCAATAAAACCATATTCTGAAAATATATAAAATAAAATATAAAGAGCACACTCGACTATGAGTGCGCTTTCCATATTAAAAAACACTATATAATAAAAATATACTGCAATAATACTAAAATATACCATATTTTGAATATAAAAATAGTAATATAATCGAAATATACCACATACTTTATATAGCCATATTTTTATAAAAATATACTGCAAAAATACCAAAATATACTATAATTTGAAAATGAAAATAGTACTATAATCGTAATGTATATATATAAATATATATTTTTAGTAAAAGAATATCCTTAAAATATTCCAAATCGCATACTAAAATATACTGAATATAGCCATATTTGATATATACGTAATATCATATTTAAAATATATGAAAGCGTACAAAATAGACCAAATTGTCAGCCATAAAGATACTAAAATAAACCAAATATTACATTTAGTATATCGATATAGTACTACATTAAAAATACACCAAAAAGTACAGTCTTTACCAAATACTAAAATATACCGCAGGCTATATGGTATTTGATTTATCGATCTTGTATTGCATTTAAAATAAACGATAGAAAAATATACCAACAAATACATAAATATATTTGTAAATACTACCAAAAGTTATACTTGGTATATCGATATAGTATAGTTAAAATATACCATCGGTTACAAACTTTATCAGACTGTGAGCTAAAGCAACTAAGTCCCGATTACAGTAGCCATTTTTTGTCATCCTAAAGTACATACTTCTTGAAATGCCTCCTTCTGTCTATCACATATGTACATTCCCGGCCCGGCAGGCCTAATCTTGTATTACCCTTTTACCCTTGCTGTACCAGGTATAACAACAACAACAATAAGAACAACACAAACACGAGACGCAGCCCATTTCCTTGCTGTTACATTTTTAATGAGATTAAAATAGGCTTACGCAACACGACAACAGCAACAAGAACAAGAACAACAACAAGTTGCCACACACACCAACACACACTCATACCAACACACACACTCGCACCAACACACACATACTTAATGTGTGTAGGTGCGTACTTAATGGCAATTTGGGGACTTGTATTAGATTCACTTTTTTTCAGCTGTTGTTGTCTTTTTAAAGAGTTCGCTCTCTGCTCATCTTTGTGGGTGGAAAAAGGTTAAAGAGCTTTTGTGTCCTTTTTGACGTGGCGCCTCTTGTGGCACGAACCTTCTCGGCCACTCATTAATCTACGAGGCATTAATTTCTCACCGCAAAATCCAATCTAAATTGCATAAATCAACAAGCCGTAACGAAGCGAGGGAGTTTTGGTTTGGTTTGGTGGCGCCTCCTCGCTGCCTGCATCCTTCTCAGTAATTGGGTCACTTGTATGCGAAAAAGCAGCGAACTGTTGCATGCAGATGTGTGTGTGTGGCAGGCTGTAAGGCTGCATGCAACAGACGACAGACGACAGCAGTCAGCAGACAGACGCCACTTGGCTATGGCAAATGCGATGCAATCTAACAGCTACTTTGTCAAGCGGCAGCTGCCACTGCAACAACAACAACAACAACAACTGCAACTGCAACGCGGAGTGGCAGCAATTCGATATGCCGCTTCGATTGTGCAACGCTCTGCTCTTGCTGACTCTCGCGCTCTGCCTCGCAGATTTGTGCGCCCTAATTAATTAATTGAAATTCATGAATTGCACATGCGACTGCCACACACACAGCATCCAAGCATCCAAGCATCCAAGTTTGCCGCATTTTAATTGCAATGAAAGCTCAACGGGCGGTGTCACGTTTTACCCCTCCTCCCCCTTCTTCACCTCCTTCATCTTTCGCGCTTCGTTTAAAACTAAAGCCCGGGATATAGATTGTAAATGGTCGCGTCGGATATGAAAGAAAAAAGCTAAGCGAAAGCCGCTTAGGCACTGAGGCGTGTTTTAATTTATTAATGGGAATTTATCGAACAGCGACAGTTCCAATTTTCGATCAAAGACTGAGACAGACATTTGACCTACTGCCGATTCAATATCATTTGTACACACAGAGAAAAAAAGTGCTTCAAACAAGAATAAAATCTGTATGCCAAAATTGAATAAAGAAAAGTTATGCTAAAGACAAGATTGAGAAACTAGAAATAATGTAGATTGCCCAAAAATTGAAATTCAAGATTATAAGATTATAATATTCTTTTAAGAATAGACATAACGTAAACCATGAAGGCATCTTAAATCTTAAATCAAAATAAAACAATGTTAATCTTAGATTGAAAGGAAGGAAATTCCAACATTTAAAAAAAGAAACAAAGAAAAGTTCTTAAATCAAGAATGGAATCCTAAAACAAGATTGTTTGTATGCCAAAATTGAACAAAGAAGAGTTATTCTTAAAACAAGATTAAAAATCTAGAAACATTTTAGATTGCCCATTATTAAAATTCAAGATTATAATCTTGTTTCAAGAATGGAAAAATCTTAGACCAAGGAAGCAAAATCTTAAATCAAACAATCTTAAATTTAGATTGGAAGGAAGGGAATTCCAACACTTTAAAAGGCAAGGAAAAAATCATTTTTTTGTTAAATCGAAAAGTTCCTAAATCGAAATTTGTAATCTTCTTTTCAATCTAGAATAAAATATTCTTGAATCAAGATTTAAATCTTAAAAGAAAATGCTTTTAATCCTTAAATGTAAATTTAACATAAAAAGATTGTTTCAACCTAAAAATCAAATTTAAAGTTCGTTAACATCGAAATCATTTTAAGCCAAGTTTTTTTTCAATCTACAGTTGTTTCTCTCAGTGTATATAAGGCTTATCTATGCGTCGCGTAATTTGGATTATTAAGTGCCACTTCATTTAGTAGGCGTGTGTCTATCTGCATTTCTTTTTGGCCTTTTTCCCATATTGAATTTGACAACGATATCGAAATTGAACAGGTTTCGCTTTCGGTTTCGGGTTTCTTCATTTCAAGTTTTCCAAAGTCTCCGATTAGGGAAATGTGAAATGCCAGTAGCCAACATTCGATCGATTAAGAAACCCATTGATATATTTGTATCACTTAGGCGAAAGGTATTCGAGTGTAACACAAAACCCTAAAGAGTTAACTAATCCGAAATTCCTCAAACAGCAGAGAAAATCACATAAATTAGCGCATAATTCTAGTGTGCATATATTTCAAACTTATCTTCAAGGCAAGTCCATAAATTAAATATAATAACATCATTTTATGCAACTACATTTATTAGCTTACCTTCAGAAGTGCCTTTGGCATATTTTGAAACCTGCAATGAAACAAATTTAAGTAAATTATTCGAAATTTAATTAATGCTTAAAATAAAATAGAAGAACGAACATAAATAAATTATAGAGTTGCTTTAATACCTTAAGAATATCCTTTATCGAAAATTGTATTAAAAAAATAATCAATGTGAAAATTAAAATAGAAACTTAAATACAAGCAAAAATATTTGAATGTATTTAAGGGTAGAATTAAAAAAGAAATTGAAATTGAAATAAATTATAGAGTTGCTTTAATACTTTAAGAATACCCTTTATCAAAATTTGTATGTAATAAAATATTAGGATGTATTAAAGGGAAAAATTAAAAAAAGAAATTGAAATTGAAATAAATTATAGGATTGCTTTAATTCTTTAAGAACCTCTTTAGTAGCTACAAATTTGGTATATTTATGTGGAACATTTCGACAAAATTTATATTATAAATTTAATATTAAAGAATGTAAACTTTAAAGTATCTTATAGTTGTACATATTAAATTACACTATAAGTCTTAAATGAAATATAAATAATGAATTCAAATTTAAGAATTTTAGTTTTGGAACATATTAGATGTAAATTTGTCAGAAGAACTGCTTTGTTAACTTAAGGAGTTTTTTATAAGAAAAATTACCCATTTAAAATAATATAAATATACTAAAAATGATAATATATACATAAATTTTAGTTAACAAGTTTAAAATGAAGATAGAAAATTAAATAAATAAATATTCCCGTTTCCTCTTCAATTTTCAAGCTAAAATTTATGCACATAATCATGCAACAATCAGCGAAAATTTGAGCATCTCTCTTGCGATTTAAAAAGTTGTCGAATTACGAATTATGTAAGCCATGTCAGTAGAGTGCATCTGTTAGCGCTTAAAGTCGCCCCCTAATCAATGGGGAATATTTTGAAAACATTGCGGCGACAAGCAACACGACCCAAAGTACGTGCAACAAATAGTAGAATAAACAACAAGCGCAACCAACCAACAGCAACAACAACAATAACAATAGCCAAGTTCGAAGAACTCGCGCTCTTCTCATGAGTTAACAGTTCGAATATCGTAAAATTCGAACTGTTAACACGCGGCTAGTTTAAGAGAGCGCCAAGTTTAAGAGCGCAAAACAAACGAGAGAGAGAGAGCGCATCGGAAAAGGGCGAGAGTGAGTTCGAAAATGCGACAGAGACGGCGTGGGAGTTGTTGTTGTTGTTGCTGGCTGGCTTTGTTATTGTTGGCATGTTCGTCGTCAGCGTCGTTGTTATTATAGTCGAAAGTCACGAACATTTGCACTCGTATATAAAAGTGAGTGCATGTGTGTGCGTGCGTATGTGTGTGGGTAGTGTGAGCAGCAGATGTAAGTATGTGTGTGTCGGCATGTGCGAAAATCGCAGTTGTAGATGTAGGCCAATGGGTAGTCGAGACAAGCACAATGCGAGTGAGTAGGACGTAGGACTTAAGCATAGAACACAGAGAGAGGAGAGCGAGTGAGAGAGTGTGAGTGAGAGAACGCGGCATAGTATGCCACACAAATGTTGAATAGTTGCGGAAGGTTATGAATTTCCGTGAGAAATTACTACAAGTAATATGTGAGTGTTAAATCTACGGTGTATGTGTATGTGTGTGTGTGCGTGCTGCCAACGCGATTATGTGAATATTTATATATGTACACGTGCCCACTCGCCTGTGTATGTGTGTATTGTAGTTGTAGCTCGAACTGAAGCTGAAGCTCTGCGAATTTGGAATTGCTGCTAAGGATTGGGGCTTATGCATGGGCTGTGCGCTCGTGTGTGACCACGTTAGAGTTGCTGCCGGCTTCTGCTTCTCTTGCACCTCTTCTTCTTCTTCCTTCTGCCCTCTGCTGCCTCCTTTTACTCGCTCTGTGTTCTCATGTGTGCATGCTGATAACAATGTTGCACTTGCTAATGCATTAATTTTAATGCATTTTCGGCCAACGTCGAGCCGTTTAAATTTCCAATGTTTCCCCACAGGACTCACACACACACGCACACACATACACTCGAATAGTTCCAGTTACAGTTCACTTAATTATGTGAATGTTCCTTACTTAGATGAGGGAAGAGGAGAGAGGGAGGAAAGGCCAAAAGTCAGTGGCAAGTCTTGGAGTTATCCATCTTAGTTTTTGCGAGGTGCCATGGCCTTTATCCTTATGGTATATATTTATACTTATCCCTTATCTTATCTTGTGTATCCCTGTTTCCCCAATGTCCTTGTCCCTCATCCTTTTAGCGTTGCGTTTGCGTTGTGATCAAAACTCTGGCAAAAGTGTCGTCCTCATCATTATCGCTTTTGTTTCAAGCTGCCTCGCTGCTGCTGCTTCTTCTTCTTCTGCCCTGAGCGAAACGAGCTCATGGATGAATCCTTTGGTCCTTTGGCGCCGGCCTGACACTTTTCTGACATTGTGCAAATGAATAATTGTGCTTTTCTTTGCCGGCACTGCACACAGTTCCCCTCTCCCTCCCTCTCCATCCCTCTCCTTAGTTACTCCCCCGCAATGCTGGCCACAGTGACAGTCACAGCCCGACCACAACAACTGCACATCCGTTCCACATCGCTCGCTCAATGTCTCATCATCATCATCATCATCATCGTAGTTATCATCATCATTATCATTGCCGTCGCAGTTGTCGTCAGCCTCGTTGCTCATTCGTCGCTCTCGTCATCATCATCATCATCATTGTGAGTCCTGTTCGTCCTGCTGCTCATCATCATTGCCAGTCTAGCTCGGCCTGTCTTCTGTCTTCTGTCCTCTCCTATTCTCCATTCTCTATTCTCTGCTCTATGTCCTGTGCTGTGCTGTCCTGTGCAACCGCAGCCAAACAAGCAGCTAAACAGTCGCTTAGGCAGCTGGAGCAGCAGCAGTCGAGGCAGCTACTGACCCCTTTTCAATGGCCCATCCGCTGGATATGGCTAACGGGATTGCGCTGGACATTGCCCCTCATCCTCTCATCCTCATCCTGTTCTCCATGGCTACACTGTTTGCCCATTCATTTTGTTTCTGTTTGCGCTTTGATTGACGGAGCTACGCCAAGCTGAGCTCGTTGCTGACGCTAACTCAGCTCCTCAGCTCCTCTTCCCCTTCCCCCTCCACATCCAACTCGTTGCATGTCCTTGCGCTTGTCCTTTCGCCAAGGCAATGGCCACACAGTGCGCTTTGGCCAGCGTTATTAATGATTTCTCCAAAGTTTTCGCTACATTTTATGCTACATCTTCTGTCCGGCTTTTCCCCTTCTTCCCTCTCCGATCCGGATACTCTTGTTGTTTATTCTTCTTATTGCGCTTGTTTGCTGTTGTCGCTGCTGTTGCTGCTCTTCTTGTTGTTGTTCTTGTTGTTTCGTATTGTTGATTGTTCTTTTATCTCGTCTCTGTCAATTCGCTCCGTTATATTGCTGCGTTCCATTTGACTTTGGGTTTTGAATTTCCGCCGGCTCCCAACGGACACCAACTATCCAACTCTTCTACTCCTCTTTGCTCTCTCTTCCTCTTTCTCTTTCATGCTGTCCGCTTCCATTTATGACCGCTGAACTGAACTGAACTGCCGAATTTTCGGGGTTACCAACATTTTGCAGTTTTGTGTTTTCATCGATGTTGTTGTTTTTTCGGCTTCTTGCTTATTTCCCCCCAGATAAATACTTGTCAATCAGTTATTAATTGCTTTTCAAAATTTATTGAATTTGCGGCTGCAACTCGCTCCATTTCCAGTTGCAAGTTCCCAACAGTGCCCCATCCCCATTTCCCCAAACTGATTGCCCGACTGCTGATTGCTTCTGACTTCATTGAGTTGTAGTTGAAAACCTCAAAACTGTATGAGCAATTGATTCTATTCAACTAGAAAGCGTGCTCCTCTTTATGGATGCAATTCAATTGAGCTACTAATGCAACTAAAATTCATTGCTAAGCTAGCAGATGCCCTATAATCAACTTACAGATGAGCAAAAAGAGGAAAAATAATTGAGAAACAAAAGATTCATTTGTATGAGATATATTTTCTCAATGCAACAGTCAGAGAGTTGATCGAATAGTCATATAACTTAATAATCAGTATAATAAATATACTGAATATATAATATATCACCATATTCAGTATTATAGAACCAGGTGTGACGTATAACAGAAGAGTCAGTGTAAGTATAAGTATTCCAGTTATTCAGTATAATATGTATACTGAGTATAATAGCATAGTCAGTATAATAAATATACTGAACATACAATATATCACCATATTCAGTATTATAGAACCAGGTGTTATGTATAACAGTATAATAAATATACTGAATATATCATATATCACAATATTCAGTATAATACATATACTAAATATATATGCATACCGTACATTTTATATTCCAGATATTCAGTATGAAAGATGTACTAAATATTTCGTAATCCCGATATTCAGTATAATAGATATTTAAATATTTCATACTACAGATATTAAGTACAATATATACTAAATGCATATACTGAATATTTCGTATTTCAGATAATAAATATACTGAATATGTGCTGCTGGTATTTCTTTATACATATCTACATATCTCAATTGTAGTTAGATGTGACGACAAATTTTATTTATACTTTATATTTATTCTACACTAAAAATCTAAGCTTCTCTTTTCTCTTTAAGCATTTGAAATGACGCTTTGAAAAAGCTGTATTAAGTTTATTTATCTGAAATGCAATTTAAAATAAAGAAAAAGCTGAATATAAAGATATTCTTCTTATTGAGAGTTCATATACAAGTTTAAGAGATATATTTCATATATATATTTATATAAACTTCATTTTGAATTGCAAAAAATGGATTATATGAAGACATTTTTTCCTATGTACAACATAAATTCACACTTTTCTCTGTGATTTTCCAGCATTTAAACAAGCAACTTTTAATGGGAAATTGAGTAGAAACGGGACATGTAAACGAGCAACGTTCAATTATGATCTTGTCTGTGGTTTGTTGAAGCAAACAACAAGCTGTTAACTAACCTTGTTTTGTGGCATCAACTGTGCCGTTTGTCAGGCCTATTAATAGTTAATAAATGCAGCTGCAAACTCAGTTAATTTCAAAGGCAAATTTCTTGGGTTATGGCAAACAGTTTAATTGCATTTCTGTTGCAAGAGACTGAGAGGCTGAGACTCAGAGACTGAGAGTCGTCAGTTGTGTGTCAGGTGGGGCAGCTAAAAAGACAGTGCGACAATAACACAAAGCGACATGAGTGTGTGGCAAAAGCAAAGACAAAGTGAGAGGCAGCAGCAGCAGCAACAAGAACAGAACAAGAGCTGATGGCGCCTAGCCACAATGAGTCTCTGACGTGTACAAGAGGCAACAATGTGCCTGAAAGGTGTGTGGCCACGAAACAACACACGTAGACACAGAGAGAGTTGAAACAGCGAAATGCAATTAGAAAATAGATGTGGCTAACAGAGCGAGAGAGAGAGAGAGAGTGACTGCTGAGAGTTGCTGCCAAAAAGAGAGAAAAAACAAGGACCACACACAGGAAACTATTTGATGCTTCCCAAATTCACTCTCCATTTCATTAAATGCAGTACAATGTTTATTAAAATGCATGAAATACTTTCGAAAAACAATGCATTTCTCGGGTTAGCACTCTTTGTTGCTCTCGATGTTTACGAGACAGCTGCAACAACAAGAAGAACAACAACTGCTGCCCCAAAAAGTAATTGACTTTGCCTTGCCCCCAATTTGAGTCGCCATCTCTGCTCTTTCTTGGCTGGCCACAGCCTCCATTATGTAGCTACTTCCAGAGAGATTGCAACTGCAACACTCTTCAGTCGCATTGTTGTTGGGGCATGCAACATGCGAGGCATGCAGATGGTGCCCACTCTGGGAGTCGGAGTCGGAATCGAGTTGCTGTTCGCGCATCTGGCAACATCTTGTTGAGCTGTCAAAATATGCTTGTTAACAACATTTGTTGCACCGCAACAACTGCCCCAACCTCCTCAACCCCCTGACCACCGACCCTCGGTCCCCTCTCTTCAAGTCAATGCATTAGCCTAAACATGTTTACAAGACATCAGCAGCAGCTCAGTTCTAAGTTGTGGCTGCTTTCCATTTAATTTCTGACAGCAACATTTTTTCATTATGTTTTTTTCCGGTTCTGATATATAGTATGTACATATAAGTAAATATACAAGCATTTATTCAGTATAAATATTATACTGAATACCAATAACAGCAGCACATACTCAGTATATATATATTATATATTCAGTGTTATATATATACTGAATATATGCTAAAGTATATATAATATATTATACTAAATATTATACTGAATATCTAAAATATATTAGTAGCTTGCATTCAGTACATACTGAATACTTTATACTGAATATTTAAAATATACAGTATGTATACATATATATTATAATAAATATCTAAATACCATGCAGCGGGTATATTCAGTATTTATATAATACTGAATATCTGAAATAAGATATGTTCAGTATATGCATATTTGAATATAAATACCACCAGCACATATTTAGTATATATATTATACTGAATACTCTGAAATAGACAATGTTCAGTATAATAATTATACTTCTACTTCAGTATAAATATTATACTGAATGAATAATACAAATTTAATTTACTGATTATTTCCTAATTTATAATACTGCAGATATATTGCTAAAATACTCAGTATATATATTATACTGTTTACCTGAAATATTCCAGCTTAACCATTCGTTTATATTCAGTATATACTGAATATCTGGCTAACGATATAATCAGTAAAAAAGCGACAAAAATACTCATAAAATGTGCCGTTGTCTTTATACTCATTATTACAAGTTTTGCTTGGGTATGAACAACTAACTAAACATTACTCTCGTTCGCATCATTATTAATTTATGCCGTTTAATTTAGTCTCTTTTAAAGGCATCTTTTAGTCGCTCACTCTCGTTTACTTTGCTGCACTTTGTACTTGTTTTTATTGCTAGGCATGTTGTTCAGCTTTATCTCGTGGTAAACTTTCCATAAATAGCCACAGCTAGTCGACCAGTTCATGCAACAGATACGCTTGTGAGCCGCCGCCTTGGGCGTGCGTTTGTCTAATAGATCAGCATCAGCAGCAAGCAGCAAGCAGCGGACAGCAGCATCAGCAGCAACAGAATTAGCAGCAACAACGGCGACTCAAATGTGCTTTTAGGCCATTTATCATTTGGGCGCTGTCTGCAATTTCAGCGACTGGGCGGCGCGTTCATGTTGCATGCAGCAGAAGCAGCAACAGCAACAACTACAGCAGCAGCAGCCACAGCCTAAGCATGAAATTCGAGCGACGTGCGCGCACAAGGTGTCTGCATTTCAACGCCTCGCACTTGGACTCCAGCCTGGGTCCAAGATGAGAGAGACCTCCACAGTCTGTTGGTGAAACCTGGAATAACCGCTGAAGTTGCTGCTGAGGCTGATGTTGCTGCTGAGGCTATTGGCTGCTGCCGTTGGCTGCCGTCTGACCAGCTTTTGCTTCATTTACACTCAAATTATTCAGCATAAATCATTTTAATGTTGCGTGATTTTTAGACGGCCATTTAGCGGCCCGTGAATGTCACTTAAAATTTGACACATTAAAAAAAGCAAACACTGAGAGAGAAGACGCGACGAGGGTTGCTTCTACAGTTCTGAGTAAAAATCAAATATCGATTCAGCTTTTGACTGAAACTGTCAACTGCAAAATGTGTTTTTTTCTGTTTGTGTATTTCCAGCTGAAAGAAGTGAATTGATATTGACACGGGTTTAAAGTTATCTTAAAACGCCTTTAATCTTATGTGCTATGAATAAACATATAAATATTTCGGCAATTATGTAAATTTATGTTGTTGATTGTTTAAATTAAAAGGAAATTGTGGCTGCCGCTTTTGTTGTGCGCAGCCAAACAATATCGTACAAAAGTGTTGAGTTTTTGTTAAGTATTATAAAAGATGTGGCATCAGATTTTTATATGCAAAAGACGCCAGCCAAGTTGCACTTGATTCACATAATTGCAGCGGCGTCGCACATAAAACTTTTGACCGTGCTTTAAAGTTGAAATTATGCAGATCAAAGCACGCATCTTTATACCATATATAAACACATGTGCTTTGAAGTTGATACACACAAAAATTCATTTTAACTTTGAGTTGGCATTCGCAGGAATCACGTCTTTTAGTTCGCAGCACAAATGATACTTTGTTGTTGCCGTTTTCGTTGTCGTTGTTGAGGTTGAGGTTGGAGTTTTTTCATGCGTTCAAGTATAAAAAAGAATTTCATTAGTATGATTGTTATTGTTGCTAGGCAGGCAGACTGTTAGACAGGCTAATGGCTTCGCTAACCAGAAAAAAAGAGAAAGAGAAACTTACGCCATCAACTTTGGGCCTGCAGCGTGATCTTTGCAGGAAGCGCATTATGGCAGGCGGCATGTGTTCCTTGTACATCGCATATTGGCGTAGCACAAAACGACAGGAGCTAAAGTGCACACATTGGCCAACAGTCTTGTCGGGTGTCTGGCAGCTGCTCTCTACATACACACAGAGAAATTTAGCATACAAATCGCGATTCAACATTGTTTCAACATAAAAATCTTGAAGCAACATTCTTTCTTATTGAAGATTGTTCTTATTTAAAGATTGTTCTTTTTAAAAACTAAGAAATTTTATGTAAAGATTTTTTCAATCTCAAAAATAACAATCTTGAATCAAGATTTTTATGCTAAGTTTACATTTTAAGATTAAAAACATCCAATTTTAATCTTGATTCAAGATTGTGTCAACATAAAAATCGTATTTCAAGATTGTTCTTCTTAACATCGAAAAAATTTAAAATCAGGATATTTTCCATCTTAAAAAGAACAATCTTCAAGATAAGATTTTTAGATAGAAACAACATTGAATCAAGATTTTTATGCTAAATATGCATTTTAAAATTAAAAACATATTATTTTAAGATTAAAATCTTGATTCCAGATTGTTTTATTTTGGATTAAAAGAAGATTACGCATCTTGACTTAAAAATTTTTCTTATTTCTTGAATGGTGGAGTTTCCCTGCTTTAAAATTAGACGATTGAGTCAAATACAATCTTCAATCAAGTATATTCAATCTAGAATTAGTTTAGAACGTTTCTTGATTTAAGTTTTTGCCTTCTTGGTTCAATTTTAAGATTTTTCCATTCTTGAAACAAGATTATAGTCTCAAATTTCAAAAATTCGCAATTTATTTTGTATATTTTCAATCTTGATTTAAGAATAAACATTCTTGGTTAAATTTTGACATACAAACAATCTTGATTAAAGATTTTATTCTTGATTTTAGCACATATTTTTCTTTCTGTGTAAATATGCCAATACATATAGTAAGAATACTACATATATAGAGAAAGAGATAGATGTAGAGACGTATTGGCTTACGTGTGTGGCACAAAGTTGGCAACAAGATGACGAGCCAGCAGCAGTACAAGAAAATCAATCGAAATGTGTGCCGCATTTTGAATTTGAAATTCACAAGAAGAAGAAGAAGCAGGCAGCAGCAGGCAGAAGTTGCCCCCTGAAGCAATTTCGAATGATGTATTAAAGTCGCGTTAAAGTCTTATGCGCTTAAAGCGTCTCTCAGAATGAGGAACTGGAAACTGAAACTGAAACTGAGCTGGGCAGCAGATTGTTGCTCAAGTAAACAGCTTGGGCAACTTTTGATAAGCGAGCAGCGAGCAGCGAAGCTGAGGCAACGCTTATCAGGCCGCGTGCAAAACAAGAGGCCAAAAAAATATGTACATAATATGTAAACAAAAGGCAAAACAACAACAGCAACAAGCACACAAACTAGAAGTCGAATTAGAGAGCGAGAGAAGCGAGCTGCCTTCCCCCTTGCCTTCCCCTTCCCTTCCCTTTCTCTATCCATTCCCATAAACACATGTTTAAGGCGGCACAAACCAGTAAGAACCTATGCTAGCTTCTCTCTCTGGAGGCTGGTGGGCGTTGCCAGGAAGGAAACGGCAAATGGAAATTTATTATACATATATGTAGATATATTGCCAAGTTGAAAATGAATTCAAAGCGTGTAGAAAGCAGCAGCTGTGTGGCACGCAGCAGCATCGACAATTCGACCTCTTCGGAGGAGTCTGAGTTCTGAGGGGAGCTCTGAGGGGAACTCTGAGATATCTCCCGATCAAATTAGCCAAGTTATTGCCTTTAACAAGGCAACCGCCGAGGCCGCTTTAAGGGCTGATTGCTTTAATTGAAAACAACACCTGAGTAACCAAATCGTTGGAGAGGGAGAAAATGTATTCATTACCAAATGATTCGATTGCTAATTGGATTTCCTATTCTATTTATATTTACCCTTATGAAAATACAATATATAGTACAAACCCAAAATCAGTATCAAATTCAATTTCAATACACGTGCGTGTTTAGTTTCGCTGGCGAAATTTTAATAAAAATGTAAATTTCGTTTTTAGTGGCCTAAGGGGTTTTTCTCTTTCGCACATGCGAGAACCAATAAAAAGATATTGCTCGTTATGAACTTGACGGCAGTTTTTGGCTAACAAAACCTGTGCAAAAAACTCAAAACTCCACACACACACAGACAACGCATAAAATAAAGAATGGAGTAGCAAAAAAAAATGGGTAGTCAAAGAAGTTTTGGCAGTATAATTTCAGCTCAGTTTAAAGTTGCCTTTGTTGAAGTGTCGTTTGAATAGTTCGACTGAGAGAAGAGGAGCTTCAAATGACCCGCAAGCTGGGCAACCGCAATCAGCCAACAACTGATAGCATCAGCACAAGTGTGTGTGAGTGTATCACACACATTGACACACATACAAACAGACACTCATGCATATTCAGCTGAGCAAAAGTTTTGACAGCACAAGCTTTGTTTTAGTTATATATCCAAATTTCGCATAGTCTTCAATGACTACTCAAAATTGTATTATTTCGCATGAAGCTGTATTATAAAGTCATTAATTTTATCTTTTTTCTTTATACGAATGCATATAACAAAATTGTTCTTAAATAATAAAAATTGACAATTCATTTTGTATATTTTTGGTACAGACAATAATAGTTATTTTATCAATGTACATAAAATAGCCTAACAATCTGGTATATTTTGCTTTCTATAGTATATTATGAATGTAAATATTGCTGCATCAATATACCTAAAATAGCCGTCGGTATATTTTAGTATTTTAGTGGTATATGAATTCGGTATACTTTAAATATGTAGAGGCTATCTCACAGTCGAGCACACTCAACTTTATATGATATACTTGGTATATTTGTACTTTATGGTATATTTTTGACTTTATGGTATATTTTGTGCTCTATGGTATATTTTGAAAGTAAATAATACTGTATCAATATACTTAAAATAAAATAATAATATACCTTTGGTATATTTTAGTATTTTAGTGATATATTTGTTCAGTATACTATAAATATGTAGCGGGTATCTCCCAGTCGAGCACACTCGACTATGTATGATATTTTTTATACTTGGTATATTTTGAAAGTAATACTATATTGATATACCATATATAACATTCGGTATAATCATTTGGTATATTTGTACAATAATACTGCATTGGTGTTTGTTTATTCAAAATGGGTACCGGGTATATCACAGCCAAGCACACTCGATTGTAGCTTTCATACTTGTTACTGATGCGAGCTTGACAACTAACATGGCATAAAAATATATTTCAAATGTCCTTTGCAGCAGTTAAATCGTTTCGAATAGCATGCTCAACAAGCCTTTTAATTTGAATTTAATTTTTATGGATTGGAGTGCTTAACTTTCGCCTGTCGCAGTCGCAGTCACAGTCACAGTCAGAGTCGCTATCGCTGTCGTTTTCTAAATACAATTAACCCAATTTTCACACCCATTTGGATGGGCCATAACTGTTTCGTTTTTCGTATTGGCGAGAGGAAACGATGACTGATTTAATGGACATCGAACCATTATCAGACGCATACAGACACATTGCGAAATACGACGAGTTCGAGTACATGCATCGCATCGCAGCGAAGCGAAAGTGTCGAAAGACGCATTGTTTGTCCATAAAACGCGCACATCATTAAATCCCTTTCCCTAGCTAGATGTTCATGCCTCTTTCTCCTTCTCCTGATCACATGTGTAAACGTTTAAGTGCGATATTTAGATATGTGTATGTAGAAAACATGCCGGAACCGAAGCATAAAAAACCGAAAATGCGCATAATAAAAAGTCATCATCATAGTCATAGACCCAAACATCGTTTCATCGTTTCCATCCCAGAGTTTGTCCCCACACACACACACACACATCTCTTCTAACCATGTGCCACAGCCCTTTTACAGATGTGCGATAAAACAACGCCCGGCCTGACAAAAGGGAACAGAATGAAAAATATGAGAGACAAAGCATAAAATAAAACACTTCGAACTTCAACGTTGACAATTTGAAGACGTCAATAAAGTTTCTCTCGATGTCAACTGCTCTTCGTTTGCGTCGTTTTCATTTTCTTCTTTTTCGTTTTCGTATTCGTTTTTCCCAATAAAAATTCTTTAGAAATCATTTAGAAAACGCATGCATGCACAACATCATGTGCAGCACCCACACTTGCACACAGAAATAGCAGCGCATAGATAAAACGCGTGTCAGACACGACACATCCATGGATCATGTGTCAAATTGTGACTTGCAGTAGCAACTAGTTACCTGTTACAACAACCCAACCCGAGATCTATCTGTCTCTTTCTCTTGCTGCAACACTTAAAGACAGCGACAGAAGGCGACACTTCGAGTGCTCAGCTGGAGGCAAACGGCAAACGGCAAACGAAGCACGCAAATGCACTTTTTGATTGCCTCTGGCTGCTCTTATCTGTCTCCAGCTTGAGCTCTGTTATTTCCATCTCGGTCTTACAATGTTTTTCTTATGCATAACACACACAAAATCGGACTGAGTTCGCAGTAGCTGTTCTCTCTCTCTTCTCCTCCTTGCTGTTGTTGCATTGTCGTTTTATTTGATGTTCGGGTAAAAGCTTTTATCAAAAATCGTATTGCATGCAAATTAGATTCCTCTCGGATCTACAACAACCTTGACTACTGTCGCTTTGAGCTGCAATCCCATAAAGAGATGTAAAAGAAATGGAAACGAAAAAAAAAACTAAGAATGAATATACACGTTGCCTTTTCTAAGATGATGGCATTGTCGATGCTGCTGCAGCTGTCTCTGCTGCTTACAACTGATGTTGTTGTTGCTGCCTCTGCTGTTGCCGCTGCTGCTGCTGCGGGCCTGCTGATAAAGACACCGACGACGACAATGCTGCCAAACGCTGATGATTCAGACATTGCATCCAAAGCTCATTCAACTGCTTTGCTGCTGCGCTTTGGTCTTTTGTCGCAGGTCTCAATTGACTTGATAAACTTCTTCCTACAATTTTTTTCAATTCCGTCGTACGCTTTTGCTTGTTAACGTCAACTGACTACACACACACACAGACACACTCTCATACTCTTTCCGACCACATACAAAGGGGGGAAATGCAGGCGTAAAATGAGTTCGTCTTTCTTTCTTTTGGACTCTATCGAGCACGTCTTATCTTTAGTCGCATACGTATATGTGGCTCATGACAGCGGAGGCTGCTGACACTCTCTGCTGCGACTGAGACTGAGCGTAACGCCGGCTTAAACACACTCGAATGCATTTCCATTTCATGGCTATGGCTTCATTGCTGCCGCCAAACGTCGTCGCCGTCGTCGTCGTCTGCCGCTTTGTCTGGTGGCTATGCGCCAAGTCGCCATATCTCGAAAAAAAAACTAAACTAAGCAGCCTCTGCTGCTGCCTACGTCGCCTCTGTCGCAGTGTAATAGCGTTCATCGAAGCTTAAGGTGTATAAATCACACACAATGCGGTCTTTTGTAGTTTCAGGCGACACTCTGCAGTGAAAAAGTGCTCAGCATTTGAGCTTTTTACTTTTTTTTCCCTCCTATTTTTTGGTGCATTTAAATTATTGCCGTTCCGTCATTTTGTTCCGACTTTAAAGACTAGAGTTGGGAGACAGCTGTTCACAGTTTCCGCTTAGCATTTAAATAATAATGGAATTATAATTTATATTTAACAATTTGTTGCACTGTTTGTAATCATTTGTTAACTGTCAAAGCTTAAGGCAGACATACACACACATTCTCTGGATTTCGAGTTGGCGTTTAAGCCGCTTAAAAAAAGAATTTATAAACACAATGACCAGGCACTTGACTTAAACCTCGGCCTAAGGCGAGATTCGAGTCAAAGTCGGAGTCGGAGTCAAAGACTGGGGTTGGGCCTAATGCTTTTTGATGAATAGCCAAAATATTTAAGAGCCATATTTAAAATCAAATAAACACATCTGCCAACAATCAAATGCCTCTGCTTGCTCTACTGTAAATTAAGCTTAGTTTCACTTTATTTAGGACTCCAACATGACTCGACTTCAACTGCTGCTGTTGGTTGCTGTTGGCTGCCGTCGGCAACCAAATGGAAAATGCTGAAAATTCAACTGCAAAGCGACCCACTCAAGTGCAAGTTCAGCGCCAGCCTCTGGCAAAACAGCTTAGCCCGGTTTTGAATTGGAATTTGTTTATGGCCAAAACTGCAACAGCTCTCTGGAGTGGAGTGAAGTGCATCGAATCGATGGCTGGGAGGAGGGAAGTGTGCAGAGAGAGAGGGGAAGTGGAGCGTCAATAGTGCTTGAAGGAAGCTCTCTGGCGTTTTGTGGCGCCATGGAAACAAATTTGTACACATGTTTCTGTCATTTTATGGAATTATGTGCAACGCACACGACAAACGAAATAAAATCATTTTCCTGCTCCATAGACCAGACAAAACCAAACCAGACCAGACCAGACCCGGCCAGGACAGATTCTTTTCCACAACTCTGACCTCAGTGCCAGTCTCAGACAGCAGCGTACTATGGAGAATTCAACCAGAACGATCGAATAAAAAATCAATAATGCCTCATAATTGGTGATGAATGCCGGCAAGCGTGAAATTATGTCGGATATGTATTAAAATAAATACGTAAAAAAGCCGTTTTAATGCGGCAGGTATTTTATTTTAATCAAGCAAATAAGAAAGTGTCCTCGACTGTAAAATACCCACTACTCAATAAAATGCAAAATTGTGAGGTGTTATTCCTATAATATACCGAATTAATATACCGAAAAGTATGTTTTTGGTATATTAATATATTAAGTGCTGTCAAAAGCAAGTATAGCCTCATCAACAAAACGGTGCGGGTTTATTCTTAAAATATACCAAATTAATATACCAAATAAATACTGATATATACCAAAATGTATAGTTTTGGCATTTTGAAATAACAAATGCTGTTGAAAATAATTATAGCTCTATTATCAAAAACAGTGTGGTAGTATTCTTAAAATATACCAAAATAAAATATACCGAAAAGTATTTTTTTGCTGTAAAAAAAAACAAGTATAGCTATCAACCAAACAATGCAGTATTATATTTAGAATATACCCAATTAAAATACCAAAAAATACTAAAATATGCTGAAATACATATTTTTGGTATATTAAAATTGCAAATGCTGTTGAAAAAATGCGTATCTCTATCAGCGGTACTCATCTTAAAATATACCAAAAAATATACCAACAAATACTGAATTATATATGATATAATTCGCGATGTCAAAAAATTTGAGCTCTTTCTGCAAAGCTGTACGGTTTCATTCTTAAAATATACTAAAATAATATACTGAACAAGTACTGACTTCTTATTGATATAAGAAGTGTTGTTAAAAAAATTTACAGCTCTATCTCTTATAGCCTTCTACCCTATGAGTATAAAAATATAATTATGTATCAGACGCAAACGTGTCTGAAATAGTACTTACAATGTATAAATTATGACAGCATTATAATAAAAGAAATTGAAATTGAAGTTGTTTACCATTCAACTGTCGATAGATTTAAGACATTGTTGTCGATAAATACAAGTAGCTACGTGCTTCGTTTGTGAGTTCATCAAATAAATCTGGCTGTCGAAAGTGCGCTTAGCATTTTATTCAGCAATCAGCTACACGAGTCTATAATGTATAGAATGTTTGTGTGTGTGTGCGTCTAGTTCAAGAGGTTAGAGAACCTCTTCTTCTTTTGGCTGCCAAAACATAAATTCACATCCATTGTGCCAAGACGCGACAGCAACAGCGAACTCAGTCTGTTTATCGTTTATTCGTTTATTTCAGCAATGACAGGTGCAGCTGCCAGTGGCATAATACAATCGAGATGTGTGTGTTGTGTCTATAAGTTTGTTGCGTTTGTTTATGGAATCAGAATCAGAATCGGAGAATTGGAATTGGAATTTGAACTTTTGGCTGGCCCAGAATAAGCGACTGCGTGTCTACTCGACTGCCTCAGTGCCTCACTGACTGACTAACTGAGTAACAGACTGACTGACAGACTGACAGATTGGCTGTCTAAACTCGCTCACTTAGCTGAGCAGCTGGCGCTACGATTGTGATTGTGATGCTGTGTCTGCTGCTATTTACGAGTATGTTGTTAAATGCAAAAATCATTTCCTATCAAAACAAAAACAAACAAATAACGAGGCGCACGTAGCAAAAGAGGCGCCTCCGTCGTCGTCGTCTACGTCGAGTTTTTCTTGGTTTAAAATGCAATAACCAATCAAATAAATTGCCAAACAAAATGATTCGAGCATTAAGCATTAAGCCAACGCGCATTCTCGACATTTGTATTATACTCATTCTATGTTTTATTTTTCGAAATTTCTGTTTTTTATTTATGTTGTTACTTTGCGAGATGATTTTGTCGCAAATGTGCCTCATTATTGCGTGATATTTATTTAGGTTATGACTTAAGTTGTGTCACGTTCGCTTGAATTTATATCCAATATGTTCGGCCATCATCATCGCAGTCGCAGCCAACGCCAAAAATTCACGGCCATCTCCAGTTGGAGATAGCCAAAAATACACCAAAACAAACACCCACAGATCTAGGGCAGAGTGATAGCTCTATATATATGTTTGGGTGTAGTTTGCTCTCTCGCTGGACCTCTGTGATTATACATAGATAATTTATATGCAAATATGCAATGCACGTCTCTATGCATTGCATTCCATTCCATTTCAGTTGGACTTGGAGTTGGAGTCACGGTGGCTGGTCGAAAGAGACACAGCACGGAGCCACTAATTGGACCCAGCGGTCGGTGCAGCGTCGTGATCGCATTTAAATGTGCTGATCAATTTGGTTAAATGTTAATGCCGCTCTGGGTGAGCCAACGCAGAGCAGAGACAGTTCGAAGTTCGATGCGGGTCGTGGCATCGTTTACCTTCAGCGTTTCACTTGCGACGCATAAAAAAATATATATGGCTTACATAAACTGAAATTAGCTGCCAATTTGAGAATCGTTGTCATTGTTTCAGTTTCTCTCTGTCTCTTACGCTTGTTCTTGATTTTGTTGCATGTGAATTGTTTTATATTTATTTGGGCGGCATTAAGCCATTAAAATGCAGAATACGTTATAAAATACAAGATTACAATAAGCCGTCAAGCAGCTCTTTTGTTGTGGAGCAGTCTTCACAACCAGACTCGACAGTAATCAAATCAAATTTGTTTGGCTCAGGCTTTTTTCAGTGCAGCCTAAAAGCATGCTACACATTTTTCACGCAAGCAGCTTTAGCTTCAGCTTCCATCTTCAGCCTTAGCCTTAGCCCTTGCAAGCCAAATCCGCTGCACTTTTTCATTGGCTTCAAGTTTTTTGTCTATGTCTAAACTTATTATCATTCTGGCTATTTATTTTATGTCTCACACACACACATACACATACACACTCGCAATTGTTTTCACATGCAAATGGAAAGTTCCCCTGCTCCTGCTCTATCAAACATTTATATGCAAATAGATCGCAAGCAAGTGAGAGACACACTCAAAAAGAGATTTCCACTAAAAGACAAATGCTACAATATTACGGGGAGCAGCGGCAGTTGTACCTTGAGTGGCTCCCCCTCCCCTTCCTTCTGCTCCTCCTCCTCACTTTGCTTCATCTTCACCAGTCATTGCTTCTGTGTGTGTGTGTCTCTCTCTTTGCCCTCTTGCTACGCGCTCAAGTGGCAAAAAAATCGCTGAAGTCGCAAAAATTATTGCAGTTGGCAACTTGAAGCTGACATTTCGCACTCACACACACACACAGACGCACACACAAACAAAGTGAGCGTGCGATAAAAATAAAGTGACAGCAAAAACAATTGCAAACTTGTGCAATTAATTAAGTGAAAAGTGCGCAATTCTCTGATGCAGCATTAGAAATTGAGTTGCCACCTTTCATGGATGATTTTAAAGATGAGAAAGAGAACTCCCTCTCTATCTCTCTCATCTTAAATCTAAACTGAGTTCCAATGCCAATGACAATGTTCACACACGTGTTGTCATTTAAATATTTAAATATGGTGCTGGCAGCATCAGCAGCAACAGCGACAACGACGACGACAACAGTTGCCGCTGTTACTGCTGCTTCAAGTTTTGCATGTTTTGCTGTCTGTGTTAAACCAAAAACCAAACTGTTACCCTCACTCTGCTTCCCTCCCTTCCACTCTCTCTCTGACTTCGCATTGAAGGCAACATCGTTGCGCAGCTCGGAAAAATCATATCACACACACACACACACACACAGACTCATACGCAGAAACTAGCGCAAACACTTACACAGAGAGTTCGCTGGTTTTTTTTCTTTTGCCATGCTTTTTGCTTTTTATTTGCTACTTGCCGTGCAGCAGCGTCTTCTTTTATCAGACAAACTAAGCGCAAAATTAGTTTTTGAACTTTTTAAATTGGTTTATTTCATGGAGTTTTGATTTTTAGCACATTGCGTAACGAGCCTGAGAACTGCTCGCGCTCCTAATTGGCTCGCCGTGTTCTCTTTCTTTTCCTCCCCTCCCCTCTCAAGTAACGATTGCAGCTTTGCTTAGCGCCTTCATTAGCCATCAACGTGTATTTGTGTGTGTGAGTAACTACTCAATTTGCTAGGCGACTTCAAGCGAAATGATTTTCCCTCTTTCTTCTTCTTTTTTTTTGTTGCTACACAATTTTGCAATTATTGTAATATGTCGCGCAACGCGCAAGGCGTGCCACCTCCGCCCACTTTTCACCTGTAAAATATATAAACATTTTTATGACATTTTCCTCCATTTTTTTTTTATATTCTCGCCTCGCCTCGCATCGCTAGAGGCACTAAAAGTTTGTCACGAAATATGCCACCTATTAAAGTTCACACACAATTTTTTTTCGCAGTAGCCAGGCAATTAGACAACATAATTTGTTATTCATATTCACATTTTTGCTTTAAAATCGATTAGGAGCAAATTTATAAATCCCGCTTGGCAAGTGTGTTTAATCTTCGGCACGCCAAAGGCAGCTGTCCTTTCAACTTGGTTTTTTATACCCCTTACCCATAGGGTAGAAGGTTATTATAACTTTGTG
Organism: Drosophila sulfurigaster albostrigata; assembly: GCF_023558435.1. Taxonomy (NCBI): domain Eukaryota; kingdom Metazoa; phylum Arthropoda; class Insecta; order Diptera; family Drosophilidae; genus Drosophila; species Drosophila sulfurigaster. The sequence continues at coordinate 36,020,511 of NC_084882.1, read as the reverse complement.
CCTCCAGGAAATGTACGTAATAGGCAGAAGAAGGCATCTACGATCCTATAAAGTATATAAATTCTTGACCGTGTCTTGACTGTTTGTCTGTTCATATGAATACCTTGATATCAGATACTATAAAACAATCTGGTATATATTATGGTGTATTATCAATACTGTCTTACATCAATATAACAATTAAAGCCCTTTGTATTTTCATATTATTTAGTATTTATGGTATATTTTGCACTTTGTGGTATATTTTCAATGCTGTACTGTATCAATGTACCAAATATAGCTTTTTGTATTTTTCTAGTATTTTATATTCATATTATTTAGTATTTCTGGAATATTTTTGCTCTTTGTGGTATATGTTCAATGTTGTACTATATCAATATACCAAATATAGCCTTTTGCATTTTTCTAGTATTTTGGTATTTTTTAGTATTTATGGTATTACTTAGTCATCTATAGTATATTTTGGAATGTAAAAGTATGTTGCTTAACACGGATATCCTTCGGTATATTTCAGTATATTTTCGGTATATTAATTTGGTATATTTTAAAATGAATACCTCACTTTTTGCTTTTATTCACAATATTTCATTATTTTTTAGTATATTAATTTGGTATATTTTAAAATGAATACCTAACTATTTTGATTTTATTCATAATGGTTAGCGGGTATCTCACAGTCGAGCTCTCTCAACTGCAGCTTTTTTACTCGTTTGCCATTTCGATACAAAGTGCGCGCACTCATACAGAGATAGATTGCTTTATGTGTGCGTGTGTACGTGTGGGGAGCGAGAAACACGTGCCCATGCCAGCAGCACTTAATACCTTATAATTTGCTGTGAGTCGTTGCTTTCATAAAATATACTTTATGAACAATAATTCATATGTGCGTGTGTAACTGTGTGAGTGCAGAAAGTGCATAAAAATCAATTTTTGCACATGAAACGGCAACAAAAAAGCGAGTGGCAAGGCGGCGAAATAAAACAACAGCAGTAGCAGCAGCAAGAGCGGCAACAAAGTCGCGTATACGACAGGGGGAACAACGAGAAACGACAGCGACAGCGAAAGCGACAATGGCAGCAACGGTTGCATACTTCTCAGATGACAAGCAATGGACGATGGCGAAGTTGAGGACGAAGGAAGGCACGAAATAGCTTTCTCACATGCTGTACCCCCCGCTCTCCCCCTTTCCCCCGTTCAGCCCCTAACTACTTGAAACTGATTACATGCACAATTTTGCCCCGCTCTTTGTTCGGCAAATGGCAATGGCAGACCCAGAGAGAGAAAGACTCAGAGCCAGGACATTGCCGCAGCAATTGTTACCCGCTCTTTTGCATGTGTATTGGTATTTGTAAATGAACACACACATATATCACTCCACATGTGTGTGTTTGTGTGTGTCGTCGGTATTGTTATATGTTCCTGTGGTCGCTTCTGCTGCAAGCTGCGCTCTGGTTGCCTCCGATTGCTGTTTCCTTTTCTCCCCCTCCACGACCACACTTCCCCCGCCATGCAATTATTTCAACAAATTTAAACCTCAGCGAAATAATAAACAATTCGTTTTCAGATTAAAATGCAATTTTCATAACTTTTTTGTGCAAGGCACTTCTCCATCTCCCTTCTTCCCCCTCTCATCCATCCCCGCTCACTCCTCAACTGCAATTACTACTTATTTTATTTATTCGTAAGCCGGCGCATTAATATTTCACAAGGTTTTTCCTACCGATTTTCGATTGTTGTTGTTGCTGTTGCTGCCGAATCTGGTGTAATTTTCCATACCTCTGTGCGGGGCATTTATCATAGCCGTACATTTTACAATTTACTTATATACTATGTAAATATTTTATGGTTACATATAACGAGTAGAGAATTTTCCCCGATTAAATCATCTTTTGTTGAGCGCTTAACAACTTTTCATCATCAGCAGCTGCAGCACCAAAAGAAAAACAAGTAAGATAGCTAATATGGAGTGTGCTCGACTGTGAAATACCCGCTACATATTTTCAAACTTAAAATGCACTGAATTAATATACTGAAAAAATACTTAAGTATAGTGAAAGCTATATTTGGTATATCGATATACTACCAAATTCAAATATTCTACATACGAAGATTATTCGTAAAATATGCCAAATTAAAATACTGCAAATTATACCTAATTTAATATATCGATATTGTAATAGATTTAAAATATACTATAGAGTAAAAAAATATTCCAGATTATCGTTCAGTGTGGTATCTCAAAATATACCGAATTTATATACTAAAATACTAAAATCAACCTATAATATTTGGTATTTCAATATACTATTACATTATATACAGTACAAAAATATACCAGATTGTCAAGCAATGCGGCTTCGTTATTAAAATATACCAAATTAATATACCCAAAAACTTCTACAAATAACAAATGGTATATTTGGTATATCAATATACTATAGAGTGCAAAATATACCATATTGCCAAGCAGTCACTCAGATGCTCCTTCTGTCTCTTATACAAATTTGCTGGACACACAACGTTATAATACCCTTCTACTCTATGGATAGCCTGGTAGAACAAGAAAGGAGAAAAAAAGCGAAAACGAAATCGTGGTGGAGCAGCAGAGACTGCATAATTAAGTTGCGATTGAATTAATTTATTAAGAATTCCCAGACGCAAGTGGCGACACATTTGACAGCTTATAGATGAATATGAATTGCCACAGTCTCTTCCCCTTCCCTTCCCTTCCCTTGCCAACCATTTCACTCCTTGCTCTGGACTAACTTCAACGACACGTGACATTTTCATGCCTTCAATAGGTTGTGTGTGTCCGTTCATTCGACATTGGAGAGAAAATTGCCCAGATGACGGTTACACATTATGCCTTGCATATTTAAGGCCATGTGGCGACGTTGACCATTCCAATGACATTTTAATGGCTGTTGGTTAGCTAATTGGGCTTACAATTAGCAAGTGAATGTCAATTTAGATGACAGAGCCAACACCTGAGCAGCTCTCGCCATCAACTATTCGAATATGCAAGCTAAGCAGTTGAAAATGTGTCGTCATATGTTGCTCTACCAAAATAGATATCTCACTTTCAGCATTTGGCATTTGGCATTCGCAATTCGATATTCGACACATTCGGCAGTGAGTAGTCGCCTTTAAAGTCCTTCAACATTTATTGACATGGCTTCCTGCTATGATAATGTGATATACGTCAACGTCAATTGGATTGGATGCTTTCAAAGCCAATAAGCTGCTATTCAGTTGGGGATACACTCCTCGTCCCCCTCCTCCTCCCACCAAATTCAGCAGACATGATTTATTGCCGGAAAAACAAAGACACCCCTTGAGCTTGAGCTTGTACTCTAAATGTACTGTACTTCAACTCGAACTGAAGAACTCGAACTGAAGCTGCGGTGTGATGGGTAAGTGGCACTGGGGAAGTCCAATTGGATGGGAATTGGGAAGTGGAGGACTAAACCGAATCACTTCACAACATATTGATTGTACTCACTTGAAAATCAAATTTGGCTGCTATCATATGGCATTAAGGTAACAAAATGCCATTTAAAGCGATGCGAGTAACGACAATTAAGAATAAGAATATTCAAATGATATCAATACACTGAGAAAAATTCTAATATCAAGATTTTGGTCTTAGTAAAGGAATTTAAATCTAAAGAATAACACATTTGATATAAGACAAGTTTTTATAAATAAGAAGGAAACATCGTATTCATTGGCCTTAAAGATTTTTATGTTAGATACGCACTTCTTAGATTAAAATTCTTAGTACTAAGACCAAAATGTTGATTATAGTTATTAAATGTGAGATAAGACCAAGTTCTTATTAATAAGAGGAAAACTTCTAATTTAAGATTATTAATCTTGAAGATTTTTTAAATTATAACTCTAAGTACTAAGGCAAAAGTCTTGATTCTATAACTTTTTTTCAGTGTTTCGAAATCATTTGCATTTACATTTTTTAAGTGTCGTTAATACTATGAATATCAAATTTGATAGAAGACCAAGTTCTTATTAATAACAAGAAAACTTCTTATTCTTCTAAGAACGAAAACTAAATTATAAGATTCAAAATTATTACATTATATTTTATTGTTATTTACGGACTATGAGTAGTATTTGGAAGCATAACCTCATCACATCACAAAGGGCAATTTAAAATTTTCAGATAAATGTTTAATAATTTTATTGAAATTATTTTAAGCACACAATTTATAAGAATATTCTTTAATTTATGATTCTTAAGATTAGTATTTTTAATTTTTTACAATTGTATTGATTTAATTTGACTTATTTTAAGAACACAATTTATAGGGAGAGGCATTATTTGAAGTGTATAATTTATAATAAATATGTGTGTTATTGACCGCACTTGAACCTGAACTCGTCTTTTGTCTGGCCCCACGATTTGCTTTTATCGTTTATTGAAGCGGCATAAAATATGAAAAACAACAGCGGCAATTGATCAATTTTCACCTGGAAGCGAGCCAATGCCGATGATGATGATGATGATGATGATGTTGATGATAGTCCAATCAGCGAAGTCTATAATAGATTTTTCGCTTCGTACAGTATTTCGGTGTCATAAAAATAACCGTTTAATTGAAGTATGTAAGTATGTGTAAACGAGCGAGAGAACACACAAAAATTCCAAGCGATATCCGATATACGGAGAGTGTCTGTAATTTGTGTGCAAAGAGGGTTAATTTATGCACTTTAATGTTAATGCGTTGCATCTGCGATAGCAAAGCCTTTTATCAGATTTATGTTCGGCGCATTCTGTTTACGAGTATTCCAGCTGTATTTATTGCGCGACCGATTTTATAATTTTCTTTAATTTCAATTTTCAACCATTTGGCACGCATTTATGCATTTATGCATTTTAATTCATAATTATATTTCGCAATGCGATGACTGAATTTATATACTTTTAATTGCGGACTCGCAGTATGTTTCATAATGCAAACGGCATCAGCTAATTACGACTAACTAGATTGGGTGTTAATAACCATTCAAAGCACTTGCTTTATACGCTTTCGCTAAGCTTCAAACAATTTTGTATAACTTTTTTAAAGACTTACAAAGATTGAAAAAGAAATTTCTTTTTTCAGTTGTCTAAAGATTTGTTCTCTTTTTATTTCTATATATATTCTTGAATATGTTAGAGTATTTCCATTTGCAGCATAAACTCTTAAACTAAACTCTGTTCGATTATCATTATTTTATTTTATGCGCAGCATATTAGCCAAAGGCTATTAGCCGCCATTGGTCACTGGCCAAAATGAGATGGCTTTTGACGGGGAAATGATAGCCAAAAAATGCGACAAACCAATTAATTAATTCAATGCAGTCATTTAATTAGTTGTCTTTGGCAGCTATCGTTCATTCATTCATTCAGTTGACCGCAAATCAGGATGAATCAGCAAATTGGCTAAATTGATAATTTCATTGAAACACTCAATCAAAAAACTGAGTACATAAATGTGAATGGTTGTCGAAGAGTTGCAGAATTGATGTCGCACTCTCTACTCGCATTTTACCCTCAAGCAATGTCTATATTTATGTTTAAATGGCACTTTTCTTAAAAGGCTTAGGCACACACATACCACAACTACACACATACAGAGACACATATCAAGTGCTGCTCCTTGACTGACATTCAAATAGACAAGCTGCCAATACGTGCAGCCGTTGTGCATAAAACTAAAGGAGTCAGCACACAGGACGATAGAACGACGAACATTGGGAAACCCAAAACGAGCAAATTTTTGTTATTGCATTTGAAAATGGCGGGCGTGGCTGGTAGAGGTGGGGCGGGGGGCGTGTCGAGCCCATACATACGATTGGAAACCATTTCGCTTTACCCTAGGCCCATAAAACCATTCAAATGGGGTAGATTGCTACCCCATAACTGCAGGCGATACAAACACACACAATTTTTGTGTATGAATATTTTCAATTTTAATCTTTTGCTTGTCATTCTCATTCTCATTTTTTATTATATGCCAACTCCCAAAGCGCGCACAGGCTGCTGACTCCAATTGACTCCAGCTAACAGACAAAGGGGAGCGGGAGGATGGGTAGGGGAGGGGAGGAACAACCACAACTAGTGTAGAGTGTGTGTGTTTCAGTGTGTACAGGCTATCTTCTAGTCGATTACTCTTGTGTTGGGATCGGTTTTTTTTCTTCTTTTTACTTGCTGTTGTTGTTCTCTTGTTGCCCGTTTCTGCTGCTGCTGTTTTTTCATTCTGTTTTTGTTTTTGCTTTTGCTGTGCTGTTCTGTGCTGTTCTGTGCTGCCTTTGCTTTGGCAATGGCAAATTGAATGGCCAAATTTCGTAAAATGCAGTTTGAGCACACGTTTGAGACGAGAGACGAGACGACACGAGACCAGCGACAATAAAAGCAACAACTTGCCTTCGAGTTGCTCCCAACTGTCCGACTCTGACACTAGAGATGGCCACTTGACTGCCTCAATATTTTCCATAGAAATTCTAAATTGTTATACCCGCTACCAATAAGGTAGAAGAATATTTTTAGTATTTTTGTGGTATATTCATTTGGTATATATTATATTAATATATAAGCTGTCTATAAGGTAGAAGTACTGTACCAATATACCTCAAATAGGCTTTGGTATATTTTTAGTATTTTTACAGTATATTAATTTGGTATTTTATATATTATATTAATATACTCGCTACTGCAGAGTATAGAATAACTATAGAAATATAACAAAAATAAGTTTTGGTATATTTTTAGTATTAATTAACATATTAAATTAATATACCCGCTACTGCAGAGGATAGAAAAACTGTATCAATATACCAAAAATAGGAGTTGGTATATTTTTAGTATTAATTCGGTATATTTTATATTAATATGTCTGCAACTGCAGAGTGTAAAAGTACTGTATCAATATACCTAAAATACCCTTTGGTATATTAATTTGGTATATTTTAAAATTAATACCTCACTATTCGGTATTTATTTAAAATGGGTAGCGGGCATTAAGTTTTTTTTCGGTATATTAAATTGATATATTATAAGACTGCCTTGCTTATGTTGAAAATGTATAGCTGGAATTTCGGTATTTTAACAGTATATTAATTTGATATATTTTAAAATGAAAACCGCAATATTTTGCTATTTATTCAAAATGGGTTTCGGGTATCTCACAGTCGAGCACACTCGTCTGTATATGTTCTCCCTCTAAAAAATAATTTGTTAAATTACACATGAAGTTCTCAATCGATAATATCGATTTAAATTGAATAACCCGAGAGTCATCAGCATCCTAGGAATTGGCATCCTTAATGACTCCGCTCATTATCTGCTTTGTTATTCCCTTTAATACTCACACATTCACGAATGATTGTTAAGCGACGTCAAATTTAATCGGTATTCAACAAATGCATTCTTCAATTGTGTCATCTCTAGTTGCTCGCATTTTTGCATTTTGTTTTGTTGTTGATGTTTGTAGTTTTGGCTTTGTATTGTGTGATTTTTTGGTTGACTACAACTACTACTATGGGCGGCAACGGGCATGGAGTTGGAGGCGTGGCACTCGGTTGCAGTGCCAAACTAGTCATTGGAGCCTTGGGGCATAGAGCGTGCACCGAAATGAACAGCAGAAAGTCTGCACAGCAATAGCATAACACAAACAACAACTTCGGCGCATTGCTCATACGCAGCGTAGACACAGGTAGCTTGCTTGGTCCCAACTCGAGTTGGGGAGTAAAAACACATTGAGACAAGCAAATCACATGCCACAGCAGTCGACCTACAACTGTTGGACTTCAGCTTCTTCTCATTTGCATTCCTTCATATTGCTTTCAATTTGCAATTCATTCGCACAAATTACCGCAAAATTTTGAATGAACCGCCAAAAAAAGAAGAAGAGAAGAGAAGAGGAAAGATATCAGTTTGCTAATTAAAAAGGCAACGTTTAATTTTCTATGTTCAACTCGCTCGCTGTCAGACATTTCATTCATGCTGATGTTGATGTTGTGCTGCGGTTGTTGTTGTTGTTCCTGTTGTTGTTGTTGTGTCTGCGTCCAGTGTCATGTTCAGCCATGTTTTGGCCGCAAAGCCTAACAAGTTGTTTGTGCAGTAGTCAAGAGTTGGTCCGTACAGAGGTCGCTTGGTCAGTCAGTTAAATGCTCGTCATTCCGTTTGTTTATTGTGCGCAATGATTGCAAGGCCCTTAAAACTGCTGTGATTGCGAAGCGAAACCCTGGGACAGCATTTGACTTTGGCCTGTCTACGATGCTTCACTGTGCTAGCTTCGATGTGCCGTCAGGCATATGTGCAAATTCGTTGGAAACAAAAATCAGATATTGTGCACACGTATGTTAGCTTAGGGCGCTGCGAAAGTCTGGTTTTTCGGCATCGCCATCGCATGCCATGCAATTTTTCCCAGGTAACAAAATGAATTGCCTGTTGGGCATCGTCGTCTTCTCTCTCTAGCATCTGGCATCTGGTTCAAGCAGCAACTGCAACTGCAACTGCGGCTGTGGCTGACAGTGTCGCATGCTCAATGCGCACTATTTGCTATTATTCCAGTGATATTTTGAGAGTGCTACTGCTGCTGCTGTTGCTGCTGCTGCTGCTGTCGGGTGGCTTTTGGTCTATGCCTGAATCTATAGGACTACAACCCAATCGTATATATGTACTACACTCTCTCTCGCTCGTATAGATGAGTGCAATTTACCGCTAACAATGCCATGCTCCGGTAGTTACAACAAATGTTAGACGCAGCCAACAACCACAGCAGCAGTTGCTGCCTCTCTCTCTCTCTCTCTCTCTACTGCAATCGGGGGCAGTTGCAGAGTTGCACAGTTGCAGCACGCGGTGGAGCAACTAACTACTTGCTCGGTCGTTTGGCCGCTTGACTAGTATAACTACCTAACGGTCGACATATGTTGACCATGGAAATGCATAAATAATGCGCCACAGTATGGGGCATCCAACATGGCCTATGACCAGGACAAGGATACCGGCTGAACCGACTGATGCCAGCTCTCCCAGTTGTTGTATTTATCTAGTTGTTGTTCGTTATTCGTTGTTATTGTTGTTGTTGCTTTGGCATTGCTGCTGCTGCTGGCTGCAGCCCTTCGGCTGCTGTGACCATCGGCCAACTCTTGTGTTGTTGTTTGCCATATTCGAACATTCACATCAGGATTTCCCGCTATTGTACTTTTTGGCTTTTGTTTATTTACAGTCAGCGCAAAAATGTTTGTTGTGTGGCCTGCCTGCATGTTGCATGCCCCCCTCTATCTCTCTTTCCTCTGTGTGCCTAGCTGGATTTAGGCTAAGTAAGCCGCATACACCTGTCCGCACACACACACACACACACACAGAGCAAACAACCACATGAGCGACCAATTTAATACATGATGATGGCATGCTCGGGCCTTTCAATATTTGACTGCCATTGTTATTGTTGTTCTCGTCGTTGCTGTTGTTGTTGCTGTGCATCTGCTTAAACAAATGTCACGCGCGGACTTGCCTCCAATTATTCATGTGGCGAACGTTATTAATTTGAAAGCATATTTATCACAAACGAAATCTACGCCGCATGCCGTAATAAATCAAGAAACGTTTTTGGGCTTACACACACACACACATACACTAATACTAGCTCAACATATTTAAATCACAAACACACACAAAACAACCACACACACCTGGAGAAGCTATTGGGTGCGTCTAGCCCACAAAGCGTGTGCGGTTTTATACCCGCTACCCTAGGAATGAAGGGTATTATAACTTTGTGACAGGCAGAAGGAAGCATTCCCCACCTCAGAAAGTATATTCTTGAGCCTCATCAGCAGATGAGATGATATAGCCATGTCCATCTGTCCGCTTCCCAGAAACTCAGTAGCTATAATAGACATATGTACATAGCTATAATTTCATATCAAGTTTGTTTTAAATGTTTTCCATGCCCACTTCCACCCAAACAATTAGTATATTGATATACTAAACAAAGACTTTGGTATATTTCGGTATTTTTCCAGATGAATAGGTATATTTAAGAACAATACTTTTAGTATATTTATAAACCTAAAACTTCGGTATATTTTAGTATTTTTTAGTATATTATAATTTAAGAGTAAATATGTTTTAGCTATATTGATTATGTATAATTTATGAGTAAGCAAAGACTCGGTATATTTTAGTATTTTCACGGTATAATGGCTTTGCATATTTTAAAAGGAAAAAAAGACTTTGATATGTTTTAGTATATTTTCGGTATATTAATTGTGCTTATTTCATGAACACGTAAATTCTTCGGTAAATCTTAATATGTTTTCGCTATATTGATCTTGTATATATTAAGAGTAAGCTAAGACTTCGGTATGCTTTAGTATTTTTCACGTATATCGAATTTGTATATTTCAGATAAACCAAAAACTTCGGTATGATTTAGTATTTTTTCGGTATATATTAAGAGTCAGCAAAGACTTCGATATGTAATGGTATTTTTAGTATATATATATTCATAATACCGCACTGGATATCTGGTATCTCACAGTCAAGCACCCTCAATTGTAGATTTCTTACTTGCTTAGAAGTTTAGGAAGAGAGAAGAGTGGAAGGCGTATGATATACATTCAAAAAAAAAAGCACGCCAAGCAGTTAGCCAGTCAAAGTCATAGCGCCTAACCATGTGACAGTCAGTCAAGTTTCGCAGTTGAGAAATACAAAACACTCGAAACTCAAGGTGATATGAACCTTTTAGCCACGCTTCTCTGGCTCAATTGCTGTGTGTAGACCGTGACGACGATAAATACATAAATTCCCAAACCCGAACCACATATCCACAACCCAACAACGTTGACAATGCGTCATTGTATGTCAGACGACATTTTGGCTTCAAGCCTCAAAAAAAAAAAAAAGAGAAAAAAAAAACTCTCAACGAGTCAACGACTGAGTTTCAAAGTAAAACGTATGAAATTCCAATTGTTTGTGGGCGTCATTTGACGTTGTGCTTTTTCTGCTCTTGTTTGCGTTTGCCTTTGGTTTGGTTTGGTTTGCGTATTCGCCCTTTTGCCCAAAATCCAATTGCAATATTAAAATCATGCCACAGAGAGATACACATAACATAACATACATATAGAAGACGCCCATTGGCGATAGAAGAGAGAAAAGTTTTTGAAAAGCAGGCGACAGCGTGTGGCAGACAACTTTGCGGCTTTCTCGCCGACGACGACGACGACGACGACACTAAGCTGACTGGCAGCCAGGCGAGGCCAGGATGTCAATGGCAAGAACAACTTCAATATATATTTGGCAGCAGTGAAGAAAAGGCCAAAAGCAGCACACGGACACGTTCAAGGACGACATCCGCAGACGCAGCATTCTGCATAATGCGCGATGCTTATGCTACTTACGCGTTAAGAATTTTTTCCAAAAATGTCATTTACCGCCAAAAAAGAAAAATCTACTTATACACATACACACATACATGCAAATAAAGAGAGAAGCTACATATATAGGCGTATACACTGCGTATACGTAACATTGCCATCGTCGTCTGTCGTTAGCCGTCTGTCTTGTGGTATACTTTGGTGAGCTCTTGGCTTGTTTGCTCAAATTACCCAAACATGATATATCATATCAATAAAAAAAGAAAGACGAACGAACACACACACAGACACACACAATGGGATAAATCGGACTCTTACCTCAAGTATATTACGAGGAATTCAATCAATTCGCTAAGCTATTGACAATGTAATAGAAATAAATCACAAAAAGCACTCAATTATTAGCCGCAACAATTGCTTAATTACAGCATAATCTGTTTATTAAAGTGAGCCTCGCTTTTATGCCCATTGTTGCACTGTAAAATAACTCGATTCAGTCTTTTGTTTCTGTTTGATGGCTGAATGCAGGAAAAAACAGGTAAGAAAGATGCAGGCGAGTGTGATTGACTGTGAAATATCCGTTACCCATACTCAATAAAAGCTAAATGATAAAAATATACAAAATTAATAAAGCAAACAAGTATTTAAATATAAGGATATAAGCTCTAATTGGTTTATCAATATACTACTTCATTTATAATATATCATAAAGTACAAAATATACCAGATTGTGAATAAAAGCAAATAAAATATAAAATTATTACTTGAGTAACTTCCAATACTTTCATATATATACGAGTACCATATAGTAAAAAATATACCAGATTGCCAACCAAAGCAATTAAAATATCAAATTAATTCCCAGATATACCAAATGCAATAATTGGTATATCAATATACTACTACATTGAAAATATACCAGATCGTCAAGCAAAGCAACTTAAATATAAACTTATTTCTTAGATATACCAAATGAGATAATTGGTATATCAATATACTACTAAGTTTAAAATATACCATAAAGTTCAACCGGTACCAGATCAAAGCAACTAAAATATGAAATCATTTATTTTCAAGAATCATAAAGTTGTAGTCATACCCTTCAAGCTTTTGGTTAACGGGTAAAATTGTAAAATCGAGCAGAGGCTGAATTGCCTGACTGACTGACTGACTGACTGACTAGCTGATTGACTGACTAACGGAATATTTGAGTGTCTGTCGGCATGTCAGTCATTCAGTCTGTCAGTGTGTCAATACATTGCCTTCAATTGCCTTCACGACACTTGGCGACGACACTTCCGTGTGCAATTCGGTTCCGTTCCGGCCATGAGAGTACGGCATACTTTTATTGGCCACCCGGTCGTATGCGTGCTGCCAGCCCATGTATGAATATTTGCGACAATTCTTATGAATTTTCAGGCACGTTCATATGTACAAAATACTATATATATACACACAGAGACAGCGAGAGAGCAACCGGAAGAGGATGAAGGGATGGATGATAATGGAAGGGAACTCCATTTGTTGTATGTGCGACGTTATTATGGCAATTTTACCACATGATGATGCGCTCGGTTATTTGCTTATTTGGTTATATTCGACTCGACTCGATTCGACTCGTGTCGTATCGTTATTTGGCCAAATCAAGCAATTTATTCACAATTGTCGTCGACACCGCCATTCGCTGCAATTGTGTGGAAATCGATATGCGTTGTTATTTTAACCGTTCATTTCCTTCATTGCCATTATACGCTCGCATTTACACTCAACCCTCAACATACACTCACATGAATACAATGCAGTGTGCACAACAAAAGTGGAGAGGAGAACGCCTTCGTTTGGTGAAATTTGATTTATGCATATTTCCATATGATTTATTTCATTAGCATCATTTCGAACCGTCGACCGAATGTTGCCTTTGACTATGCCACCTTCAACTTCTTGCTGCTGCTGCTGTTGCTGCTGCTTCAACCGACTGTTGCCAAGTTGCTTTTTTAATATTTATTTAAACATTTGTTGCAGCTTCCGTTTTCATTTCTCGTCCGTTACATTTGAGTGATTCAAACTTGACGGTTGCCTTTGTATACATTTTTTTCCAGCTCATTTGATGCAGAGAATGAAAAGTTTCTCATGCAACGCCCCTTCAATCACCTTCCACTCTTCGCCTTCCCCTGCGGGCATCCGAAAAAAGGCAAAAGTCTCGAATAAAACGCAAAACTTTTGTTAAGAAAATATGAATTTGAAATGAAAATATGGTTGAAATGAATTGAAACCGTAACGGTTTGAGTGGGCCAAAAGCAGGAGCAGAAGCGTGTGCACGAGCGAGCATCAAGCATTGAGGAATAGAAATGAATGAAAAAAATGCCAATTCCCTTACTTAAAGCATCCTCGTCTCTCGTCTCCCGCACACACAATGTTGCAAATAAAACAGCGCATAAGAAACAATATATACAATAAAAAAAAGAAGAAGGAAAATCTAGGAGCAGAAGCAGATGGAAATGAAAGGCAAACACGATTCAGTTAACGAGTGACGAAGCTGCTTTGTCCATGGCAACGTCGTCTATTGAAAACGTTGTCTGAACTGTCTGAAGATAGACCTGCAATGGTCAGAAGGGAACGTGAACGTGAACGCTGACTGCTAGCTGCTGGCTGAATGATTGCCTGGCTCCAAGTACTGACTGACTAACCAATGAACGGCTCCAAAATGAATGACTGAATGAATGAATAAATGAACGGATGAGCGCTTCTCTACAGTTGGTTGCATTCGCAAACACACACACACACATACCATACACACACATGGCAGGACTCCATTGAACTTGGCCGTCGTTCGCTCGGTCAATACAATAAAGTTAGTTTTCCAAATCGGCTACTTTATTGAGCGTAAGTCTCTCAGTCTCTCTCTTCTTTATTATTTGATGTGGCTTGTTGGTTCATAATCATGAACTCTCGAGCCCAGGCACTCGAAGTGGAGTGAAGTACATTTATATTTCTACATCAACGGCCGATAAAATTAACTATTTTGCCAGAGCAACCGAGAAGGCACGTAATGGGCGGCATCATCAACTGTCCTACTCTCTGTTCACTCTGTTCATTTCCTATTTGAAGTGCTTTAAATTGCCATAAAAAATCGCTATCAGCTGCCATCGCTTGTGTCTATTGTTGGCATCGTGTTGTTGTACTTTTGCTGCCACATTTCTACACTCAATTTGTACAAATTTAATTGTCTGCCGCCTGCAGCAATTGACCGTGGGCGACGTCGTCGTCGTCGTGCCTCTTTTACATTATTTTATACATTTTTATTTATTTTTCGTTTCGTTTCGTTGTTTTTTCTATTTCGCTTTGCGTTTTCAAGTGTTGTGTTGATTATTGTCGGAGTCGCTTGGGGAGCCTTTTATGGCATTTTATTTATTTACGATGCGCCCTTTAAATCAATGAAGCATACTTTTAGGCGCTGTCGCTTAAATTTACGCACTGTAACAGTCAAGTTAAGTTTTTGCGCCCTCTCTCGCTTTGTTTTCCGTTCTGCTGGCTCACTTTTTTTTTATTGTTGTTGTGCTTTGTGCTGCGCTAACAACAATCAGCTAGTAAATCGAATTTCTTGCCTAAAACAACAAGAACAACAACGGTGGCGGGGCAACAAAGCGTAGCAGCAACATCAACATCAACAAAAATAAATACAAATACAAAAAACTAAAGAGAGAGAGAGAAAGAGCTCTCCACTGTTGCCAAACTAAACACTGCGTTTGTTTTAGCAGCTTCCGTTTCCTGTTAGCAGCAACAGCAACGGCAACTCATCCATCTATCCACATAAGGGGACGAACTGACCAACAACTAAACATGCTATACGCATGGCCCATCCATCCATCTACAATCATCCATTCATCCATCCATCTATCCCAACTATTGAGAGCAAACTCCAGTCTCCACTCACCGCTCCGCTCCTTTAACAAGCGCCAAAGCTTCCTGTTCAGAGCTCCCTGAACTGTTGCTCCTTTCGTTTTCTTCTCTTCTCTCCTCTCCTCTCTTCTCCTCTCCCCTCTTTTGCTTTCGCTGTCTGCTTATGTTGCCTCGGACAAAGCTAAACGCATTTGTTCGAAGCTTGTTTAGTTTAACTTTAATTGAATTTTGTGAATTTTACCGGGGCCCTTTTCTCTCTCTTCCCCATTCCAGTCCCTTTCCATTTACTTCTTGTTGATGCTACAACAGTTTCCTTATAGCATTCTTTTTTTGCTCTACTTCTCCGTCTTTTTATTTGCTGGCTACTCGTCCAACTCGGCGGCAGCTGGTGCCACTTTTATATGGCTGAATTTATTATGGACAATAACAAAAACTGTAGAAAACTGTTTTGCCCCACCGAGAGGCCGCTTATCCCCTGCAGGAATTGCGCTCACCTTCACCATATGGTCAATGGCACGAGTTTGGCTCGTAAAAAAGGCTTACATAAGGCGTCGTCGGCTCGAAGGCTCGACGGTTTACCTTTTTGCCAAGCAACTGTGAAATTGTCTTGTTTTGCCAGCAACCCTTTTGTTGTTGATTTTTAACTAAGGCGGCGAACGCAAATGCAAAACGCTAGACACACAAAATGCGAATTCAATTTTTATGTCCGACACTTTAAATAATTTGTGTGATTTAATTTCTGACTTCGAGCCAATAAAATGCCCCAAGAAATGGCATACAAGCGTGCTCATACGCTTCATTGCCGTCGAGATGTATCGATGGGACTCGATGGCGTATACGTAATGCCACAGTCCACACATAGAGAAGGCTACAATGTTAATGTTAATGTTAATGCCACCGCCGCCCGATGACAACATAAGCCGACTTTGGCTTTTCCGATTGTCAAAGTCAAATATGGAATTATAGACGGCGTAGCACACTCACTGTCAAAAGTATTCACACACACATTCAACACAACTCAATTAGCATCAGAATGAAGCAACTTTCTACTCTGTTCAAATTAAAGAAATCACCAACATTTATGTAATTAAATCAAGAGTTTTGCTTCCGTTTTAATTAATGAAAAATAAACTTTAATAAATGCAAATGAGATACGCAGCCAAATTCTGAGAACTGTTGTGAAACACTTCTTGGAATCACATTTTTGATATATAAACAACCCTTCTTAACTGGAAAAGGCAATATTTTATTTTTAGCATACACTTGGTGTGCGTTTACTTTCGCAACGCAGTGTTAATCACAGACGGCGATTAGCAGCCCATGCATTATGCTCTTTGTGTTGCTGTATAAATTATGTGTTAAGCTGCTGCCCATCGATGCGGTTTATCGTCCACTGTCGACTGTCCGATGTCGACTGTCTGCACCGACAGACCGAATAGAAATTTATCTAAACGCAAATAAATTTAATCAACCACAATCGGAAGTATTCGAATAATAACACAATAAACAACAGCAATTAAAATATCAAGCATAAATCATTTACAAATTCACAGCAATTGTCATGCAATCCAAACACGAACAACAACGACAACAACTGTTGCAAAAACTGCAATGCACAAGACACAATTCAAACATGCAATTCAATGTGCGCAAATGTGTTTGTGAGTTTGTGGTCTAAAAAGTCATAAAAAGCGTGCAAATACAAGCAGCTGAAGTAGACCTTTGTGTGCATAACAAAAACACACACTAAACTACACGACTGACTGACTGACTGTCTGGCTGTCTGTCTATGAATGTATGTATGTTGTGCCACGCCCACGTAGACGCCCCCGCATAAGCGGCTGCATAAATTTGTTATACGCATAAAATCAAATCAAAATTCAACGGCATGTGACAATTTTATGTCCACAAAATTATGTATTTGTTGAAAACACACACAACACAGCAGCAACAACAACAACAACAATCGAACATGGCATAACAACAATAACGTAAAGCAATGAAAATAACCACAACGACTGGCAACAACAACGACGTCGACTGAGGGCAACCAACAAGGACATAAGCAATAACAGCAACAGCTAAAATAGCAACATGAGCAGATTATAATGAACAACATATTCGCACGGCCGCACCCAAGCACAGACACACACACACACACACACACACATTCACCTCTCAACGCCCACACACACACGCACACATAAATAGCAGCAGAACGAAGCAAAACAGAGCTACAATAAAGCGACACGCAACAATTTACGTGTTTTGACACTAATACAAAAGCCATTACAATACACGCAGGTATAAATACACACACACACACACACACACACACACACACCACTTAGGTATGTTGTTAGAGGTCTGCTAAAAAAAAGAGAAAAGAAGAGAAGCAAAGTTTATGTGCTGTCGAGACGTTTACATGCTCCACGTGCGATGAGCTGAGAGTTGCCTTCGTTGCCTTCGTTGGCCACTTTAAAGGTGGCCAAGACAGGCAGTTCATAAAAAAAGAGACGAAACGAAAACTCGACCAGCACGCTGAGAGCCTTTTAAGGCGCAAGGCAAAAAGTGAGTGAAAGTTTTGAAATGGCCTAAGGCACATATTTACCTAGCTTCAAAAACGAATTCCTTGCCAAAAAAGCAAAAGCAACAGCAACAAAATATGAACCAAAAAAAAGGGCATGGTTCAAGCTGTTTTCTATGGGGCCGCACCTCAACTTTGAGACATTTTCGATGGCTTTGCCATGGCTTTTATCTTTGACCAATGGGCGAAGACGATGGCGAAGGCGAATGCGAAGGCAAAGAACTGGCCACAAGACAATGTCAAAGGTTGCTCTGGGGAATGGCCTCTGAGCCATTGGAGTGCGGAGGAAGAGCTCTTTAATGATGAATTGTGGGGACACAGAAACGTAGAGAACGTAGTATACATTAGATTTGACATTGACATATTTTGCATCGAATAAAAGTATGCTACATATTTTGTATATCATTTATTTCCATGCCCAAGAGCCAGTCTGTGAATCTTTAATAAAGTGAAAAGCAATTTCGGACCACTCACAAATTGGCCAGCAAACAATTTAAAAGCCTAGACAACTGACAAGTTTTATAACTTAACGTACTCCACATAAAACATACATGTCTCTCGAGATATTTTGAGCAGAAATTTAACTGAACCTTCTAACTAACCTTCCCTTTTAATGTATACTTTAAAATTAGTTAAATTTGTTGGTTTGACAAAATGACAGACTGACTTAGAAAGCAAGTAAGAGTATGATAAAAGAGTGATTATTCTAAAAATATACCAAATTATTATACCACAAAAATACTAAAATATACCAAAGGCTATGTTTGGTATATCAATAGTAGTAAAGCTATAGTCGATAGCTCAACTGTGAGATATCTTCAATTAATATTCCACAAAATATACTAAAATATACCAAAACATAGCCCCTACATATTTTGAATTAAAGCAAAACAGTGCGGTATTACTCTTAAAATACACCAAATTAATATACTGCAATAATATTAAAATAAATCAAAGGCTATATATCAAAGGCTATATTTGGTATATTAATATTTTTTTTAATTATTATTTAATTATTATTTGGACGTTGACGTACTAACGGCAGTACCATCAAGTGGCCCAGCGATACCAAGCACGGGCTTGTTGACGCGCGGACAAAACAAAATAAATTTGTAAACAGCATGCATTAAACGAAAACCGCGAATAAATATTAAAAAACGCTGGACAGCTAATTAATTTAGATTAAAAATATGTTAGAATAAGTGTATAATAGAATAAATAACAATTAAATACTCGATAAATAAGCTAATAATAAGGTTTTAAGCAAAGGAATAGATTTACTAGAGCAAACTACGTTATTGAGATTATTATAGTTCACACACAGAATACGGAAGGGATTATGGCAAGCAAAGTTAGTAGATCTACGTGAAATGACAAGAGGAAGAAAATTCGAAAAAAACTCGACCAGCACGCTGAGAGCCTTTAAGGCGCAAGGCAAAAGTGAGTGAAAGTTTTGAAATGGCCTAAGGCACATTAATTAGTCTAGCTTCAAAACAGCACCTTGCATAGTTCTACGGTCAGAAACAGAATATGAGGTTTAAAAATAAAAGGCTACTTCATACGGTGGTAATCTATATTAGGATTCCAATTTGAACTACGAAGAGCAAATAATATGGCTTGTTTCTTTGACCGATTCAATCCTATCTTGATAAACCCTGTACTGGCCATTCAAGACAATGTCATCCGTACTCTGGGAATGGACTCTGAACCAGTGGAGTGCGTATAAAGTCTTAGTGATGTAGGGATCATTGAAACTTTCGACCAGCGTTTTATACATTAGATTTGACATTGACATATTTTGCATCGAATAAAAGTATGCTACATATTTTGTATATCATTTATTTCCATGCCCAAGAGCCAGTCTGTGAATCTTTAATAAAGTGAAAAGCAATTTCGCCACTCACAAATTGGCCAGCAAACAATTTAAAAGCCTAGACAACTGACAAGTTTTATAACTTAACGTACTCCACATAAAACATACATGTCTCTTGAGATATTTTGGGCAGAAATTTAACTGAACCTTCTATCTAACCTTCCCTTTTAATGAATACTTTAATAATAGTGAAATTTGTTGGTTTGACAAAATGACAGACTGACTTACAAAGCAAGTAAGAGTATGATAAAACAGTGATTATTCTAAAAATATTATTAGACCAGGAAAATACAAAATATACCAAAGGCTGTATTTGGTATATCAATAGTAGTAAAGCCATAGCCGATTGCTTAACTGCGAGATATCTTCAATTAATATTCCACAAAATATACTAAAATATACCGAAATATTGCCCTTAACATTTTGAATAAATGCAAAACAGTGCGGTATTATTCTTAAAATATACCAAATTAATATACTGCAATAATATTAAAATAAATCAAAGGCTATATTTGGTATATTAATATACTAATACATGCGAAATATGCCATTTAGTACAAAATATAACATAACATAAGAAGTTAAGAGCCATAGTAAATATGCGCCCATACAAAAATATTTCCTAAATAACTTCTGCAATTTTTATCGGATCGCACCATAAAGACTACAAATATTGTCTGAAAAAAACATTAAATACTAGATTAAGGCTACAATATTTTCGTATCTATCGAAGTTCGCCTAAGGTTTTCACCTAGCTTTCATAGCTCAGTTTGTGGAGCTGTCGCGAAGCATTCTTCATAATAGTCTGTGAGTTGTGGTCTTGGGTTCAGATCTTATTCTTAAAATCAAAATCCGCTTTCCAATGTCAAGTTGTTCATCTTCTTGACACACTCTTTAGAATATCATTTTTAGTACTTAATACTAATCTTGCCCTTAGAACATTTTGCTTGCAGTATACTAGACCTGAGAGCAGGAGGAATGTTACACAAACTATAATTCCATTATTATGTGCGATTCCATTGCGCAGTTAAGTGTATATGCTAGTAAATCTTTCGATTGCACACTGAGGCGAATGCGAAGTATGCTCTGACTGTACTCGAATTTAATTAGCTGTGCTTATCTGAAGCTTCATTTCGGCACTTTGGTGCACTTGTGTGTGCGTGTGTGTGTGTGGGCAAGACCCGAACTAACTGCTCTTTTCACAAGTGTTTAAGTTTAATACGAGACTACGAGAGTTAACAAGTGGAGTAGAGAGCGAAGAGAAGCGTTTCAGCAAATGAAGTCAAATGAAAATGTTCCGCAAGATGCAAACTTTAGCATTGGCAAACATTAAGCAGCCTTTTGCCAATCAGTGGCAAGTTTTGGTTTCACCATGTGTGCATAAGTACCAAGAGTGTGTGTGTGTGGGTGTGGGTGTGTGTGTGGTGCACTATTTTATGTTCAAATACGAGAGGAAGAGGGAGAGAGAGAGAGAGAGAGAGAGTAATGTAAGCCTACATGTGCTCATATTAAGTACACAGACACGTAATTTTAATTATGCGTTGCGAATTGGAACAAAGACAAATACCAATACGACGAAGAGAGAGGGAGAAGGGATGAGAAAGAGAGAGGAGAAGAGCGAGAGCGAGTGTGAGGTCATGCCAAGTGGGCTTTAGTCGATTTTGCAATCGATGCACTTTGTAAAGTCCTTCCACACACACACATTTCAGCCACGCAGCGTCCTCTTCTTCTTTGTGCAAGTGGACAAAAGTGGGGTAGTGTGTGTTTGTGGGGGGTGTGTTGGGGGCGTGTGTGTGTGTTTGTGTAAGTGAGTGTAATCATGTGTGCAACCATTCATATGTATATTGACAGATTGAAGGATTATCAAATGCCTTTCAGAGCATCATCCATCCATCCAGCTCGCTCTGTTGTGAACTTTAAGCTCATCTGTTATTTGGCTGCCCTGAAAGTCAGCCGCACACACTCACACACACCGTACACCACACTCTAAGCACACTAACACACACACACACGATTGTAGACAATGGGGCATTGTGAAAAGGCGCGTTAGCGAATTAGAAATGATGAGTGCAGCTTGAATTGGCCAATGCCTCCTCTGTGCAAATATATTTGCAGTTTATTTTGTGGATTTCCGGTTGCAGACAAATCAAAATTTCTGCTCAAATACACAAAATGCCAGCCAGCAAATGAATGGAAATGGAAATGAGAATAACAACAGCAGCATCAACAACAGCAGCAGCAGCAGCAGCAAGCAACAATAAATGACATGCATTGCGGTCGTAACCTCTCCGCCCTGCAGCTTATTCAGAATTCGTATAAACCCCCTGTCGAAGCCCCTCGGACTATGTGACAATGTGACAAAACCGAAGCCACAAAGGACAACACAGCATGTTAAATTAGTTCTGCGAGTGCCTCTGATGATAATCCACACACACAAGCACACACACACACACGCATGTGGGTACAATGAAATTCTATTTGGAAAAGCATTGTCCACTGAGCTTAAATATCCTTTATTCAACGTCAATCCAAAATCGATACATCAACTTAAGCTTGAGTCATTTTGCAAACGATTAAGAGACAAAGTCATCGAAATTATCGAAAAATAATCCTTTAGTATTTTAATTTCATAATTTGGCTATTTTCACAGTGTAGCTAGGCTTTCAGCATTAAAAGCGAAATACTAAATATGTATGGTATATACTTTTTAATTCTATCTCTAGCATGTCTGACACAGTTTGCACATTAAAACTCCAACTCCACTCGAACATGGCGAGCATAAAATGCTATTCGGTAATGAAAGAAGAAGGAAAATAAAAATAAGCAACAAAGCTATCGTTGAGTGTGTTATCGGGTATGAGATACCCGCATTTTCGATAAATACATATTATAAAAATATACTGAAAAATACTAAAATATACTGAAGGTTATATTTGGTATATCGATATCGTACTACATTCAAATTATACCAAGAGTGCCCGCATTTTCAATAATACCAATTCTAAAAATATACCGGATTAATATACCGAAAAATACTAAATATATTGATGGTTAAACTAAATATACCAATTTATCAGCCAAAACAATACTGAAATATACCAAAGCTTATGTTTAGTATATTGATATTGTTCTAGATTCAAAATGCACAATGGAGTACAAAATATGCCAGATTGTCAGCCAAAAAATACTAAAACTTACCACAGGTAATATTTAGAATATCGATATAGGATTCAAAACATACCATACAGTACAAAATATACTAAATTGTCAGTCAACTGCACATGAAGAATAAATATACTATATAAAATCGGAGATACCTTGCTTCTACCTTTCGAGAAGCGGGTATAAAAGCAGACCATTGACAGCTCAACTAAACGTGGCCTTAATATCAGTTGCTGGCACTCTCGTACCTCTGCTTGGCATGTAACAATTTGAAATATTAATGCTTCGAGTTGGCCAAAAACAAACTTTTCTCTTTTTTTTTTGGCAATTTGTGCATTAAAGCGAACAAACAACTGAGAAACTGTAAAACTCTACAACTTATAAACTGGTAAATTGATACACAGAACTGAACCGAATAGAGCAGAGCTGGCAATATTTGCTACATATTTGGGCACTTTAAGCCAACTCAGTTCCTCCCTCTCTCGCTCTACCTCCTTCCCTTCAGCCAAGTTGACTGCTGGCAAGTTTATTAGCTACGCTCGATACAACATTGATGATTGGCTGCTTTGCTGCTTTGGTGCTTTGATAAGCACAGGGGCATTAAGCTGACAAAAACTGTAGCTAACGAAAATGAGCAAAATGCTAAGCAAAACGAAGAAACGAAACGAGGAGAAGAAAAAAACCAGCAGAAGTGAGATAGCAGAGAGAATGCGCAAATCCTTTAACACGAAATTAAGACACATAATCCTTGACAAGCAGTAATGGCAATCAAATATGCTAACGCTTGCATTTTCGCTAACTAAGACCGAATGTTCGATATGAGCGTGGGCGAGGGAGTGGGCGTGGCACCTCCTGACTTCTAGATGGGAGACTTCTTCATATTGCTAAGCCTTTGGGTATTTGTTTTATCTCAGAAGCTCGAAAGCTGGCAAAGCATGCTTGAAAAATGGCCTTCAAACTGGCATTAAACAAATGAAATCGCATCAAAATCCCATCGCTTAGGTAAATCTATCACTTTAATTAGAAATGGGGGGAGCGCAAACACACAATGGGACCCAATGGCTGTCTGCAGCCGTTAAATAATTACGAGAGCATAACCTGGCCATTGTGCATGGCCGCAAAAGGTTGGATTCGAATGGAAAATGAAATGGCAATGGCAGCATCAGCCACAGCAGCAGCAACAGCAGCAATGGAAATGGAAATGGAAAATTGTAATTACATTTTCAGCACATTGCAGATTGCTGTTTTCTATAAATTAAATTTCATTTCCCGTTAGCTGCTGTTAGACTCTCGCTCTTTCTGTGTATATATGTATGATTGTGTGACTGAGAGCTGGCGGCTTTTGCATGCGCAGTAGCGCCATTAAACAGCAGTTTCCGGTTTACGCGCTTTGAGTTTCCGCTTCAAACACCAACAGCAGCAGCAAAAGCAGCAACAAAGCAACGCGTCTGATTGTTACTGGTCGAGTGGTGCTTGCCGTTGCAGCAGCTGTTGCCGTGGTTATTGTGTGTGTGTTTTTTTGTGTGTGTGTGTGTGTGCCCCTTTGTTAGAATTCCCGTTATTATTTTGGCACACAACAATGCCGCCATTGCGGTCGCCATCGTTTCGTCTTGCAACATCTTTAATATAAGATTCAATTCCACATCTAGCCTCGAAAATGTTTGCCTTTGTATGTGCGGCACAGTGACGCAAAGACTTGGAAATCAGCGCAGCGCAACAAAGCACAATCTAGGCCAACAACAAGACCAAGAAGAAGGACGACAACAAGAACAGCAATTACACCAAAAGAACCAAAGAGAGAGAAAGCAGAACGCAAAAGCAATAACCAAGTAACATTTCTATTGCATGCCAGAGCATCGCCAGAGCCACGAAACTCACACATTTATATATATTTTTAATTAAACGCAAATCCCTTTGGCACAACCAACACGCAACACACCACACAACACACCACACACCACACACACACACATTCGCACAACATTCGCAACTGGGGCAAATCGCGACGACAGCTTCAAGGTTAAGGCGTCCTCTTCTTCTTCTTGGCATGCTGCTGAGGACTTCTTCTTCTCGCTGCTCTCAGTAGAGCAGCCTCAAAATACTTATGAAAGTCGCACAATTGTTGCATTACGTCATGCAAGTTTAGGATTTGCCTTCGAGTTTTCAATTAAATGCAAATAAACTTGAACTGCGCGACAAAGACAACCACTTGCATGTGTTCAAATGTGTTTCCCCAAGTCAAGACAACACACAAATCGTTGCGCATATAGTTGACATCCAGTTGATAAAATATATATTTTATACTCGTTACCAATAGGGTAGAAGGGTGTCATAACTTTGTGCCGACAAGAAATGTATGTAACAAGCTGAAGAAAGCATCCCTTTTAATGTCGTACTAAATCGATATACTAAATATTGCATTTAGTATATTGATTTGGTATATTTTTTAAATTAATACCGCACTGTTGTAACATCGAACAACAAACGTTTTATAGATAGAGTCGTAATCTGATAATCTGGTATATATTTAATATACTACTATAACAATATACCAAATGTTGACTATATTTTTAGTATTTTTGTGGTGTATTTTAAATTAAATACCGCACTGCTTTGAAATCGAATAACAATTCGGTATATTTTTAATACAGTTCTATATCAATATACCAAATATATAGTATATTTTTAGTATTTTTGTGATATATTTTAAAATTAATACCTCACTGCTTTGAAATCAAATAGCAATCCGGTAAATTTTGAATACAGTACCATGTCAATATACTAAATACATAGTAAATTTTTTGTATTTTTGTGGTATATTTTAAATTGTGTTCAGGTTTAAAGTGGATAGTGGGTATCTCACAGTCGAGCACACTGGACTGTAGCTTTCTTACATCTTATATGTATATTTATAGCATTCCCCTTTCGAAAAAAAACACAATTCGAAGAAAATATGCAAAGCCTTTCAAAATGAAATTGAGTACTCACAAATCCACTCAATTTTTCATATCCGAATTGTTGTTCCGTACTAACTCCATTCATCAAATATGTAACTCAAAATTGGACAATCTTTCAAATCTTTGCTCGGAAGTGGTTAAAGCACAATTCCAAGCAAAAGACAATCGAATTTTTCTTCACCATAGCTGCTGTCAAATGCATTCGCAATAGCAATGGAAGTCTGATTATCTGCGATGGCTCGTGTTATGGCCGTAAGAGAGCGTGTCATTTAATGATGCCCGATGCTAGTTGTTGGGAGAACACGCTTCCGTTTACATTGGGCAGATTATAAGGCACGTCTGGCAGTGCACATAGCGGGCGCTATGAAAGGCCAATTAATATTTCATAAAGGAGCACGTATCCGTCGCCCATACATACGTTCAGTATATATAGTATGGTATACGTATTCGCATAGAGCGCACAAAAATCCCTCAATCACTGCCAATTAATGTCAGACACAGGCACTCATATCTGCCAGCCAGCCAGCCAGCAAGGCAGTCAGGCAGCCAGCTAGCCAACC